>NW_012150685.1:186780-188380 GCF_000956105.1 Propithecus coquereli | reverse complement strand
TGTACGTTTCACCTAGTACTCTTACATGAGAGTTTTCTGCTTTAAGGTACACCCCAAAGTGGAATATTCTACATCAGAGGTATGCAGATCTCCAGCTAGATATTGCCTAATTATTTTCCAAAGTGGTTTATTAACTTACGTTCCCACCAGCTACGTGGTGTTCTAATTTACATTCTCCCACCAGCTTTGTAAGAGTTCTTATTGTTCTGTATCCACTGTTCCCAATATTTTTTAAATTGTTTTTATGAAATAGTGCTGTTTTATTTATTATAGTGATTGGGTTACCTTTACAACTCATCACCTGCATGTAAAAATGGCCTTTTTAAAAGTTGAATATTTTGACTTTTATGTATTCTCCTTATCCAGACGGTTGAATTTCTGAATGAGAAACTGGAGAAAAGGGAGGCTCAGTTATTATCTCTTAGTAAAGAAAAAGCACTTCTAGAAGAAGCTTATGATAACCTGAAAGAGTAAGTATTTTACGAATTTGAATAATTTTACACATTTTTTGGAGGCCCATATACTTTTTTGTTTTGTTCTGTTTTTTTGAGACAGAATCTTGCTCCATTGCCCAGGCTAGACTGCTGTGGTTTCAGTATGGCTCATAGCAACCCCAAACTCCTAGGCTCAAACCATCCTCCCGCCTCAACCTCCTGAGTAGCTGGGACTCCAGGTGCATGCCACCACACCCGGCTAATTTTTTATATTTTTAGTTGCCCGACTAATTTTTTTCTATATTTGGTAGAGATTGGGTTTTGTTCTTGCTGAGCCTGGTCTTGAACTCCTGACTTCAAGCGATTCTCCTGCCTTGGCCTCCCACAGTGCTAGAATTACAAGCGTGAGCCACTGCATCTGGCCCCTACTTTGTTGTTATTTAAGAATATTTTTGAAATTAAAATGTTTAGTAATTTACCCTGTTTATGATTATTGAAAATTGAATAGCATTTCAACTATAACCTTACTTAAAGATTACTTTTCTCCTCAAACTATCTTTACCATATTACCTTTGGCATTGGAGAGAGGTGTTTTGCAAACACTTAAGACAAAACCTTCCCTTTATTATTAAATAATCTTTTGGTATCAGAGATTTAAATATGCATTTAAGGAAAAGTGTGATATTGTAATTAAAAAATTAGTATTGGTTTGCTTTAAGGAGGTGATTGGGAAAATGTGACAAAGGAAGATTCACAATTGAAACATTTACTTCTTATTTTTGCACATCAAATATTGGTGACATTTCACTTTCTAATGGGTTTTCTTTGAGGTGTTTTAAAATAATTTTAGCAAGTAATTTTTCTCTTAAAAGTTAATAGACCTAAAACTGAGCTATTTTATCACAGTATATGTTGGAGAAAATGTTATCTTCCTTTTGAGAACTGAAGTCATCTTGTTACTTTTGGGATATATAAACACTGTCTTCATTCTTAAATATTATTTTAACTTTAAGTGAAATGTTCAGAGTGAAAGAAGAAAGCAGTAGCATTTCTTCCTTGAAAGATGAGTTTACTCAAAGAATTGCAGAAGCAGAAAAGAAAGTTCAGCTAGCCTGCAAAGAGAGAGATGCTGCTAAAAAGGTAATAGAAATTTAAAATAATATTAA
>NW_012150685.1:186228-186730 GCF_000956105.1 Propithecus coquereli | reverse complement strand
ACATTAACTGCCATGTGAGTTGTATTTAAGTCATGCTAGTTTTGAGCCCAGGGCCTCGTGAAGCATACGTAACTCACACATTTCTTCACCTTGGGAGCTGCGAGAACTATTTTTCAAGTTGCATATAACTCACAGAAAACAATAAAAATAACAAATTTTTCATTAAATTAGAAAAGATCATTTTGTTTTCAAAGTTTTTTTTTTTCCAACTTTTGTAATAAAACACTGTGGCCCCAAGGAAAAAAATTTTTTTCCTAGTGTGGCATCAATGTGTTAATTGTGGTTTTCTCTGTTTTTCATTGTTTTCATATATTGCACAAATGAATGTAAAACTATGTCTCCAAACTGAAGTTTTATATATACTTTTCATCCTAATTGCCTTTGAAGTCATATTAAATGACAGACTTTACTATAGAGCTTGATAGTTTTTAGGAGCTTTTAGTTACTTGTGCTCTGTCCAGCAACTTCTAATTGTACAAGATTTGTGATAATTTTGCTCGGC
>NW_012150685.1:182007-184893 GCF_000956105.1 Propithecus coquereli | reverse complement strand
TTTTTTGTCAAAGGAATAAGTCCTCCTGTCAGCGGAGGATGGGATACTTCAACCTGGGGGTTGAAATCAAACACGGAACCTCAGAGTCCACCAATAGCCTCTCCTAAGGCCATTACAAAGCCAGTTCGGAGGACTGTGGTAGATGAATCTGAAAATTTCTTCAGTGCCTTTCTCTCTCCAACGGATGTCCAGACCATTCAGAAGAGTCCAGTGGTATCAAAACCTCCAGCTAAATCACAACGGCCAGAAGAAGAAGTAAAAAGCACCTTACAGGAATCCTTGCACACTGGAAAGTCAAGAACTACTGAAACAACTGAATCAAAAGTAAAAGACTCTTCTCTGTGTGTATCAGGGGAAACTCTGGCAGCAGATACTCCATCACCTAAAACTGAAGGCAAACATGAAGAATCTGTTAATAAAGAATCTGATATGAAGGTGCCAACTGTACATTTGAAAGTATCTGAAAGTGTAGTTAGTGTAAAAACAGCTACAGAAAGTGTATCTAATGTGTCTACACAGTCTGTTACAGCAGAAACAAAGGACATGGCTTCAGAAGCTAAGGAACAAAAACATGAAGACAGACAGAGCAATACACCTTCTCCTCCTGTTAGTACCTTCTCATCAGGTACTTCTACCACCAGTGATATTGAAGTTTTAGATCATGAAAGTGTAATAAGTGAGAGCTCAGCAAGTTCAAGACAAGAGACTACAGATTCAAAATCAAGTCTTCACTTGATGCAGACATCTTTTCAGCTTCTCTCTGCATCTGCTTGTCCTGAATATAATCGTTTAGATGATTTTCAAAAACTCACTGAGAGTTGCTGCTCCTCTGATGCTTTTGAAAGAATAGACTCATTTAGTGTACAGTCATTAGATAGCCGGAGTGTAAGCGAAATAAATTCGGATGATGAATTGTCAGGCAAGGGATATGCTTTAGTGCCTATTATAGTTAATCCTTCAACTCCAAAGGCTAAGGTAGTTGAATCTGTTGAAGGAAAATCTGAAGAAGTAGTAAATGAAACATTAATTATACCCACTGAGGAAGCAGAAATGGAAGAAAGTGGACGAAGTGCAACTCCTGTTAACTGTGAACAGCCTGATATCTTGGTTTCTCCTATACCAATAAATGAAGGACAGACTGTCTTAGACAGGGTGGCCAAGCAGTGTGAAGCTGCTGAAAGTCAGCCAGAAGCACTTTCTGAGAAGGAAGACGTTTGCAAGGTAACTCTATAGAATGGAAAGGATTTTTTTAGATGTGCTTTTTAGAGAGTAAATCATTTGTTTTAAAAATATTTCCGTTGATGCATAATAATCAGTATTGGTTTAAAAAAATAGCATTTTGACATTTTGGTATAGCATTAAGGACCTTAAAATTGAAAAATTATTGATATTATTTGAAATTTCCCCCAAGGCAGTTATGGTAGAATAAATTGCTATTTCAATATAGCTAAGCACAAAAGTTTCCATGTTACATCTTTATTGCTGAGTCTTTATCACCTTAAAATTCTCTTATGCTATGCTTACTAGTATGTCAGTTTGCAAAGGACTGTTTTCTTATGTTAACATGTATCCTCAACTCTTTTGCAGATAGATGTGCTAAAACAAACCTAAATGTTATGGTTTTTCTTATATCAGAATTTTTTTTGCATATTTACATTATTTGTAGCAAACCTTAAGTGAGAATTTAGTTTTTATGTTAGATATTCATGCTTTTATTAAATTTTAATATTTTCATTGATATTATAAGGAGTATATGTCTTCATATTGCTTCAGTTTGTTTTCTCTTTGTGTTATTTTGATATCTCCTGTTGATAGCTATATCTCATATGAATAAGAAAAGGAAATATCCAAGGAACAAGGGCATTGCTTAGGAATGGCAAATTGCTTCTACCTAATACATATAAAAGGGAAATGATGTAAATTCTTTAACTGACATTAAGTCACAGTTTTGGTTTTTCCTGTGATTTTTAGATATAGAAATTGAGTTGGATCTGGCATGTTTAATAGACTCCTGAGATATAGGATGTCTTGAAGAAATGTCCTGTAAGTGCCATGTACTGAATTATTTAATATAAAAAAGTACCAGATTCTGTTACCTAGTTTTAATATTATTCACGAACAAAATGCCATTCAATATTATTCCAATTAGTAATAGCTATATACTATAAAATATATGATAGGAATTTGAATTCCTAGAAACCAACACTAACTACTATCAATGAGGTATTTTTTAAGGTTTTTCAACATACTTAAGGTAAGTGATTTCCAAATTAATCTAGACCTAACTAGGGTTAGACTTTTGTATTTTGAGTCCAAAAGACACCCTTTTTCCCTGTTATATATAGGTTTATCACTACTTCAGCAGGACCTAAGGAATAAGATATTCTATGCATTAATTTTTGTTTAGCTTTATACTGATATATTCTGGAGATTTTAAAATTACATGCCTATGAGTTTTCTAAAACTGTGTTTATTTTTGAAATGCAATGTATCATACTAAAAAAAATAATTACATGTTTGGGTTAAAGAATAATAAGGAAAACAGACCCTTGTATATCCACTACCCAGCTAATATATAGAATATTACCAGAGGCTTTGAAGCCCCTTTTTGACTTTTTTTGATTGCATCTATCTCCTTTCCTCTTTTGGTGAATATACAGACTGTTCCGTATTTTTGCTGTTAACAAACAAGCTACTCTAAATGTTCTTGTACGTTTCACCTAGTACTCTTACATGAGAGTTTTCTGCTTTAAGGTACACCCCAAAGTGGAATATTCTACATCAGAGGTATGCAGATCTCCAGCTAGATATTGCCTAATTATTTTCCAAAGTGGTTTATTAACTTACGTTCCCACCAGCTACGTGGTGTTCTAATTTACATTCTCC
>NW_012150685.1:166941-170527 GCF_000956105.1 Propithecus coquereli | reverse complement strand
TGAGCCACCACGCCCGGTCCACTCCTAAATTCTTTAGTCTACATCTCCCAAGGGCAAATACATTTTCCTTCACAAGTACATCATTATCATACCCAAAGAAATTCAGCTTTAATTCATAAGTGTAATCTAGCATATATTTCATTATTTATCTCAGTTGTTTCCAAAAATGTCCTTTATAGTTAGTCATTTATCCTGCCCCAGGATCTAGAGTTTACCCATTGCATTTGGCTGTTATGTCCCTTTAGCCTTCCACCGCTCTAGCATAGTTCTCTCTTCTTCATGATATTGACGACTCTGTGGAGTCCAGGGCAGTTGTCCTACAGATTGCCCCATTTTAGGAATTTGTCACTTTGTTCTTGCTTAGATACTGTACACCTACATCACTACATCACATCAGTAGGCACATAATGTCATACTATATGACACTGGTGATGCCAAAACTGAATGCTTGGTTAAGGTGGTGACTGCCAGATATTTCATTGTAAAAGCACATTTTTCCCTTTTAATCCATAAGTAATATGTGGGAGTGATTCTTTAAGACCATGTCAATATCCTATTCCCTAATATCCTGTCACTTTATAATTTTAACATTTATTGATGATTCTTGTCAAAATCATTTGGTACATTAGGGATCGCAAAATAGTGATTTTGAAATTATGTCACTCGTTAGATAAAACATTCTATTCAGATTTTTGGGGAATTGTTATCATTTGAATTTATACATTTTTGCCATCACTAGGAGAAAAACTTTCAAAACAGCAGCTGCATAATTCTAACATCATTAAGAAACTAAGAGCTAAAGACAAAGAAAATGAAAATATTATTACGAAGCTGAACAAAAAAGTTAAAGAGCTAGAAGAGGAGTTGCAACATTTAAAACAGGTGAATAGCGATCAGTATTCTTTACATATATGTTGTTATTAACTTCCCATATGAACAGTTGGCCATGGTTTATGGAGCATTTGAAATGATTTAATGGGATGTATCATGTGAGAAGAATTTTTTAAATAATTTAATAGATGAATAAGATTTTTCTTATAGATTCCTGGAATATAATTATTTACCATGGTATTATTTATTGAAAAATACTTTTGTCTGTTTATATAACATATAGGTCCTCGATGGTAAAGAAGAGGTTGAAAAACAACATAGAGAAAATATTAAAAAACTAAATTCTGTGGTAGGACGCCAAGAAAAGGATCTTGGCAAACTTCAAGTAGACATGGATGAACTTGAAGAAAAGAACCGAAGTATTCAGGCTGCCCTGGATAGTGCATACAAGTAAGAAAGTGAACAAATATGCAACCCATTTAGAATGAATTATCAGAGTAGGATGTTGAGGAAATACTTTTTCTATTATCTGATCTTAGCAACATTTATAAACTCAATCTAATTTTTTAAGAGAACTTACTGATCTTCACAAAGCCAATGCTGCGAAGGATAGTGAGGCCCAGGAAGCTGCTCTGAGCCGTGAAATGAAAGCTAAAGAAGAACTTTCTACAGCACTAGAGAAGGCCCAAGAAGAAGCCCGTCAACAGCAAGAAACATTAGCGATTCAAGTAAGCAATGGATGATGAATTAAAGTAGTCTTTTAAATATTTGTTTATGTTTCTGCAAATTATGCAGTTCATTGGCTAGTTTGAATCAAACCTTACGTAGTGGTGTATATGTTAGATTTCAAAGAATACTGGATGAAGAGTACTTAGTTGTGTGTGGTTTTTTCAAACTGTTGTTAAAGTGATACTTACATTATACCAGTATTGCTTAATTTTTTTGTGTGAGTTTCAGACCTATTTGAGAGTATTATGGAAGGTAGAGGGACCCTCTTATCAGAGAAATGCATATATGCACATAAATATTACATATAATTTCAAAAGAATTCATTTAACTTCTAGTTCATTTATAACATCTGTGGGAGTCCATGGACCTTAGATGAAGAAGGAAAAAAAAAAAATTGGCAGGCTTTGTCTCATAAAATCATTAGTTGATTTATTAATTAATTGATTTATTAATTGATTTATTAATTAACCCAATCATTAGTTGGATTATTTACACTTTTTTATTGTTATGAATAATGCTGCTATAAATATTCATGTATAAATTGTGTCAACATATATTTTTAATTCTCCTGGATATATATATACCCTTGGGTCATATGGTAACTCTATATTTAACTTTTTGAGGAACTGCCAAACCTTTCCATAGCAGCTGCATCATTTTACATTCTTACCAGCAACAGATAAGGGTTTCAGGTTCTCCATATTGTTACCAACATTTGTTATTGTCTATTTTTTTAATTATAGCCCTTTTGGTGGGTGTGAAGTAGTAATTGAGTATGGTGTTAATTTGCATTTTTTAATGATTGAGCATCTTTTCATGTGCTTATTGGCCATTCATATATCTTTGAAGAAATATATTCAAATACTCAAATTTTTTGCCCATTTTTTAATTGGGCTTTATTATTGTTATTAGAGTTCTTTATAAATTCTGTATAATAGATCTATATCAGATAGAGGATTTGTAAATATTTTCTCTCTTTTTGTGAATTATCTTTCACATTCTTGATAGTGTCTTTGGATACACAAAAGTTTTTAATTTTGATGACGTCTAGCTTATCTGTGTTTTCGTTTCTTGCTTGTGCTTTGGTATCATATTTAAGAAACTATTGTTTACTCCAAGGCTATGTGGATTTTTATCAGTTTCCTTCTAAGAGTTTTTTAGTCTTAGCTCTCACATTTAGGTCTTTTGCAGGTGAATATCCAGTTGTCCCAGCACCATTTGTTGAAAAAACTATTCTTTTCTCTTTGTATTCTATGTCCTTTGATTTAATTTTACATATTAAATATGTTAAATATTTACATGATTCCAAAGCGAGAGCTATTAATATATAACAAAATAAAAATCAGACACTTGCTTTCAACTTAGCCCCTCCTTATTCTCTCTTTGCCTGTAGGTAACCATTTTAGTAGTGTGTTTGATTTGTCTTTTCAGTGTTTCTATTTGTAAACGTAAGAAAATATTCATATCTCTATGTTTACATATTTTTATATATATACACATACATATTTACTTACACACTTATTTATTTGTATATCCGTCATCCTTTTTACATAAAAGATAATTTACTATTTATACTGATTTATAACTCGCTTAATTTACTTAGTAAAATATCTCGATGATCACTCCATAATAGAACATAGAGCTTTTTAAAAAGTCTCTTTTTGCAATTTTATAATACTTAATTATATGAAGTATATTCAACTGTTATTGATATTTGGGTTGTTTCCAATATTTTGCTATTATAAGTCATGCCGTAGTCCATATATCCCTTGTGTTTCTGCCACTGTATCACTGGGATAGATAAAACATCAACATTTCCAGTTAAAAATACATTTAAAGTTGATGGAATGGGAGATAAAGCATGTATGGGGTTACCATCCAGAAAACCATCACCTTTTACAAGTACTGTCAGTTTTGTGTATTATCTCCTTATCCTTATCGCCTTGTGCGTATTTTTTATAATTGATATCATACATATTATTTTCTAGTTTTTCCATTTAAAATTAAATCATTTTTATATGTTTTA
>NW_012150685.1:162184-162696 GCF_000956105.1 Propithecus coquereli | reverse complement strand
CCTTCTATAGCTTATGCTTTTGGTATCAAATCTAGGTACTCTTTGCTTAACCACTAGATCCTGAAGATTTTCTCCTATTTTTTTCATAAAAGTTTAATAGTTTTATGTTTTACATTTAAGTCTATGTGCATTTTAAGTTAATTTTCATATATGATGTGATGTTTAGGTTGAGGTTCTTTTTTTTTTTTTTTTGCCAAATAGATATCCAATTGCTCCAGGACCACTTGTTATCCCACTACTCTTTTAATATGACTCCACTCTCAAATTAAAATACTTTGGGAAAAGAATGATAAAACAGATATAAGTTAAGATCAGTTCATTTGTCTCAGTAGGCATTCTTGCCTTAGGCAGTAAGTAGTTATCAGTTTAAATGTGGCTACTTGTGTCATTAAAAGTTTGAAGTCAGAATCACTTGGCGACTTGGTCTCTGGGGTATATGTATATGTGATTTTTTCTTTCTATTCTACAATCAGGTGAATCCCAGACCTTGTTGGCAGCAGCAGTTGAAAGAG
>NW_012150685.1:157983-162134 GCF_000956105.1 Propithecus coquereli | reverse complement strand
CATTTTGTTTTGTTTTTGCTATTGTAGCTAATACTGTAGGGAGCATCTCTGTGTGTTTACTTCTGTTTCATAGAGTAAATTCCCAGGTCTGGGATGACAAAATGAAAGGATGTGAAAGTTTGATGATTTTTTAAACATGTTACCATGTTTTCGAAAAAGGAATGGCAGTTTATAATGTGTGCGATACGTATGAGTGTAGCACCTAGTTTTTATAGCTCACATAGTTCTTGTCACATTCTGCCTTATGTGGCAAACATTTATGGATGCATTGTCTCTTCTCCAGTATTGTATGGTAATGGCTGCGCCATGTACATATTTATATGTTTTTCTTTGCCTAACAGCACTTTTCTAAGGAAATACTGGATATAGATAAGGTTTTGGAATTGTTTGATGAATAAGATGTGTGATAATCACATGTAAAAGCTCATTAGATAGTATGAAGTATTATATGTGAATAAGTCGACACAAAGCAAAATGTGTAGTTAGCAGGAAGTTGTAGATAATGCTTTGACATTGTTTGTGGCATTGTATTTCTCCTCTTACAGGTGGGGGACCTTAGGCTGGCACTGCAACGAGCAGAACAAGCAGCTGCCAGAAAAGAGGATTATTTACGCCATGAAATCAGTGAACTTCAGCAGGTACTGTTACAGTTTTCCTAAACACAAATTTAAAAAGTATGTGTTTTTCTAGAAATAAAAAAATAAAATGATTTAATGGCTTAATGTTCATGGAATTGAGAGGCTTACTACCATTTGCCGTATTTTTTGGCTTATTTAAATAAAGTCAGAGTGAACACCTTAAAAATGTATAAAGGAAAATCCCTAATTTTGTTTTATAGAAAATAATTTTATCATGGTAGATTTATTGCATGTTCAGTATTGCTTTTTCATTTGTAATAGCTAGTTTATTAATAATTATCAATCTTTGATTACTGTGGGGCAGATGATCAGTGCCCAGTTTCAGTGCCACTACTTGAATTTTCTATCTGTGAACATGCACAGGAAAAGGGAGGGGCAGTACAACTTAGATTGATTTTTCTGTTATTATAAATACTTAGAAATATTTGGATAAGGAGGCAACTACTTAGAGGTTTCGATGAAGTCTTTTTTTACCTTCAGGTAATTAAAGACTATGTTAGGCTGGGTATGGTGGCTCATGCCTGTAATCCTAACACTCTGGGAGGCTGAGGCGGGAGGATTGCTTGAGCTCAGGAGTTTGAGACTAGCCTGAGCAAGAGCGAGACCCTGTCTCTACTAAAAATAGAAAAATTAGCCAGGCATTGTGGTGCACGCCTGTAGTACCAGCTACTCGGGAGGCTGAGGCAAGAGAATCACTTGAGTCCAGGAGTTTGAGGTTGTAGTGAGCAAGGATGATGCCACTGCATGCTACCCAGGGCAACAGAGCGAGACTTTGTCTCCAAAAAAAAAAAAAAGACTATCTTAGAAATGCTTTGTAAAGAAGCACTTATTGAGATACTCTTATGCAACTTAACTCTAACAGAAGGATTAAACAGTTCGAAAAATACTTTAATAAAAAAGCAAATAACTCTCAGAAAAATAATTTTTTCCAGAAATCTTTCATAAAATTTAGGTTTACTAGTGTTTTTATTGCTTTCAGTGGTAATGACTTATGAATTTTATGATTTAGAGACTCCAGGAAGCAGAGAATCGAAACCAAGAACTGAGTCAAAGTGTTTCATCAACAACAAGACCATTGCTTCGACAAATAGAAAATTTGCAAGCAACCCTAGGGTCCCAGACATCGTCATGGGAGAAGTTAGAGAAGAATCTTTCTGATAGGCTTGGTAACTGCTTTAGTTTTTATGCTTGATGTAGAAGCTTTTTCCATCTCGTTTATAGAATTACGGTAACCGTATGAAACTGAAATTCACTTGATCTGATAGTTACATTTTGTGTCTAACATGTAGATTTTACCTTTTCTTTTTCAATACCTTAATTGTGACTCTTTCAAACCATTTTTTTCCTGTACTTAATATGTCAGATACTGGCTAAAATACTTCTATGTCATTCGTTCATTCATTTTTACAGACTGCTGCATTCAGGTTTTCCTTGTCCGTTGCTAAATCTGACTGCTCTCTAGTTTGTCTGCAATAGTGTAAGAAGTAGAGCTCAGATATGATTCTTGTCACTGGTAGAATTCCAAGAGCAGAGACAGATCTAAGGAGAGTCAAGATTAAACTGTAAAAAAGAGATACTATGGAGTCTTAAGATTCCATACTCTGCTTCTTTACAGACATGACCCAGGTTGCCCTTCTGTGCTGTTAATAAAAAGAAAATTATTATTCCAGGATGTTTTTCTTTACACACAGACAGGTAGTGTTTGATATGCTAGGTATCCCAGAAGCTAGCAAATTCATGAAAAATTCATGTGTGCCTTCTATAGCTAAACCTAACTGTAATTTGAGAGATGACAGTGTAGTGACAAAAACAGACCTGAATGAGGGTCAGGAGACATGGACTCAAGGTATTGTGTTTTCTTCTGTATCATCCAGCCAAATAGTTTGGAACAAGTCACTTACATTGCTCCAAACTCTTTCTCTGGACTACTCCTGGTGAATGAGGAGGGGTGAATGAGGTTAGTGGCTTTCAAGCGGGTCTCTTAGATGCCTGTGGGGCTGTTGTCATGGTGAGAGGGAAGCTGGATAAATAAGGCTCTGGGCTTCTCAGACTGCTTTAGTGAAAATAGGGCCTCCTTTTTCTATCATTTTTTGTTGGAGTTCTGTGCGAGATTTTGTCCGGAGAGAGATTCATCTGTTTTAAAAAAAATTCGTTGAACTAGATGAACCTTCATATGTTTTTAAATTTATAGGTATAAATTTTAGGTCTTTCATTTATCTATGACAACTCTTTTGAGACCAATGTGATATGCAATATGAGACATCTGAAATTAACAACTTCTGAATTGAATATTTATTTAATAATAAATGAAAGCTAGAAGCTGGTGTTTTTGTGGTTTTCAGACTGGAGTCTGTGTACCCTGGGCAATGCATGGTATTGTGCAGGAATATGGGCAGAGCCATAGAACACACATACCATAGAATGCTATTAAGAGGAGCATAGATATGCACAATGTAAAATAAAGGTATTATTAGGTCTATTTTGGTGGGGAAAAACATGAGAATTCTTGCCTTGGTTAAATCTCGGACTCTTATCCAGTCCTCTTTTTTTTTAATTGAAGTTTTTAATTGAGATAATTGTAGATTCACATGCAGTTTTAAGAAATAATATAGAAAGGTTCCTTGCACACTTTGCCCAATTTCCCCAAATGTTAAAATTTTGCAAAATTAATGTATAATATCACAATCAGGATACTGACATTTGTATAATCTACCAATTTTATTCAGATTTCTCTAGTTTTATTAGTACTCATTTGTGTGCATATTAGTCCTATACAGAACACCACTCATGTAGGTTCATATATCCATCACCATAATTAAGATACTGAAAAGTTCCAATACCACAAGAGTGTCTCATGTTGCCCTTTTATAAACACACCTACCACCTTCTCAACCCTCCCACACCAGCCCAAATCCCTCACAACCACGAATCTGTCCTCTATTTCTAAAATTTTGTCATTTTAAAAATGTGAGGTAAATAAAATTGTATAATATGTGACATTTTGGGACTGGGTTTTTTTGGTCAACATAATTCACTGGAGGTTCATACAAATTGTTGTTTGTATCAATAGGTTAGTCTTTTTATTGTTGAGTTTCATTTCATGGTATGGATATTACCAGTTTTCTTAGTCACCTGACAAAGGACATCTGGGCTTATTCCAGGTTTTGACTAGTACAGATAAAGCTGCTGTGAATATTCACGTCCAGGTTTTAGTGTGAACAGAAGTTTTCATTTCTTTGGTTAAATGCACAAGTGTGCAATTGCTGGGTCGTATGGTAGTTAGTTGCATGTTTAGTTTTTTAAAGAAAAGGCCAAACCATTTCTAGAATGGCTGTGTGTACAAGAGTAATCCAGTTTCTACACATCCTTGCTAACATTTTGTGTTGTTCCTTTTTTCTTTTGTTATTCAGACATATGTGTTGTCATAACTCAATGATTTTAATTTGCATTTTTCCTAATAGCTAATGATATTGAACATCATTTCATGTCCTTATTTTCCATTTGTACATCCTC
>NW_012150685.1:144317-144748 GCF_000956105.1 Propithecus coquereli | reverse complement strand
TGGTATGCCTCTGAGGAAAGTTGGGGCTCTTTTTCTGCCACTGTTTCTTTTACTTAAGAGAGCTAGCTAAGGGTTGTGTTTTGACATGTCTATCTCTTCAAAAATAACACATTAAATATTTTTTATATTAGTGGGAGTATTAAACAAGATACGTTTTGATTTAAACTGTTTTCTGGTAATGTTTCTCAGCTAGAAATTGGCAATCTAGAAAAAACTCGATCAATAATGGCTGAAGAGCTAGTTAAATTAACAAATCAAAATGATGAACTTGAAGAGAAAGTGAAGGAGATACCCAAACTTCGAACTCAGCTAAGAGTAAGTATTCTTCACTTGCGGTTGAGTCTAAGGTATTTTAATCCAGTAACGTTAAATGTCATATTTTTAGTTTATGTAAAATGCACGTATGTATGCTTTAGTGATTTTTTTTTTAA
>NW_012150685.1:141367-144267 GCF_000956105.1 Propithecus coquereli | reverse complement strand
GACACTGTTGAATAGTCAGTTAGAAATGGAAAGAATGAAAGTTGAACAAGAAAGGAAGAAAGCCATTTTCAGTCAAGAAGCAATAAAAGAAAAGGTATTGAATTTTGTCGATGTTTTTGTTTTTGGTATAACTATTTAGTAGATGTTGTGATTAATCATTGATTGTTTTATAATTTTAGCTATGCTTTATAAGTACAATTTTTTATGCCCAAAATCAATATAGTGATCAACTCCTATAGTATAATCAGTATCCTGCTCAGAATGTACCCAAAGTAATTCAAGTATATCTAAAGAGATCTGTGATTTCTAAGATTTGAATTATAGACCCTCCCATCCCTTTCTAAATGAATTTTGGGGTCTGTCACTGAAACCAGTGTACCTCATTTGGCCCATAGGCACCTTAGGAGTAAAACTGGCTGGTTTACTTTCTTTCTGATTAATGAAGGTAATTTTTCTAAAGTGAGTTTCCTATATTTAAAGAATTGTAGTGTACTTAGAGTTAGCATAATACCTTAAAACCACCTATATGCAAATGTAAATTACCTTTTGAGTTTATTTGGAGTTAAAAACAAATACACTAAAAATGAAATGGATAAGCCAGAAACTTTATGGTTTGTAAAACTCATCAGAAATTTTATAGTAAAGAAGTAGGTTTAATTGGTGGTGTATTATACATTATGAAGCAGTTAGTTTAGTTGATATACATGCATCAACAAAAACATTCTCATTCTATTAAAAAAATAACAACAAATTATGTTGTTACAATATAAATGGGTCCTGTAATGTTTTGGCCAAGTCTGTCTGTGCTTTTAATTACTAAATATTATACCTTTCCTAAGACTTCAAAATCATATCTGTAACATTTTATAGGAAAATTAGAATGAATCTTTCTTCTCATTAATTCTAGAAAATTTTCTTGCTTTCTCTCTTTGCTCTTTAATCTGATAGAATTTTTTTTTATTCTCTAAGGAACGCAAGCCGTTTTCTGTTTCTAGCACTCCCACCATATCACGCTCGAGTTCAATAAATGGAGTTGATATGGCAGGACTACAGACATCTGTTCTGTCTCAGGTGATGCGTTAGTTTTTATTTGTCCTTAGTTCTTAAATTGAATAATGATAAAGGGAATATGCAGATGGCTAATAGGCTATCACCATGACCTTGCCATTATTCCACAAGCAGTTCATCTGAATATTTGTGGAGAAGTGCTAATTGCAATGGGGAAATCTAGATGATTTTCTGCCTTTGAGAAAGTCATAGACATTTTAAGGCAAGAATTGACAGAACCATCTCGTTTGAACCTGGTAATGGAACTTAGTCTATGCTAACTGAATAATTGTGTATGCTTTGTAAATGAACATAGGATGAGTCTCATGATCACTCATTTGGACCAATGTCTGCATCAGCAAATGGAAGCAATCTTTATGATGCTGTAAGGATGGGAGCAGGATCAAGCATTATTGAAAATCTACAGTCTCAGCTAAAGCTAAGGGAAGGAGAGATTACTCATTTACAGGTATTGGAAAAATTAAATGTGCTAGGCTTGCAATCCCAGCACTTTGGCATGCTGAGGCAGGAGGATTGCTTGAGGCCAGGAGTTTGAGACCAGCCTGGGCAACATAGTGAGGCCCTATCTCTACAAAAAATTTAAAAAGTTGGCTGGGTTTGGTGGTTTGTGCTTATAGTCCTTGTTACCTGGGAGGCTGAGGCAGGAGGATGGCTTGGGCCCGGGAGTTCAAGGCTGCAATGAGCTGATTGTGCCACTACACTCCAACCTGGGTGACAGAGTGAGACCCTGTCTCTGGAAAAAAAAAAAAATTAAATGTGCTATAGAAGTAAATGAAAATTTGGGCCCCAATAAATAGCACCCTTCATTTCCACCTTAATTCTGAGCAAATTGAGAAATAAAATGAAATAGTGGCATGTGAAGCCCAAAATGTATCACATATGTTAATGATAAAGGCTAGTTGGAGAAACCAGCCAAAGATAAGAGCCAAATGAGCCTGCTAACTGGTTGTCAGAATTAGGTAGACTTCTTCACTCTGTCACTGGAAATGCTGGGCTGGGACAGGCCTCCCCCATGTGTTACAGCTTACCTAGTTAAGACTTATAAGCATCGAGGAGTAGAGAATGCCTGCTTTTTTCAGGCAGCTCTTTCCTAATAGAAAAAGGGAAAGTGGCTGAACTGAGCATGCCCATTTTATTCTTACCTGATTTACCACTTAGATGAGTCGCTCCAAATCCCTAGCAAGGAATGAATAAATGGGGTGTTAGAACTGTAACACCCTGCACATAAAAGGAAAAAACATGACTTGTTGATGAAGAATCCCCCCATCTTTTTTGCTTTTTAAAAACTTTATGCAGTGAGAAATGTTAAAATGTTTTATAGGTTGAGCATCCTGAATCTGAAAATCTGCAATCTGAAATGCTGCAAAATCTAAAACTTTGAGCACCAACATTATGTTCAGAGGAAATGCTCATTGAAGCATTTCGGATTTCCAGATTTGGGATGCTCAACCAGCAAATATATATAATCCAAATATTTCAAAATCTGAAAAAATTTGAAATCCAAAGCACTCTGGTCCTAAATATTACTCTATTAAAGAACTTGAATTAGCAAAAAATAGATTAGAATACTCTTAATCCCAGGTATGTTTGTATAGCCCAATGGGCTTGAGGGCTCTAATTAATTTCTGTGGTAGTGATGATAGCTTCTATCAATATGACCTACACAGATGGGGCTACATTAAAAATTTAAAATAAGTGTGTATTTCTCTGGATTCTTATAACAAATTAGAATAACTGAAGTATTAGAGAAAAATATATAGTTGTATTTTTTCTAGCAAATGACGGCATTTTCTTCAGTTCTTTATCGCTCTGTTTTATAGTAAACCCTGTAC
>NW_012150685.1:138090-139924 GCF_000956105.1 Propithecus coquereli | reverse complement strand
TTCTCTTTTTTTTGCCTTGAATAGCAGAGATTTATTACTTTATCCTCGTATCAATATGGCTAAGGAAGGAGAGCGGTATTCATATATGTATTGTAGATATATAACTAGTTGTATCTATAATTTATATATGTTTGTATATACTGAGAACATTTAAAGAGTAATACTAACATTGAAACTTTGAAATCTTTCACATTTAAATTTTCAACATGTCTTAATTACTGCTCATGAAAATGTATATTAAGTGTTAAAAAAAGTTATTAAACCTGTGATTATTAAATTTTAAACTTTTTTTTTTTGAGATGAGGTCTTGCCATGTTTCCCAGGCTGATCTCGAACTCCTGGGTTCAAGCGATCATCCCCTCTCAACCTCCCTAGTAGCTGGGATTACACACCCAGCCTTAAACTAATTTTTTCCCTTTAGTAATAGAAGTCTCACTGACATTGTCTGAAATTTAAAGAGTGAATAATTTAAACTTATAAAAATTTTTTGGTCTGAAAATTTATTTCACCCAGGTTTCACGATTAAGTCTGTACAAACTTTGGTGCCTTTTGGTACCTGTCCAGAGAAAGCTGTACATATTTAAAGTTAACTAGGTATAATTGAATAGTAGAAAAAATTTACTTGCAATGATTTTGTGATAGCATCAATAACATTTAAGTGATTTTAAAGAGGTGTTGTTTTACTAGCCTATAAAATGAATCAAAAGTAATAAAAATCTTAACATAATTTACTCCTTAAAAATTATTTGTTCACATTTTGTAAACCCATATTTTTGGCAGATTAAAAATGAGTGATATTATAGAATATTCATAACAAAATAGAAAAATTATGGGAGTTAATTTGGATTTGGCATTTTATAGTTCTGTGTGACTTAATCATTTTATTTTTTTTCTTGAAACTTTAAACACAAAAATGTCATGGAATAGCTTTAAAAATAGCTATGCCTTCTTCTAAATGTTATTTTGTTAAAATGTTAACTGGGCTGCGTTTTAGACCTGTGAAATATTTTGATACATTTTGTTACTGAAAGTCATTTAACTGCCTATATTTGCAAATAAAAACTCATTTAATTTTTAGTTAAATTTTAAACACTCCAGAGTATAGCGACAAGTAA
The DNA here is from genome assembly GCF_000956105.1 of Propithecus coquereli. NCBI lineage: Eukaryota > Metazoa > Chordata > Mammalia > Primates > Indriidae > Propithecus > Propithecus coquereli. The sequence goes on along the minus strand of NW_012150685.1, from coordinate 138,809 downwards.
GCCATCTTGAAGAATTTGGAGAGCTTTTCAGGGCAATTCAAGTGACCTCATTTTTGTTCTTCTTATATTCCAGACAGTATTTCTGTCGTTGGATTTCTGATTTGTAGCATTAATAAATATTCTTTCAGTGTGAGCCAGATTCATGAAGTTAATTTTCTATATTTTTGTGGTAAAAAACAGTCTAATAGCTTTTTGTCAGCTTGATATATTTCTTAAATATTCAGGCGCAGAATAACAAGACTGATAAGCAATAAGAAATGTACAGAATTAGAAAACACAGTAGTTCCCCCTTGTCTTCAGGGCATATGTTCCCAGTCCCCAGTGGATGCCTGAAACCATGGATAGTTCCAAACCCTGTGTATACTATGCTTTTTCGTATACATACATACCTATGGTAAAGTTTAATTTATAAATTAGGCACAGTAAGAAGTTAACAACAATAACTAATAATAAAATAGAAGAATTTTAACAATGCTCATAAACTGAAATAAAAGTCCTGTGAATGTGGTCTCTCTCTCTCAAAATATTGTATTGTACTCACCTGTATTCGGACTGTGGTTGACCGTTGGTACCTGAAACTACAGAAAGCAAAACTATCCATAAGGGGTGGGGGGGCTACTGTATATGAAACTTAAGTGCAAAGTTCTGTCAAATGTTTGAAACTAGGAGTTTAGGAATTATGAAATAGTTCTTTTAAAATACCCATTAGTAAAAAAAAA
>NW_012150685.1:134914-137370 GCF_000956105.1 Propithecus coquereli | reverse complement strand
CCTCAATTGGCATTTGATTTATTAATTGAAAGTTTTATTTGAATGCCTATTAAAAGCATATGATTTATAGTATTTAGAAAATAGCCACAAAAAGAAAATGAGTGTAGATGCTTTATCTTGTTTTACTACTGTTTAGTGTATGTACATCTATATTCTAGTGTATCATAGTTTTTCATTCCTGTTCTAGGTCAGGTTTAAATTATAAAAACTTTAATCACATATTTTGTGAAGGGCTAAAAGTGTGATTTAAAATACAGATTGATATTATAATTTAATTATAAATGAAAGAATAATAAGCATGGGTCTGATTTAATAAAGCTTTTAAAATAGTAATAATGTATTTCATTTTTAAAACAATTTAGAGTGGTCAATAGCAATGAATGAAGGTTGTATTGTTTTATGAAGATACTATAACTTACGTAACTTTAGCATTCATATTTTAAGAAAAAGGATAAGCCCAAATTTTCTGAGCTATTAAGAATATTATTAATACGAATTGTAGTTTTTCTAACAAAGATAGGTTTTTGGAAAACATAATTCTAAGAATTTACTTAATGTAACTGGTAATTACTATAAGGATAATTTTTGTCAATTTTTAATCTTAATATTGAAACATTCTTCTAAAAGTTTTATAACATTTCTGTATTCAAGTAATAACATAAAATAAGTTACCCTCTATTCCTGACTTCATATTGCTTGTGTTATTGAGCTTTGTAACTTTGATCCTTAAAAGTACTTGTAAGCTATTGTCTTTATACTAGTGCATTTTACCTTTTAGCAAATTAAGGTCTTTTTATAAGATAGAATGGAAATTAAATGTCTGTCTTCCTTAATACTTAAATACTTTTTTTCAAAATGAAACAAAAACAAAAATGCTTCAGTAATCCACAAATGTGATAAAGAGAATTTACTCTTAGAGCTATCTGGAATTCCACACACTGCCCCACTCCCAAGTAAACTAAATTTAGAATTTAGAATCTCAAATAGTATTAAGCAGGGAGTAAAGGCAGATTTTTATGTTCGTTTAATATTAAATGTTCTTCTTGCTTTTACTGGTAGTAATGGGCAAAGCATGGTAGATACAGATGTCCCTTTCATTTTTATACGATGGCATGCCCATTCTCTTTCAAAATTACAATCTTAATTTTTTAAAATACATATTCAAAAATCTGCGGTCATGTTGTTAGTAGGAAACAGTCTTATTTTGTGCCAAGCACTGTGTAAGGAATTCACTTACATAAGATCATAATCCCATAACCACTGTTCCGAAATCTAGAAAACTTTAAAAAAACACATTTTTAAAAATATATTTGCTGTCAAATCTACTTTCTATGCTGACATGGGGCTATTTATGGTCTTTATCTCACTTGGTATGAATACTCCTAAATTTTGCTGCAGAACTATTGTGTGAGATTACGGGGTGTTAACCCAGGGCTCAATGGGGGTATTAGGTAATAAATGGTGTGCATACCTATTCTGCACATATGGTCCCAAGAATTTTGGAAAAGGAATTGCTTACCTGCACTTCATCTTCAAGTCAGCCTTTTAAAGTTGATACCATTATCACCCTCATTTTTAACATGAAGACAGGTTAAGTAACTTGCTCAAGGTCATTTGGCAAGTGAGTGGCAAAGCTGGGATTCTAATTTGTGCAGTTTGGCTCCAGAGTCCATGCTTTGAACCATTAACCATATGGTACTACTTTTCTTACTGCTTTTCTGTAAAATCATAAGCATGTAGATCAACTATAGCGTAAGATCAACTTTAGTCAAATTTTATTCACTTAAAACTTCAATACCTTTTAATTATGGAAACAGGTGGATATATCAGAGAACTAGTAAACTATATTCTGCTGATGGGTCAGCATTTTGCTAGCACTCTTATAAAAGCTATCCAAAATGTCAATATGTGAGCAGCAAACTTATAACACATTTAGCAAACTTCAATGCATTGTAAAAATTCTGATTATACAACTTCAAACATGAAAAAAATAGTACACTTATGTGTGCCCATATATCCATTAACCATCTTCAACAGTGTTCAATAGTTACAGCCCATTTTATTTCATTTATACCTCACTTTTGTTCTTCCCTTTCGACCCTGAACTGATTATTTCGAAGCAAACTTCAGACATGATTGGACTCATCACATTTATGTATGTATCTCTAATATTTAAGGTCTTAGAAAATCACAATGGCATTATCACACCTAAAAAAATTAATTCCTAATATCATTGGATATACAGTCAACATTAATATTTCCTCAGTTGTCTTAAATTAGTTTTTGAAGTTCATTTGTTTGAATCAAGATCCAAATAAGATTTACTCATTGTAATTGATTTGTCTCTTAAATCTCTTTTAATCTCTGGGTTCCTCTTCCATCTTTCTCTTTTTCTTAATTTTTTTATTTTTTAATTTTTTAGACAGGGTCTTGCTCTGTCTCCTGGGCTAGAGTGC
>NW_012150685.1:122264-130843 GCF_000956105.1 Propithecus coquereli | reverse complement strand
GCAAATACTTATAAAATAACAAAACCATAAAAGTTAAACTCCACAGAGTAGCATTTGAACTTGGTGAGTTTACAGAGAAGTAGAAGTATACTACTTTAAAATGTGCGTGGACTCCAAAGTATCCTCACTACCGGAAAGTGTCTTCTGTCAATTACGTTCAGTCCTCAAATTTGAAAGTTACGGCAGCAACCTCTGCCCGAAATATGGAAACAGTAAAAATTAGCCTCGATGTAAAGCAGGAGAGAGGAACAGAGTCAGGATTTTTGCCCACCCTGTGCTAAAGTCCTCTAAGCGCCTTAACGCTGTCTCCCAAGGAGAGTGTTGCTGAGACTGAGATGGGGGTCCGCTCCTTTACGTTGTCGTTTTAGCTCCGGCCGGGAGGCTGGGTCAGAGACGGCCACGCCGCCCTCAGCGGGAGAACGCAAGGAAAAGCAGACGGGCGCCCTCCCCGCCCCCTCCTCGGCGCCCCGCGGCGTCTGGGTCGCGCCCTGCGCCCTGGCTGCCCGGGCGTCGCCCCTGGGTCCTGCCCCCTCGGGGCTCGGGCCCGCCCCGCGCCGGCGGGCCGAGGTGTCCCGGCTGCTCCTTGGCGCCCCCTGGCCCGGCGCTGGCGCCCGAGGTTTCCGGTGAGCGGCAATAGCCGGTTATGACGACTCCCTCCTCGCGAGCAGCCGCCGTCTGCTCCTTGTCCTCCTCCGTAGCCCCGGTTCGCCGGCTCCAGGTGGGACTCGCCCGCTCCCCTGCCCGCCGCGGCGCGGCTTCCCGGAGGGCTGCGGTCTCTCCACCGACTGCGCCCGCGCCTTCCCACCCGCCGCGGGCCGGGGCGGCGGGCGTCGGAAGCCGACCCTGGCTCTCCCGGGCCCCGGGCGCCCGGCGCCTTCTCGGTGCGCGCAGCGGAGCGCAGAGTTCCCGGGGCCCGCCGGCCCCCCGGCCCGCGTCGACGCGGTTGCTCAGGCGGGGCCAGAGCCGCTCCCCCAGGCCCCTCCCAGGCGCGCCGCGGTCCCGGGTGGCGGGTGGATCCCGGGGATCCCTGCGCCCCCGAAGCAGTCCCGGGCGGCGCCTGGGGTCGCGAACCCGAGCGCGGCATCTTAGCCGCATCAGGGCGCTTTCCGCCGACCCCGCTGCCTCGTGCGGGGACTGCAGTTACAGCGGGCAGCTGGGGGACTCCCCCTAGACATCTCGGGCAGCCGAGCCCTGCTTCGGACCCGCCGTGAGACTCTGTGGCACAAGTGGGGGCCAGCCGTTTAGGAGTCATTCTAGGTCTCGGATGCGTTGAACTTTTCATTTGTCCCCTGCCTTCTCCAGACTTCTCCAAGCTCTGCCGCATGCACCGCCCCATGTTGTCCACCGTGTCCCCGTCAACCCCAGGCTTCACCTCTCAACAACTCTTTTTTAAACGTATTTATTTATTTGTTTTTGTATAAATTTCTGGGGTACAAGTGTCATTTTGTTACAGTGATTTACTGCATAGTGGCGAAGTCAGGGCTTTTAGTGTATCTATAACCGGAGTCATGTACATTTCATCATCTTTCAGAATTTTCCCCTTTTTTCTCCCTCGCCCCCGCCTTTTAGGGCCTGTGGAAGTCTAATCAAGGATACAGAAGCGGAGTGAGCCCAGCAGCTTTTGCAGAAGGCAAAAGTAGCGTAGCCACAGAGGCTTCCCTGTGCTGGAGAAGGGCATCCACCCATCCCGGCGGGCCTTGCAGGAGGATTCAACACCAGGAAGCTTTCTGCCAGGCCCCGGGGGTTGTGCTTTCATGCACCAGCAGCCACCCTCATCCACCTCGTGCAAGTGGGTACGTGCCCGGGGCAGAGGCCAGGTTTCTGATGCGTCTGTAGAGTTTTCCCATCGCCTAAGCGTTTCTTCTCCAGGAATAGGTGAGTTTAGTTATGGCCAGAGAGAGCTCAGTGGAGGACAATGGACTTGAATAACCAGAGGTCAGGACTTGGTCATAACAATGACTTTATTACGGGGAAGGAAGTCAAGGGGAAGGAAAAGTCAAGGGATAGGACAGCCTGCCTGTGAACCTTAAGGCTCACCAGTCTAGCACTGTAACTTCAGCGAGCAGAATTACTGCAGGGAGAACCTGGAACACTGTTTGCTCCTAGGAGTGTTTGATCCACTGGGTATCCCGTGGATGCCTGTGTAAACTGGTCCGCCTCCTTCCCGCTCACCCTTGGAATCTGTTCTGTTAGGTTACTGTGTTGGGGTCATGCCTGTAACTTTGCCTTTAGCAGTATGGTAGTCATTAAGGAAAAGAAAGAGCATCCTGAGCAAGGCCTGCCAATTGGGGGTTGTCTCGTTATTTTCTCTCTTAAGACTTCCTTTAATTCAAAATATCACCTGAAGGATAAATTCTAACTGTAGCATCCTTTTAAGGTGATATGTTTCATTTCTGACATGTTTTAGAGACCTGAAACATCACAAAAGCTTCTGGGTGGTTCTCAGGATTAAAAAGGTAAATATTTTAATTATAAGTAGAGACATTGTTACTATTAATATGTATTTTTAAATTTTATAAAGTGGCTATCAACTAACTCTTAGATAAAAAGTCCAGTTAATTATCATAATATAAATAAGCAATTACAATGCAAATAATTATAAAATAACAAAACCATAAAAGTTAAACTCCACAGAGTAGCATTTGAACTTGGTGAGTTTACAGAGAAGTAGAAGTATACTACTTTAAAATGTGAGGTTTGGTTGAATATGGCAGTTTGTTTCTAAAGGTCCTGTCGTCATAGCCCATAGTCGATGAAGACCGATTTGGAAAGCTGGCTTGCCAGTGTGACCCAGTAGACAGCAGGCCTCGCTGAGAACACCCAATGTGTATTACGGCTCCGCATCCAGTGGAAAGAGGACTTAAAAGAAAAAAAGAGCAAAGATACCACTAAAGTGAACTGAGAATGACGTGATTATTGTCTGGGATATATAGGAGAAGTCTGGTCCAAGAGATCGAACCCTTATTGAGTGAGTTAGGAATGCAGTAAAGTTCGTGACCATTATTACTTTTTGCAACGTTAAGGCAGGACAGGGGAGAGTTTAGGGGCACAGTCTTTGAAGCAGAATGCTTGATTTCACTCCTGGAGTTTCCTAGTTATTATCGTAGGTGATTATTATGCCTACTAGAATGTAAGCTTCACAAGGGCAGTGAGTTTAGTCCACCACTGCCCCTTCGTTGCTGCATCCTGGCTCACAGGGTGTACTCACATGTTGACTGTGATTATTATTTTTTATTCAGCAGGCATACACAGGCTCGGAGTCAATCCATCTCCTTTTCTCTCTTACTGGCACATCTTCCTCACTCCTCATCATGCAAGTCTCAGCTCAAATGTGAAGCGTGGCCCCCTCTCTGCCCCACATGGCTTTAAACAGTTACTTGTTAAACATTTACATAGCACTTAGTGTGTGTTGGCTATGTTTCTAAACACTTTACCAATAATTAACTCATTTCACTCACAGCTGCCCTGTGAGGAAGGTTTATTATTATTTCCATTTTACAGGTGGGAAAGCTGAGATGCAGAAAGGTTAAGTGACTTGCTCAAGGTCATGCAGCTAGGAAGCTGCACATAGGGGCTCAAACCCAGGTGGCTGAGCTTTAAAATTCAGGTTCTTATATGCCATGCTATGTTGTTTATCATATTACCTTATTTAATTTCAGACATCAGAAAACTGGATTGCATCAAAGCCCTCCCATTTTTGTAAATAAAGTTTTATCAGCACACAGCCTCATCCATTCCTTTACAATAGACTATGGCTGCTTTCTGGACAAAGGCATTGTTAAGTAGTAGCCACAGAGATATTTCCTATCTCTCCTTTACAGAAAAAGTGCTAGCCCCTGATTTATTTGATTCACAGCCCTTGTCAACATCCGAAGGTGTTTATTTGATTGTTTATATGTGATTCTTGTACTAGGTTACAAGCTCCATGAGAGCAAGGCTCTTTCCTGTTTTGTTCACCTCTGTATACATGGCTCCTAACACAGTGCCTGGCACATAGCAGGTGCTCAGTAAATGTTTGTTTAATAAAGGAACATTACTCAGTGATGTAGCAGAATGCTTTGTAATTATGTTTAGCTCTTGTCTGTTTTCTTTGACTTTTAAAGGAAATTTCTTAAGGAGTTTTCAATTTGATCTCTAGGTTTGGTGGTTGCTATGTTAGTGCTGCTTGTCTTTGGAGTATTGCTTTATGAAGTCCCACTGAGTGGCCAAGATGAGACTCCTCCCGAGGCTGGAGAACCTCTGTATAACTATGCCAGCATCCGCTTGCCAGAGGAGCACATTCCCTTCTTTTTGCACAACAATAGGCACGTTGCCACCATCTGTAAGAAAGACTCACAGTGTCCATATAAGGTAGGTATTATTCTTATTTATTTTTAAAAGGGTACAATTTAGGCTGGCTTACTGGTTCTGCTTTATAACCTGAAACTCAAGGTAAAATTCTAACTTCTGGTTGTCCCTGAGAGACATTGTTTCAGTTTCATCTAATAGTTACTTCTAAGTGACTAAACTTTGCCTAAAATTGTATTTCATTCACAAGAGTGAAATTTAAAATCTAAATCACTTCTAAAATAAATAGGCAGCCAGTACTACTTACAAAGCAAAGGAGATTTTATGCAGAAAAGAACATCTCGGTTAAAAGTAACTAAGAATTTCACACCTCTTCTTTCTTAAACTGCACATAGAGGGTCACTTAGCACTTAATTTCAGTAATAACACCTCTAGCCTCTGTTTCCACGTAATTAAGACTGTTACTGTGGCCTTCCTTCTGTCTTTGAGGAACTGGAAAGGCCTCAAATAGGAGCCCATTAAGACGTCTCACACAGCCTTAGAGATCAAAGCTGGGCATTGTGAGACGCTTCCTTTCCCATGGTCCTGGCACAGGAAGCATATGGAAAAGCAGACCTGGGAATCAGCCCAGCATTGCCCCTGGGGCCTTGTAGAAGGGCATTCTCAGCTCCCTGGCCAGCAGCAGCTGTGCGTTTCCCAGGGGCGGTGAAGTTGCCTTGTCTTGTGTGGTCCTTGCTGATCTTGATTGATGGGTAAAGTTGCTGATGCGTTCAATTTAGCTGTGATTCTTTTGGTAACAGACATTCCAATTTATTAATATGTGACTTTTAAGGCACTGATTTTTAGAATCAGTTTGCTTGCTAAGACAGGCAGTCTCTTAAGCTACTTTAGGAAATTCTAATTCGAGTGGTCTTTGGTAGTCTAGATGAAACCTAGATTTTTGGATAGGGGACAGATATGGTGGGGGTGGTGAGTAGGTACAATTGTTAAGAACCTTGAGCCCATGCTTCTTAGAATTTACTCTAGTTATTTTTATTACAAGAATACATATTGTTAAATGTAAACATGAAAGTTGTATAAAAATTTTGTTTTCTGAATGGAAAAATCTGAGTCTTTTCTAAAGGTCAAAGGAAGGGAAAGCAGTCTAAATGTACATATTTTATGTTCTAGAAACACTTAGAAAATCTGAAGTACTGCTGGGGTTATGAGAAATTCTGCAAACCAGAGTTCAGGTTTGGTTACCCTGTTTGCAGCTATGTTGACATGGGATGGTAAGTTTCCGTGTGGAATACTCTCTTTTCTTTAAGTCCTCTTCTTTCTCTGTAGTGTTTGTTGATGCCCTAATTCCCAGCTAGACTCTTTTGGTTTTAGATAGTAATTCCTTTAGATATTAATTTGCTTATAGAGTCATGAATTCAATTTGACAGTCCTACACCAGGATAGGAATTCCCTCTGCCAGAGGGAGAAAACAGTCTGGACCATAGAAAATATGTCCCCCTAGTGTATGCTAAGAAGACAAATGGATGGTTTCCTCTTCCACTGGGGAGAGGTTGAGTGTAATTAGTACTTCTAATACATGCAAGGTTAGTGCGGTAAAGAAAATATGGTAATTAAGAATGCATCATTGTCTGCAGTTCCAGATGATCCTAACTTCATACATTTCTGTTGTCTATTTTTATGATAAGAAAATAAATCTGTGAATAACTTATTTTGGTAACTTCATGTTGCCAGGGATAGTTTTGGGAAAACTATGATAGTATACTTTTCAAAAATTAAAATAATAACAGACTGCTAGCAGTTTAACCTTTGGAAAAAATGTTCAAGGTCCAGAAAAAGCAAAAAGCCAAAAAAAAATCATAGAATCTTTTTCTTTGAAAATAGGACAGACACTCTTGAGTCAGCTGAGGACATATTCTGGAAACAAGCTGATTTTGGATATGCCAGAGAGCGGCTGGAGGAGATACATGTGCTCTGTCAGCCCAAGGAAACGGTGGGTGTTTAGCTCCTTGTTTATTTTTATTACTTATTATGGGTGATTTATTTTTATTATTTATTGTTTGGATTATAACATAAAAACAAGACAGATGGCCCTGTGAAAGGAATCCCTCATTCTCATTTATTGGTTTCAAATTTTATTTAACTTCCTCAAATAGGTTGTTCTGTTTCCTTTGGAAGCCTTGCCCTCTTCATCACACATATATCAGATAGACATATTTTCTTAGACAGTTAAAATATTTTTAGGTTTAGAATCTGCTCCTTCCGCATGCCAACATATGCTAAAGAAGAGAAATTGATAAATTGCAATTTTACAAATTCATTCTCAGAGGATATACCCCCACCACACTGCTCTGTGTTTGTTCAGCACTTTACACTTTGCAGAAGCTTCTCTGTGTGTTGTCTAGTTTGGTACTCATAGGCATTATAGCAGATAGGCAGAGCAGATATCTCTGATGCTGCTTTACCAGAGCTGAAAACAGGGTCCTCAGAGAAGTTAAGCAACTTCTCCAAGACCACACAGCTACCCTGTAGAATTACGCATCTAGAATTAAGATGCAGATCTTTTTATAGTGTACTTTCAACCATCCCACGTTGCACCTCAATGGGTCAGACAAACACATTGCAAAGAGGCTATTTTGGGTAATAAGTACATGAGCAGGCTCTCAACTGTGGGGTTCAAATCTTGACTCTTGGACAAGGTACTCAACCATTTGTGTTTCAATTTCCTCTGCTTTGAAGCCATGCCCATTCTGTAGCATTATGGTAAGGATGAAATAAGGTTCTGTGTATAAAGATGCTCAGTGCAGGCCCTGGCTCCCAGCAAAGGGCTCAGTGTTATTTTATAAAGGTTGATGGAGTTTTAAGCGCTTAGGATTAAGGCACATGATTCTTTAAGCCGGTGATCCTGAACCCTGAGTTTCTGCCATCTCAGGGGTCTCTGTTATCTCCAGGCAATTTGGGAAACTAAAAAAAAGTTTTAATTTACTTGCATTCAAAAACTAAATATTTGCTTTATAGTGCAATTGGAAGGTGTCACATAATAGAGCTCTGAGCATTCTAGCAAGGTGGACAAAGCCCGAGGACGGGAGGCATTAACCTGCGCTGCTGCAGGGTGCCTTTAACAGATGTTTGTTTTACCGTGTACCCTTTGGCTGGAGTCTGGCTGTTCATGTGGAAAAGGCAAGGGAAGAGCCACAAACCACCCTGCACACCTCGTTCAAGGTGGTTTGTAAGATGCGTTTTAGGCCAAGATTTATCTTGATATGTTTTGTGTTATCAGAGTATGAGCCCCGTCTCAGTTGTTTAGGCTGCTGTAGACTGGGTGGCTTATAAACAACAGAAATTTATTTCTCACAGTTTTGGAGGCTGCAAGTCTGAGATCAAGAGGCCAGCACCGTCGGGTTCTGGGGAAGGCTGTCTTCTGGGTTGCAGACTGCCGACTTCTCGACTTCTTGTTGGAGAGCTCTCAGGGGTGCCTTTTAGAAAGGCACTGATCTCATTCATGAGAGCTCCCCCTTGTGACCTGATCACCTCCCCAGAGCCCCATCTCCTAATGCCATCACATTGGAGGTTAGGATTTCAACATATGAATTTTGCAGGGACACAAACATTCAGTCCATTATAATCTTTTACCAGCTATAGACTCCAAAATGCCACGCAGGTGAAAATTAAGGCCTCATTCACGTGCACTGGAAGTTTTAGGGAAAATAATAAAATAAAATAGCACTTAAGTCTATAAATAAAATCCAGAGCAGATGAAAGTTTTTGAAGCTTTCTTACTTTCAGCACAAACCAGATTGGTTGAAATAGAATCAGGCTCTGGTAGTTGATGTTTAAGTTCCTTTATTCAGTTATTTAGAAAATACTGCCTTCGTGTTGTTGAGACAGAGGCTCCCACAAGTTTTGCAGTTTCCAGAAAGTACCTCTTATTAAAACTGGCAAACTGCGCCCCCTGCCTTTAGTGTCTCTTACATGTGCCTTCCTCCTTGTTTCATTTGGCTTGTCTTTGAAAAATGCTTTTTCACATAGCTGTGTGGGCAGTACTGGTTCTGAGTGAGGTCTCTTTTTTTTTTAAAGGGGACTGAACTGAACCACCTGTATAGCTCTTGACTTTAAAATTTGGGGTGATACAAGCAGAGCCTTTGGGAGTTCTTCATAATAACATAAACATGTGGAAACTGGCAAAAGTATGCTTGGCCAGGCCGGGCGCGGTGGCTCACGCCTGTAATCCTAGCACTCTGGGAGGCCGAGGCGGGCGGATTGTTTGAGCTCAGGAGTTCGAGACCAGCCTGAGC
>NW_012150685.1:120072-120524 GCF_000956105.1 Propithecus coquereli | reverse complement strand
CAAAAAAAAAAGAACATCGTCAGTACCCCAGGCTCCCTCCCAGGCCTCACCCCCATCCTCCTCTCCAAAGGTAAACGCTACCCTGACTTTTAACATCAATGTGGTCAGCTTTTTGAATGTTAAAACTTCTTACTTTAAAATAATTTTCTACTCATAAAAATTTAAAAATAGTACAGGGAGTTCCCATCGTCCCTGCTGTCCCAGCTTCCGCTAATGATACCATCTCACGTAACCAAAATGCAATGACCAAAACCAGGAAATTGACACGGATACAGTATTATGAACTAAACACGTGTGGATTTCACCATGATTACATGCACCCATATAAAATGTTATCACATATCTAGGTGCACATAACCACGACCACAATCAGGATACACAATTGTTCCTTTATCCCAAAGAAATGCTTTCATGCTACTCCTGTATAGTCACATAGGTTACTCTTTTTTTTT
>NW_012150685.1:98932-118424 GCF_000956105.1 Propithecus coquereli | reverse complement strand
AAAGAGATTTCCTTTCTTCTGGGAAGCCTAGCTGTCTGCTGTCTTTCTGAGGCACTGGATAATTCTTGGAAGGCCATCCTTCTTAGAATCCAAAAAATCTACCATGAGAGTTTCTCTGAGCCTCATGAGGAAACTCTTTGAATCTTCCCACTTTACTGGTAGATTATTTAGCCCATGCAGTGTGTAAATTTCCTCTTTGCTTGGTAGGTTCCCAAGGTAACTATCTTGCACATTAGACTGAATTTTATAATAATTATTTTTGTTCCCAGTCTCAACATTAAAATTGATATCAAATTATATAAATGTCAATATGTTTCAGAAGTTACAGATCTCCACAGGAGTGCCTCTGCAAACTAGAGATAAAATTTGCCTAATGAACAGATCTGAAGTTACAATGTTGCAATAGGAAGCTTGAGAGAATGACTTTGAAATCATATCCCAATTCATAATTCCAGGTTTGCTGAGCTGCAGAGCTATACTCAGCTCAATTTCAGACCTATAGAAGATGCTAAATGTGACATTGTTATTGAAAAACCAACATATTTCATGAAATTAGATGCAGGTGAGAAGTTAATTTGTCTATTATTTATATGTTTGTTAATGAGGCTTTACTTTTTTTTGCAAATATGTATGTAGTAATTTTCTATGAAGTTTTTGGAAGCAGTAGGACAAGCAGTGGATCTGCTTTTTGCTTTCTTCTTTGAAGAAGTAGGTGAATGAGTTTGAACTTCTCATTATTTTATGCCTTTGGTATTTTAGAAGAAACCTTCACATTATATCAAAGGACTTAATCAAAATCAAAAGATGAGGGAAGAAGGCATATGTATACCTTTTGTAACTAAATTTACCCCACCTGGTTTCTCTAATCATTTGATTTAGATTGTGATTTATTAAAGTTTTTTAAAAATTAAAAGCCATGTGTATAGTATGGGTGGGAAAGAAATGTCCATGACCTCCCCTGGTAAACTTTCTAATATCGTTTTCATGACTAACGTGGACTTAAAATTCTTCTGGAAGTTGCCCCTGGAATATGTTCTTGAACAAAAAATTAAAATTATTTTCCCATTTATGCCTATAGCTTCTGACTTTCAACTTGCAAGCATAGCTTTAACTTTGTGAACTAGTTACCCTGGAGACGAGAAACACAGATTGCACTATATTCTCTCTCTCATTATGAGAGACAGAGATTACTAAGCTATATCATATCAAAATTCATGAGAGGTTGGGCTTGTGGTGAAATATAGAGAGCCCTCTGTCACAAATATTTCAGAATTACTGTAATTTATTGATCATAGTTTTAATGTGCTCTGCCTTCTGAAGTCATAATTCTTCTATCACAAAGCATTAAATTCAGAAATCAGACAAGTTTAGGTTTTTGAAATAAGAGCAAGTAAAACTGCTATGTTCGAGGTTCAGACTCGTTTTTAAAGTATGTAAATTAAAAAAGGGCAAAGAAAACACTTGATCTGCCTGTAAAAGAGGTGAGTATGCGTGAGCTGTTAAATTTATGCAGACACTTATGCAATAAAGTATGTAAAGTGGGAATAATAGGCTAAGGTAGACATGTGCCATTTCTTTTTTATATTCATAACTCTACTTTTTTTTTTTTCCTAACTTCTGCTTTCATCCAGTTTTCCCTTTCATGTTAACTCTTACCTTGGGAGAATGAGCGTTCTACAGAACAAGACTCACGAAGGGGCATGTTTCTTGAGGACAGAGCCTGTGTTTTCTCACTCGTTTATAAGTCCTCGTAGCGCCAAGCACTGCTTTGTGGCTGCTGCATTCCTCAATAAATGCTCGGAACCCGCTAAGTGTTATGTGAGAGAGCTCGTGTGAGCCGTATGGCTAACCTGGGAGAAGTGGATGGGTTTTCAGAGAACTTTATTTTTCGTACTAATTTGAAAATATGCTTTTTGCCAAGATTTTTCGAGGTGGAAAAAATTAGCCCAATCATCTAAGATACCAGGCTGAAAAGAACTGAGTATTTTTTTACTCCCATTTTCTGGCACAAAATGAAGTCAGAATACTTTATGATTTCTGCTTTTGAGAGTCACTGTTTTTCTTTTACTCAATATTTTCCCTTCTTTAAAATATATGTTTTAAAGGTCACTTCTTGGAATTTCACCCCATTTAGACTTGTATATTTGTATACTTAGGTCCTACCTGCCTAAGTGGAGAGGGTGCATATTGTGTTTTTTTTTTTTTAAATGACCGGCATATGAATTTACAAATAATGGCAGCCACAGCCCTTTCTACTCTATCTGATCTAGAGGTATCCAGCTAGTTTTCATTAAGGTCTTACTATGTGCCAGGCACTGGGATGGGTACTTTAAGACATGTTATCTTTGGATTTCTCATGACAAAACTGGCACTTAGTTATAACCGTGTCCCATTTCTAGTGGAGAAGCTAAAGCTTGGGGACTTTATGAACTCATTTAAGAATGTCGCGCCCGAAGGGCTATGCTGGAATTCAGCCCAGTTCTTCTGACCCCAGAGTTCATGGTCTTTCAATTAGAACATGAGACATTCACCCCTTTTCAGTGACAGTTGGTTAATGTTTGCCCAGGAAGGAAGAATATTAAAAGTAGTGATTAGACAGGGGAAAAAAAGAGACACCAATGAAACTTACCGAAATGTTAGTAGGCATCATTGCCAATACTTCTGCAGGAAAGAGGTATTGTTTAATTGATTTTAAAAAATAAATTATCAGAAGAAATAATGATTAGTCTTCATGGCCCTACAGTTCTACCCAGTTTTAAGTTAAATAGACCTACGTTGTTTTTTTTTTTTTTTTCTGGGAACTTAATAATCATTTGTTACTTGGCGTATATGGGAAAATGAATTCCTGATTTCTAAATAACCAATTTTAAAGAGAAATTTTGAGCCCCATCAATCTATAAATTGAGGACCACCTGTAAATAGATCATTTCATATTTGGAAAAAACTCTTATTTTTTTTCCCCCTTATTTCAACCAAAAGTCCACTAAACTATATTTAGATGGGGTAGAATAAAAATTGTTTAATCGTGTATTGTTTGAGGTTAATTAACGTAGATTTTTTTTTCCAACACTAGGTGTTAACATGTATCACCACTTCTGTGATTTTATCAATCTTTATCTCACTCAGCATGTCAATAACTCATTCAGTACAGATGTGCACATCGTGATGTGGGACACCGTGAGTAAGAATGTTCTCTCTGCTTCATGCTGTTTTTACTTTGCTCGGTCAGTGTGGGACCTGGATCTTGTGAAACAGGATTTTCTAAGACACACGTGTTTAAACGTACACACCCGTACACACATTTGTGTGTATGTAAATGGGTTGAATGTGTCTGTATATGTGCACTGACACGTACACACACACACACACACACACACATATAGGCAGATGGATGTACGTGTTTGTTCTTTGAATTATGTTCTTTGTTCTTTGAATTTTAGAATGAGGCAGTGGGAGGTTTCTTTCCCCTTTTGGGTAGAGGGAATTCCAAAGATCAAAGGTGCAGTGACTTTGGCTCAGTGTTGCCTTGAGACAGACATATGAAGACTGTCATTCGCTCAACCTCTGTAACCCACACTGGAAGAGCTTGCCTCTCTGTATTGTTTAGCCTCTTGCATTTACTGTCTGCCTTTGCTTAATGGCATCTTCCCTGTTACTACTTGCTTTGTGCCAAATTGCCCTGTGTGTTTCAGCTCACTGTACGCACAGCACCATGAGCTGTGGGTCCTAGGCATGCATGTAAATACATGCGTTGAATTACACCTGCTATTTATTGTTTTTAGTGCAGTCTTTTTTTCCTTCTTTTATTTTTTTGCCTGCGTTTTCCCTGCTTCTTCCTCTGTCTGGCCCCTCCATCTGCCAAGGTAACCCCAAGATGTGCCCCAGTATCCTTACCTGTGAAGTGGGATAATTGGAGTTCTTAGCTTGGTGTCATTTTGAGGATGAACCATATAGTGTGTGAAAAATCACAATGCCTGGCCCACAGCACAGGTGCTCTGAAGATTAAGTATGGCAATGACAATGACAAGGAAAGCAAGTGGTTTGTAGTGTACACGAGAGAGGTTGCCTACACTGGGAAGCTGGAACACTTGCCAAGGGGTCATCTAAGGTTCCACTAAACATTCTGACTCATTAGACACTTACACGCCCTACTCTTGGCATGAGTCTGGTCAGGATGCCATTGCAGGGATCAGTGCTTGCTGGCAGAGCTACGTCCAGCATTTCTTCCAGGGCCGATGCGAGCAGCTCACACAGCACAGCACGTGCACGGAGACAAGATCCACATGGGGCACCACGGGAGCTGCCTTGGCTTAGAGCTTCCTGTCCCACAGGGGGCAGCATCTCCTGTCTCAACTGCATTGGTGAAGCCCCAGGATCCCTGATAGAGACACGCCCAGTTCCAAGAGTCATTATCCTCAGGGAAGCCTAAACATGGCTTTCCCAGTCCAGATGCAATTTACCCACCTAGCATCTTTTTTGATCAGAAGCAACATTGCCTGGAAACGTGGTTGACACGTGCTGTCTTCATTTCCAGAGTGCAGAGCTAGCCAGTGAATGAATGGAAGGTCAGATTCTCCTGCAGGAGGGGGAAGAGTCTTGCTGACCCATTTTTCACAGATATGAGGCTTATAGCAGAGCTGTGTAGAAAGGTCTTCGTGATCACTGCTCCCTAGACCCTCAGGTTGATTCAAAGTCTGATGAGAATTGGTTCTGTGATTCTTGGCATGTTACTGCTTTCTTTTAGTTTCCCTCTTTGCTTGCATGTACATTTCCCTCTTGCGTTCCACTTTTGTTGCCCCTGCAGTTTCGTTTCTTGGAAACATTTCTGTGAACAAAAGGAGCAACAGTTCCTTTCTTTTATTCTTTTTGTAGAAGTGATTTCAGGGCACAACCACCAACTATCGCAAGCCCTGAATGATTAACTCAGGGTTGTTTTGCCCTTTTTAAAAAAATGACACCTAAAAAAAAAAAAAAAAGACGCCTGATGTTATCTCATTTAATGCTCACAACCCTCCCCTTCCCCCACGGACTTGAGGTTTAAATGAGCGTATTTTATAAACAGGAAGCTGAGGCCCAGCAGTGGTGCGTGTTCTAAAATAATACAGCCGGGAGAGGTGGAGCCAGGGATTCCGGTCCAGGCAGCCTGCCCCCAGACCTGTGCTCAGAAACCGCAGTGCTGGCCTTTCTAAAGTCCTCCGGAGAACCTGTTACCAGAAAGTGTCTCACATTCCAGAAGCTTCCTTGTACCTTGTTGTATGCTTTTCTACATCTTCCTCGATTGGACTAAGTTACATCAAGCCAGCTTCCACAGCCCTCCCTTCTCTGTGCCTGCTGGGTCGGAACGGGATGCACGGCCACCGTGAAGATCTTGAGCTACTTGGTTAGCGGGGCACGTGATGTTAGGGTAGTCCGGCCTCGACTCTGGCACAGACAAGCAGGATGGATGTGGCCGAGCCGGTTGGCTGCCTGATGTTCCCTCCCTCCTTTCCTACTCCCTGTGCATCCATTTTCACCTGCATTTAGTCAAAGTGGCCTTTGCTAATGACCCTGAGACTCAGTCAGGGTCTCAGGACAGGCAGCGCTGCCAGGTTGCTCCAGGATTCAGGCCCACAGAAGACTGCAGGTTGCATGGATAGTGCTAAGCGAGGGGTTGTGTGGTTGCTGTTTCTCTTTTGTCAGTAAGGCCTTAGATTAAGTGACACTGTGACCCACAGGCTGACTGTGACGCAAATCCCCCACGGTGGACGGTGGCCCCACAGTCAGTCCTGATGGCCCCAGATGAGCAGTTTGCCCAGGGGAAAAGCAGGGAGGTAGCTGTGACTGCAGTTCAGATCTTGGTGACATTTTATAGACTGTCCGCACAAAGAGGCCTATGAGGCCTTCCCTCTCCTCGTTGCCAGGCTCAGTGGTTTGGCTCCTCCCTTTAGCACGCAGCCTCCTCAGTGGGGTGGGCGGGGCCACCCAACTCCAAAGATGCACAGAGGGACCATGCTTAGACGCCTGTCTGGGCATAGCAGGGTTGCTTTTGTTAAATGGAACGAATAAAAGGCGAGATTACTGTGGATTTTCCACATTGTCTTGTGCTGCGAAGTAGTAGCTTTATTATTACATTTTTAATTATGCAACTACTACCTGATTATAATGAGTTCAAACAACACAGAAGTATGTGAAGTTTAAAAACAGTCTCCTTCTTTCTTCTTCTCCAATTCCATTTTCTCCCAAGGGTAACTGCAGTCAATATGTGTGTGAGTCCCTTGCAAGACTTCTTTATTTTAATAAATGCAAATATAGCCTTACATAAAATTTACATATAAGGATTTGTATCAGGACATATGTGTATATATATAAAATTTGTATAAGGATATGTTTATATCCTTGTAGAAACTATATTCTCTCTTTCATTCTGCTACCTTAATATTATCTCATGGACATCTTTCCAAGTGAGTACGTTTAGGGTTATCCTTCTGTTCACAGTTACATGGCATCCTATTCAATGGCTATTTTGGAAGTTCAATGCATGCACCAGTGTGTGTGTTCGTTGTCCCTACCCCAATCACAGTTAGCTTGTTTCCAGTTCTTTGCTAATTCACTAAAATGCGACAGTAAACATCCTTTCCATATACCTATATCTTCACACACTCATCCTAGCATTTCTGTGGGACACGTTCCTATAAGTAGAATTTCTAAGTCATGGGTTATGTGCATGTTGAAATTTGAGACATGGGAGAAAAGTTTATGTCATCTTGAAGAATATACAAATATTTTTCAATATGAGAGTAAGAAGTCGTCCCTCCTTCCTCTGTGGTAGATAATTTGAATTTGGGGAAAATGGAAAAGAAGCTTCTAGAGTGGTTATTATTGAATAATATATAATTTCCCTGAGAAGGGATCAGTCAGGATTACAATGTATTATTATTAAAATTTCCTTTCAAAGGAAATTTTACTTTATCTGATGTATTTTGTCTCAAGAAACTGTCTAGAATCACTTCTTTTAATTGCTCTTTATTTATTATTGAGCCAGAACAGGAACATTTCATTTTAGTTGGTGTTGAGAAGGGCCTTTATTAGAACAGCAATTAGAGAACATTGAAGGAAAGAATTTTTTTTTTTCATCACCACATCTAACAGTTCTCAATAACTTGGAAATAGCTATAAAATGTGCAACATAAAATTTTTACCAGATGTGGTGGCTCACACCTGTAATCCTAGCACTCTGGGAGGCTGAGGCGGGAGGATTGCTTGAGGTCAGGAGTTCAAGACCAGCCTGAGCAAAAGCGAGACCCCATCTCTACTAAAAATAGAAAAATTAGCTGGGCACGATGGCACGCACCTGTAGTTTCAGCTACTTGGGAGGCTGAGGTAGGAGGATCGCTTGAGCCCAGGAATCTGAGGTTGCAGTGAGCTATGATGATGCCACTGCACTTTAGCCAGGGTGACATGAGATTCTGTGAAAAAAAAAAAAATCAAAATCTGAAGAAAGAATGCTATAAAGATAAAAAGACATGAACATAATGAACACAATGTACGACTAACTGTAGACCTTAAATGTAATCCTACAATGCTTATTTCTTATTTCTGTTGGCTGAATTTTTCAATCTAAGTTACACAATTTAAAAACAAATTGATCTCCTTCCTTTTAGCTGGTAGAGCTCATAATTAACTTTTACTTTTCAAAAAGAAAATGCATTCGGTAAATATGCTTAAAAGGACTAGTTCTGGCTGAGAGGCAGAGAGGAAGCTGCCAGAAGGAGCTTAGGAGCATGAAGTCCAGCACCATAGACTGGGTTGAATCCCAGCTCCGTGACTCACCAGCTCTACAATTTAGGCCAATTACTTAAATTTGTGTCTGTTTCCTCATCTGTAAAATAGGAATAATGATATTACCTAGGTCGTTAGGCTTGTGGGGTGGCTTATTGTAAGTTCATAATGCCAAGTGCTCCGAAACAGTGCCTGGGACACAGAAGTGTGCAGGATGCTATTGTTTTTATATAATATTGTTAGTATTATTAACATTATTAATGGGGAATTACCATGTTATTCACTAGTCAGTGGGGAGAATATTCCATGGAGTTGTAGACATAATATTTTTAATGTTAAAATTTTCAAGCCATTTTCTTGCTCTGAAATTTCTTTCCAAAGCATATTCCATTCACCCTGATGGTTTTTGCTCACTGAGCATATCAGAGTGTGTCCAAGTGCTGGCATATGTATGTGTTGTATGGACCTGTGATTTGCATAGAAGATTCCCAGAAAAAAACCCACAACAACTACAATTTCAAAGACATAAGGAAAAGGGTTAAGGAGGAAAAACAAAAATACTGTTAGCAGACTAAAAGTATAATTATGATGATTATTTCTGATGATAGTTCATCAAATTAGGCATGTGCTTGGGCCCAAGATGAAGATCCATTTTGCTAATATGGGTTTCATGAGTTTACTTAGGATCCTTAGTTTTTAATACAAACTGGCAAATCCAGGTATTTTGTCGCATCTTTGAAAAGCCATGTTGTATTCCTTTTATTGCCCTAACTTACTTTGTTCCTACCTTCAGAGCTCATATGGATATGGTGACCTGTTCTCCGACACGTGGAAAGCCTTTACTGATTATGATGTTATACATTTGAAAACGTACGATTCCAAAAGGGTACTGGAAATTTTACTGCAATGTCTGTAACTAACTCTCATGTGCAGATGATTCACTCATAAGATAAATATTTAATATGAGTTTCTATGAACTATTACCATTGGTTCGACTTCTTAATTTCTTTTATTGGAACTAAAATTCTCATTGTTACTAATCATGTAGCTTTTAAAAATGTTTTTTTCATAACTTTTCCAAAAATTTGAATTTTCGTCTATCTGAATGAAATAGTTTGCTGTTCAAACTATTTTAATGGAAAATGGAGAATAATGAAAACCTATTTTCCAAAATTATAAGTGCTATTTTGGTGCGAAGGGTACAAATTATATTCTTTTATCTTTTAATGTGTCTTCATTCTTAGGTATGTTTTAAAGAAGCTGTTTTTTCATTACTCCCCCGCATGAGGTACGGGCTGTTCTATAACACTCCTCTGGTAAGCATGTTGGCCACTGGTAACACTCATATTCATAGACTTTAGGTTTTAAGATAATATTTATACGTAATTTGAAAGCATCTTAAATTGCGGTATAGAAATATTCATTGTAATATGAATTGGTGTCTTTATTTTAGATATCTGGCTGTCAAAACACTGGATTATTCAGGGCATTTTCCCAGCATGTACTACACAGACTAAACATCACACAAGAGGGACCCAAGGTAATGGATACATTGTAGGTTCTGAGGTGGGTTTGAGTTTTCATCTTTAATAAAAGTCGATACCATCTTTTCAGTAAAAAGAAATAATCAGGAGACTCTTTCCTGTTTCTTTTTTTCTTATTATTGCAATAGATTTAGAGGGTACAACTGATTTTTTGTTACATGGATGAATTGTATGGTGGTGAAGTCAGGGCTTTTTAGTGTACCCGTCACCGAGAAGTGTGAAATATGGAGCCTGTTTATTTTTTATCTGTGAAAATCACATTTTAAGTTCAGATGCTCATTCCCCTGTCCAGGCATATACGGAGTTATTTTGCCCTTTCATTTTGATTGCAGGATGGAAAAATTCGAGTCACCATTCTTGCACGGAGCACCGAATACCGGAAAATCCTAAACCAAAATGAGGTTAGTTTTTGGTATACATTTTTAATATCTTCATATTGAATTTACCTTCCCATAACTACCGTGCTTTATTTTTTTCACATTGTACTAAAAGCCTTGAGTTGAAACTGTTAGTTTTAAGGGAAATTTGATGGCCTATGCCCAGTTCATTTATTGGATTTGAATTTCTAGTGGAAGTCCCCAAACCACCCACTGCCTAAACTAGCTTTGCCTTACTGTAAACATTCATCTGCACCAGCTCAGAAACAGAGACATAAGCTGAGTCCTGCCTTTACTGCAATAGATTGTTAAACATTTGCCCTCCTGACAAATGAGAAACAAAAATGCAAGAGTGTCTTTTGCGAGATGGTTGATGGCGTGGGGCAGACCTGTGGCATTGGCAGCTGATTAAGCTGGAAGAGTCTCCGTCCTCTTTCATGTCTCTGTGTCTTAGACACTGTTCACATCTTAGGCATCCCAACTCATCTCACCTGTACCAACTCATAAATTATACTTAACCTCAATGAGATCACCTTGCAAGGCCCCTGCCTACAACATCATGGCCTCAAGATAGCCTCACACTAGTCAAATTTATTCCACAAAAGTAAATTGAGCATCTGCTATGTGCTGGGCTTGTGTTCTAGGCCCTGGAGATAAAAGAAAGACAGGGAAGGTCCCTGCGCTTATGGAGCTTCCATCCTAGAGGGGAGAGGCAGATAAGAAATAAGTAAATAAGTCAATAAGTGTGGTGATTCCAGGCAGTGATGAGTGCCCTGAAGGAAAGGAACCAGGGTGACATGATACAGTCTGGGGCCACAGATGGAAGAGGGAGGCACTCGGGCAGGGCGTTCAAAGAGGTGCTGCTTGGACTGTGACCTGATCGGAGAAGAATTGAGCCAGGGAAGGAAGCTCCCAGGCAGAGGCAAATATCCACTGGTGGATGGAGCTTTAAGAGTTGTGGGAATGGAGAGAGTTGCAGTGTGGCGGTAGCATCATGAGAGAGGTGGGTGATGCCATAACTGCTCAGAGACATCGGGCAAGGTGCAGGGAGGCCACAGATCGTATCGACCTCCTAGATGTTGGTGAGGACACAGATTTTATTCCAGTGTGAGTGGAAACCACTATGAGGTTTCAAGCAGGGTGTGGTAGGCAGAATAATGTCTTCTCCTCCTGTCAAAAGATGTCCACGTCCGAATCCTGGAATCTCTGAATAGGTTATAGGTTGCAAGGCAAAGCAAAATTAAGGTTGCGGTTGGAATTAAGGTCACCAATTAGCTACCTTAAAATAAGATTATCCCGGGTTATCCACGTGAGCCCAGTGTAATTACAAACGGGTCTTAAACTCCGTCCACCACTTCTGCCTCTGCCTCTGCCTGCAAAGCTCTTTTCTTAGCTAAATTCTTCTCACTGCTCAGCTCTCAATTCATCATTTCCTTAAAAGTGACAGAGGAGGCAGGAAAGAGAGTCGGAGAAAGAGATGTGATGAGGGATTCGGGGCCAGAGAGACGCTGACTTTGAAGATTGAGGGAGGGGCTGCAAGGCACGGAGTGCGGACGGCTCCTAGGAGCTGGAGAAGGCAAGAGAGTGGCTTCTCCCCTAGACTAGCGCCCCCAGGAGGAACGCAGCCCTGCCGACACCGATGTTACCCCAGTGAGACCCGTGTCTGACTTTAATCCTGGAGAACGGTGAAGGAATGAATTGTTGTTTTAAGATGCTACGTTGGTGGTAATTTGTTACAGCAGCAAATAGAACATAAATACACAGGGAGAGATGCAAACTGACTTATTATTTATTTTTAAGTCATTCTGGCTGCAGGAGTGGGAGCAGGGAGGCTGATTAGGTGCTGTTCCTGTGGCCCAAGGGGGAGAGTTTGGATGAAGGTGATGACAGTAGAGATGACAAAATAGATTGGAGATATGTTTTGGAGATAGGAACTGTGATTCTTAACTTTTGGAATGTAAAAGTACATTTGCATAAGGTAAGGCCAGGAAAGGTATTAAGGATCAAGTGTGACTCCAGGCTTTTAGCTTAAGCAGTTAAGTGGAATTGAAATGGAAAAAACTTAGTAAGAGGAAAGGGGCGGGGGCAGGTTTTGATGGATAAAAAATTTTATACAGATTAATTTGGATGCCCAACAGGCTGATCAAAATTATGTAATTAGCATCTCTTCCCAAGACCCATATGGATTATGAAGGACGTGAACATATGGCATAGTAAGGTGTTGATTGTAAACTCTGGATGGAAGAAATGAGCAGGGTGTGTGTGTGTGTGTGTGTGTGTGTGTGTGTGTGTGTTTAATGACCTAGAAATAAAAATGTATCAAATAATTCACTGTTGGGTAGGTAGACGGGAAGCCTCATAGCTGACAGATCAATGGTAGATAGCGGTGTGGGTCCCACATATTGAGTGCTGATTGTGCACCGAGCATATTACTATGTGTTTCCCAGGCATTTTTGTCCCCCAACCCTCTCAGCAAACCCATGAGGTAGGTATTGTGTTATTATCCTCTGATCTAGACAAGAACACTGAGCTCAGAGGTTAAAAAAACATGCCTAAGCTCACCCAGCTATTGAGCAGAGTAACAGGAGGTGTAAGTCCAGATAGTCTGGGTTTGAGATGGTTTTCTTAACTGTGTGAACAGCAAACAGATCTCAGGGGAGGCGGAATCTACCTGTGATCTTAGCCTATCAGGACGGGGCAGGCTAAGGGACAGCATCAAGCCAGTGGAGAGAAGTCCAGTGGAAAGGCAGAGTGCCGGCGTGTGCCATGGTGCTACGGTGCTACGTGACGTTTTCAGATCCAGTCACGCAGGCTGTCCAGATGGTATTGCCCAAAGGCGAGATCTGGTAATTCAGCTCCCATCTTCAAGCCAAAGAGCACCCAACTGGCTGCCTTTCTCCCGAGGATTGGACATCACCGAAAAGGCAGCTCCCGGGCAGGAAAGAAAGCACCTTGGACTATACTTTGATTAGTGAATAGATAATACAATTCAAATGGCCTCATTAAGTGATGGATTATGGAATCCTGCCCAACTTCAGGGTTTGAACAGTCGCATCAGAAGGGATATGGGCACCTCTCTGGTGCGACTAGAAATTGTGAAAAAGGGCACACTTGCCCTGGGACTCTCCGAGCACGCGATTCCTTTTATGTGGGCACATCTCATTAAAGACCAGGCTTATGCCGTCTGATTAATTCTCTCCTGGAAAACAGAATTCTAATATTCTCTTCTCACTCCTCCATCTCTTTGATATAAGCAGTATATTCATGTGTGTTCAGGGGCTGACTAGAGGAAGAGATTTCCATTTTATGACTGTGTGTGTGTGTGTGTGTGTGTGTGTGTGTGTGTGTGTGTAACAGGGCTGGGGATTATTAGATCTTGGTCACTGTATGTTGCTCTCTATAACCAGGCAGTAGAGCGTACTGGTTAAAAACACAGGTTTTGGGGTCAGAAGACCTAGATTTAATTTTGGCTCTGCATTTGCAAGCTGGGAGATCCTGGGAAAGTGATCTAACTTCTCTAAGCCTTTGCTGTCTCATTTATAAAATGAGCATAATACTAATACTTACTAGCTATAACTTTTTTGAGGATTAAGTGAAGTAGACCTAAAGCACTTAGAAATGCCAGCACAATTTAAATGCCCAGTCAGTGATACTCATAACCATTGAAGTTGCTGTTGGGGTGTAGTGTATGCCACAGAGCAACATGATACAAATACTGAAATTTCTGGATGGTGGTGATCCATGGTGCCTCATTGTGAGGGACATAAAGAGCCATGACTATGTTTTTTTTTTTTTTTTGAGACAGAGTCTCACTGTGTTGCCTGGGCTAGAGTGCCGTGGCGTCATCCTAGCTCACAGCAACCTCAAACTCCTGGGCTCAAGCAATCCTCCTGCCCCAGCCTCCCGAGTAGCTGGGACTACAGGCATGCGCCACCATGCCGGGCTAGTTTTTTCTATGTATTTTTAGTTGTCCAATTAATTTCTTTCCAATTTTAGTAGAGACGGGGTCTCGCTCTTGCTCAGGCTGGTTTCGAACTCCTGAGCTGAAACAATCCGCCCGCCTCGGCCTCCCAGAGAGCTAGGATTACAGACGTGAGCCACCGCGCCCGGCCATGACTATGTTTAAGATAATGGATTAATCATGCTTTGTTATTTTCTGTTTGCTTGTAGAATAATTGTTTTTCTATATAGAAACATTGAAAATGTTTTTCTGCCAAGACTTTAGTATTTTCAGAGGATGGGGTCCACAGTGCTAGCGATTTGTCTGAAATGAGATAATGGTTGGGAAGAAAACTCGTAACATAATGTGGCAGGAATGTGGCAAGTGTTCAAAACTGTATGATAAAAGTCGAAGGAATGAATAACCAGCCAATGGTAATAATAGCAGTTGACACAGTGTGTTTCTGTGCTCAGCACTTTGCTCCCACAAATTTTCTCCTTTCAGCCTCATAACAACCCAGTGCATTGGAATTTTAGGGAGGTGACGTGTTCAGGGGTGGAGCCTGAATTTGAACTCAATTAAGGTTCAAAACAATTGACCTTAAGGGTATTAATGGCTGAAAAATAATACATGCAAAAAGGAAGAAATTTTAGAACTCATAAAGGAAAGTTAAAACAGAAGAGAAGGAAGGAAAAGAAATTCTAAATGTTTCTCTCTTTTTCCCAGCTTGTAAACGCACTGAAAACGGTATCTATGTTTGAAGTCCAGATTGTTGATTACAAGTACAAGTAAGTAATAACTCTTGGGCAGACACTGTCGACTTTTGCTTGGATGAGTTTATGGGGGACAGAAAGCATTTCTCCAGTGGGAGCCGGTGGCACTTATAGACCCAGAAGGGACAAGCAGACATTGTCAATGAATGACGTGGGCAGGTGTGGGCCCCGGGCGCAGGGGGATGTTGCCGTTCAGGTTTCTGGGACCTGATATTGTGACACTACCTTGTTTTTCGAGAGAAGTAATGAATCCAGATTTTCACTTGAAATTTCTGATGTTTTTAAAAGTTGGCAACTAGTTTTGAATTTTAAAAAATGTTACAGGCCTAATTTGCCCTGCTAGCTGCCAGGTTTCAACCTCTGACCTAAAATTATTTCTGTAGGAATAATTTGAGGGTCATAGAATAACATGAGATTTCTTTAAAGTCTTATCAAATATTTACATTTCTTTTAAAGTTCTGATATAACTAAAAGGCTTAGAAAAACAGAATATGTCTATTATTCACTATCTAGCTAATTCCTATTCCTGGAATTACATGTTCCTGGTAAAAAGTCGTACATGTTCCTCGTTTAAAAAGTTAAGCAATGTAGAAAGGATCAAAAGGAAAAGTGAAAACATTTGTCTCCGCCCTCACCCACCCACAATCACAGTTGTGTTTTCCAAATTTAACACTATGCATAGTTTCTATTTTTTTTAAAGTGTACATATCCTAGCATGTGAGTATCTAGTATAGATACACTTATGCAGAGAATGTAAGCTTGGGAGCTTTGCACCTCATTCATCACACATTCGTTCATTTCTACGAGGAATCTTTATTTATTGGGGACTTAACCATGAGCTGGTCACCAGGCTTGGCAGTCGCAATCTAGCTGTGGAGGGTGGCGGGGCTCTTGTCCTGAGGACCCCAGACTCTGAATGCAGATAAACAGTGATCGCCAGAACAGCTGCCATTTGAGACTTAATGATTGTGCTTTACCTCCTTTATCTCATTGCCTGCTTTCAACAGTCCTCTGAGGTTGGCAAAGCTATTCCCGTTTCACAAATTATACCCTGCTGTGCCGACTACCCTCACTGCCACAGGAAGAGTGGGAGCCAAGGTGGGACCCCGCATCAGCCTGAAAGATCTGGGACGGGTATCCCGGAGGCTGTGTCACTGACTGGCTTTTAAGGATATGTAGGAGTTTCCAGATGAAGCAAGAATGACATAAATTCGTGCCTTGCCGATCTGAGGGCAATGTTAGTAACACGTTAGCATGGGGGATTTGTGAGTCTAATGTAATACACAGGCAGATCCCACAAATGGCAACTCTGGGGGTGTGTTGACCTGGGCAAATGGCCATCGTTCACTCAGCATCGGTTCACATTCCTGGAGAAACTAAGGCACATGTTCCTGGTGCCACACACACACACAAACACACACACACACGCACACACACGCACACACATACACACACAAACAGAGCTGTTGTCTTCCTTTTCCTGTGAGGGTTTTTGTTGCTAGCTGATAGAAGGAATTCACCTTCCCTTCTTACATCCAAAATAATCTTGCTCACTTATTTTTCTTTGCTTTGAGTAAAGTGGGACTGGGAGGTCTCATTCCATTCCGTTTATTCAGACTGTCACCCTTATGCCAGCATTTCTTCCTAGCCTCATGTCAATGAACTGTTTTGGGACTGATTTTCGGTTCAGAGTTTGCACATCTGTCAGTATCTCGGATTTAAAGAACATTCGTACTATCTGAACAAGCATACGATTGTGGACTATTCTGTTGCAAAGGTAGAATAACGTCCTGGTGGTATCTGAGATCATTTTAGGTGTACTCAGATAGCATTGAGTAACTGAAATCACACAGGGAGTAATTTATTTTCTTTTTCAAATTTATTTTCAAATTTATTTTCTTTTTCTTCTTCATCCTTTTGTTATGTTTAGGAAGTAGGTATTAGTTTGGTGCCACCATGTCACAGCATCTCTTTAACACTTGCTAATTTCCCTTTTTCATGAAGAGAGAGCAGGGCTCAGGCTCAGAGCTTTGTCTTGCAGTGTCTAGCCAGATTCGAATACTCTGTAGTTTGATCATATCTATTTTTACAGTTTTGTTGATATCATGTGTTACTAGTTTTACATTTAAGACAGCTATTAAAGTTTCCTTTAAAAATAAATGTACTTTAGCCTCAAATGGTAGGTGAGCTACTTAGAAAAACATGTTACATTATTAAGAAAATGTTATTAATTACTATAGTGTGCTTGAAATTGGCAAAAAAGCATAAAGCAGGATTGTGATTTAAAACAGGAAATACACTTGTATAAATATTGTTGCCTTGAATCACGAGCTAACTCAACCTAATACTTACCTCTTCTCCCCATCTCTCTTGTGTTGTTCTATATGTTCACAGAGAACTTGGCTTTCTGGATCAACTAAGGATCACACACAACACAGACATATTTATTGGAATGCATGGAGCTGGTCTTACCCATTTACTTTTCCTTCCAGACTGGGCTGCTGTATTCGAACTGTAAGTGTTTGGGGGCGGTTTTACACTGAGGCAGCTACTAATGCTTTTTATGCATGCCAAGACTTTCATTCTGAGCATCAAAAGGCTTAATATTTAATCATTAGAGAGAAGTCATATCACATAGGCATTTGGAAAGAAAAAAGACCTAAAGCTAAAAATGTAAAGTCTGCAGCCCGCCTTTGCACTTAGTAAGCAAACTACCTCTTCCTCTTACCATCCCCAGCATGATAGAGAAGATGTGAATCTTTGCTGTCTCTACTCTGAGTTTGTTCTCAAGTGCCTCTCAAACTGTGAGCATCTCCCTGCAATCAGTATAATTACTGTGTTAAAAGAGAACCTGTATGTCTTGTGCACAACGTAGCTCTAAAACACAAGCCAACCACTTCACCTAGTGCTCGCTGATGCCATACACAGGGAAGCTGAGGTCCATGAGAGTACATGATCTGCCCAGGGCATGCCTCTAACTTGGTGGCTGGTTATGGAGACGTGGCCTTCCCTCCCTTAATAATTTTACTCTTGACACCACCTCCCATTTTAGTGGTTTTTGATTGTTTGTGTTTTTGAGACAGGGTCTTGCTCTGTCACCCCAGCTAGAGTGCAGTGACATCATAGTTCACTGCAGCCTCAAACTCCTGGGCTCAAGCAATCCTCCTGCCTCAGCCTCCCAAGTAGCTGGGACTATAGACATGTACCACCATACCTGGCTAATTTTTCTATTTTTGGAGAGACAGGGTCTCGCTGTTTTGCCCAGGCTGGTCTCAAACTCCTGGCCTCAAGTGATCTTCCTGCCTCAACCTCCCAAAGTGATAGGAATTACAGATGTGAGCCACCACGCCTGGCCTCCATTTTAGTTCTTGGCACACTAATAGCAGTTACTGTTACCTGGTTTTTCCCCTTCGTGTCTAGGTATCTGGATTCTATGGTTTCATTTTAAAAATAACTTGACTCAGTACTTAAATAGGAGGCAATTTAGGATAAAAGTCATGAATTTCTAACTCTCTGGAGACATTTAAGAAATATATACAGTATATGTTAGAGAAATAAGTGTGGATTCTGTCTCCATTCATTTCTCCTGGAGAGAGAGAGGGGGAAGAATGGAAGGAAAGAGGGAGGAAGGGAGAGTAACGTAACTGAGAAAGCTCAGGCCTCAGAGTCCAATAGACCTGGGTTCAATTTTACTTCCTTCGCTAACTAGGTGTATGACCTTGGAAGTATTACCTACCCCTGTCCATTTCCATGTGTGTGAAGACAAGGTATTATGGGGTAATAGCAAGTTCAAAGCAAGCAGACCCTATTAAATAAAGTCAATCCCCTTCATTCCTTGATCCCATTCGGTTTTTAAAAAGCTAAGGTCGTTTAGTTCAGAGAATATTCTTAAATTCTCTTTCTCAGTCTTGTTTACTGTGTATACCACCTTTGGCGAGGACGCATTTGGGAGGTGCCTTTTCCTCCCAGAGAATTGTCGATTGGGCAAAAACCCCGGACAAAAGCTTCACGTTGCGACACCCTCGTGTGTCTGCAGGTACAACTGTGAAGACGAGCGCTGTTACCTAGACTTGGCCAGGCTGAGAGGCGTCCACTACATCACTTGGCGAAGGCAGAACAAAGTCTTTCCTCAGGATAAGGTAAATTTCAATCACAAAACTCACCTTGTTTCACTTTTAATTTGTTCGAAGTGTCTACTTATTAATAGGAAAAACAATCATTGAACTTCGGAGATAAACTGTTCTTCTCTGGAATAGTGGGTTGTATTTTATATTTGCAAACTGAGAAAAAGGGAAATTAAACACTCTATATCTTTAATGTTACTAAGACACCTTTGTGAAATTTGGGCCTAGAAAGATCTATTAGATCATATATAGCAGGGATCAACAAACTATAGCCCGGTGGGGCAAATCCGGCCTACTGCCTGCTTTTGTAAACAAAGGACCGTCATGCTTATCTGTTTATGCATTGTCTGTAGCTGCTTGTGGACTCCAGTGACAGAGTTGAGTAACTGTGACCAAGACCTTAGAGTCAGCAGAGCTGAAAATATTTATTATTTCACCCTTAACAGAAAAAGTTTGCTGACCTCTTATGTAGAGCATAAATTAGTTGCCTTAGCTAAAGAAAAATAACTTTCTGCCTGTAGAGAAAACCATGCCCTCAATGAGTTATGGATGTGTGTTTTGGATTGTTTGTGCAGGGCCACCATCCAACTCTGGGGGAACACCCGAAGTTTACCAACTACTCTTTCGATGTAGAAGAATTTATGTACCTTGTCCTGAGTGCTGCAGACCACGTATTGCAACACCCAAAGTGGCCATTTAAGAAGAAACGCGATGAGCTATAAATGTGTTGAGTCTGTTTGTTGAGTCTGTTGAGAGTGTTCAAACATCCCAACGCCCAGACTCATGATTAAATCAGCAAACAACCTATTATTTCCTAGCCCCAAATTACCTTTTCTATACCAAAACACACCTTCAGGGTATTGTTACGTGTTTTATAGTATTTAAGTGTTAAGTGATTTTTTTGTGATATTGCTGTTTATCAATAGCAATAATAAATTTGCACTGAAAGCTTTACTTTTTGTAGTTCAACAATCAG
>NW_012150685.1:92343-97247 GCF_000956105.1 Propithecus coquereli | reverse complement strand
CTGAATGTTATATACTTGTTTTTTGGGCCATCTGGTAGGTCTTAGATTATAAAAACTAAGTAGCTCCCTGATGAAGAATTCAGTCTGAGCAAAAAATATAGAACCATTTAAAAGGTTTTCTATGTCTGAATGTTATATACTTGTTTTTTTGGGCCATCTGGTAGGTCTTAGATTATAAAAACTAAGTAGCTCCCTGATGAAGAATTCAGTTTGAGCAAAAAGTATAGCTTACATTTAGTTAACAGTTTATTCTGTGATTCTTTCACAAATACTGCATTGTATAATCGTTACCAAAATGACATAAGAATTATGGTTCCAGTTTTTCATGTGACTCAGATGCTGTTTAAGGGACTTCCCTAAAAATCACAGGCCTTCTGATTCCGTGTTCGTATTTTCCCATTCATTCATTCACTTGCTCATTCAATTAATGCTGAGTAACGACTGTGTACCAGTTACTATTCTAAGTTCTGGGAATGCAGCAACAAAAAGAATAGGCAACAGTCCGTGCCTTCATGGAGCTAACACTGCGGTGAAGGAGGCGGATGTTGAACAACATAAATAAGTAAAATATACAGTGTGCCAGATGCATACATGCTATGGAGAAAACTAAAGCAGGAAAAAGGGGTGTAGAGTCTGGGATGAGGTGGAGTGCTGCACACTTAAGTAGGGGTCAAGGAAGTTCTCACTGAGTCAAGACTGGAAGGAGGTGAGGGAGGAAGCTATGCAGATATCTGGGCAAAGAGCATTCTGCAATAGCTCGTGCAAAGGCCCTGAGGCAGGAGCGTGCCTGGTGTGTTTGAGGAACAGCAAGGAAACCAGTGCAGCTGGTGTGATCAAGGGCCAGAGGAGTAGGTCACAGAGATAATAGGACAGGGGCGCAGGTGGCAAGGCTCTTGGTTTTTGATTCTGATGAGATGGGAGCCATTGAAGGGATCTGAACAAGGCATAGAGCCCTGACTTACTTTTGAACAGGGTAACTCAAGCTGTTAACGCTGGGAATAGACGGTAGAGGGATAGGGATGTCTTAGGTCAAATTCGTTGGAAAACAGACGCTGGGATGGAGATTTGTATGGAGGTGGTTTTTTGGGAAAGGTTCTCATGATCAACACCTGCGAGGAGGTAAGGGGCCAGGCTTGGATGAAGGGAGCCACTGAGAGGGAACGCAATAGCTGGCGAGGCCTCAGCGGGGCGCTGCGGAGCTGGGGTGGTCCTTCAGTGAGGTCCCAAAATGAGCCAAGAGATGCTTGTATTAATATCAACAAGTCATCAAATAAGGGCCATCCCAGAGAGGGGTGTAACCTTGAGCAAGGCAATGCCCTTCAGCTGAGGGCAAGTCCTAGCGAGAAACTCAGCTGTGATCCATCAGCTGCCAACATTCTCAGCAGGACGGATTCCCGGTGCCTCAGTCTCAGGGAATATATAGGGACTGGAGAAAACAGTCGTGGAGTTAGGCTTCGCAGTTACAAACTAGTTTTCTTTGAAACCTAGTCAATAGATAATTTGGAAAACACTTGCTTTTTCCTAACTAAGAGCACATAGGCAAATCAGCTCAGGTATGATTGCTCTGGAGAAACCAGTTGTTTAAAATAACCTACGCCCAACCAAGGGCTATTGGCAGAACACTTTAATACCTTTCTTCTCTTTTAGCTTATTGGGGCATGTCAAAAGATGTTGTAACCATTCTTGTCAAAAAAGAAGTGGGCTACAGCCGTTTGCTCGGTTTGTTTCTTATGAGCCCTCGCTTTGGCCAGTAGTGCACATGTGACCACCAGGTGGCAGTCAAGCCCTTCCGAATGGCCTCTTGGGGCCTGAAGCCCGGTGTAAGAAGCTCATTGTAGATTCCGGGCACCTTGAACGCCAGGAGTAAGGCCTCGCTTCTGCGTTTGATGGATTTTTTCATTCCTGATATGAGGGAATGTGGAAAAATTATCACGGACAGTTTTCAGCTTTAAATGTGGAATTCCTCAGCTGCAGCCAATAGCTGGATCTTGTATAACATCTCCTGATCATCTTGTAGGAAGAGCACATGGCCCCGGGAAGATGCTTTCTCGTGACAGGAGCTGCTTAGAGGAATGAATTCTCATTGACTTGCTAGGGCGTTTGGTTGGGACTCGAGCTGTATTCAGGATCTGTAGCTAGCACATTAGCTCTTGGATTCCTCTTAGGAGCTAATTTCTTTCTTATGTTGGGCTTATAGGTTATCACATACATAATTGCTGTTATCATTTGGTTTGAGTAGAAGCAAATTATAGGCAGAGGAGTTTATTGAAGGCTAGAAGCCCAAGAATTACAAATCATTAAGAAGTGGTGTTCAGAATGAATAAAAGAGTGTTAATATTGCGTCTCTACACCGGTATGACCTAGTGCAGTTCTTAAAGGGTTTTGTGTTATTTATTCTCACAACCTTGAGTTACAGAATTTGGGGATTTTTTAAAATTTTTTCTGAAAGGGACCATGGAGGTCCTTCCTGGCATTTATTCTTTCAACAATGGTTTGTTGACTGCCTACCAGTAGCAATCAGTTTCAGACCAAGAGAGGAGAGTCCCTGGGAAAAACAGTCTTGCATAGACCAAAGAACATGCATATAGAAGTCAGAAGGTCCTAAGTTCTCTCACATAGTCTGCGTGACCATGGATTTGTTGCCTACTCTCATGAAGCTTCAGGTTTTTTACTTATAAATTGATGATAATATATATTAGGCAGGGTTGATTTAAGGATAAAATAAGAAAATAAAACCGCACTTTCTTAGTGCTTGGCACATAGCATATGTTCAGTAAATGCTGTTATTATACTATGACATATAGAATTATTCAAAGGTCTAGGACCCAGGGAACATTTAAATTCTGATCTCCAGATCTCTTCTCAGAATCTCTAGGGGCACAGTCTGGCTGACTATATTTTATTCAGTGTCCCCAGACGGTTCTGATGTCCAGGGGTTGGGAACTGCTGGTCTAGGAGACACTGATGAAGCTGGTGGCAGTAGACAGCTCATGAGGTCCAAGTCGGCATTTGCCAAAGTGTCTTCTACTGGGTGTCAATAAGATGTTACATAAAAAATGGGTTACTTGAGAGATGCTGCCTCAAGTCAAGTTGAAGAGACTTGTTTATTGCAGGGCTTCTCAGCACCTTTGATATACTAGTGTGCCTTGTGAATTTCTGAACAGGAAGATGTAATATGCACTACGTCCAAATTTATTTGACCGTGGAATCTTTTCCTCCAGAGGCACGGGAATTGATGTTGCGAGAATGCGTCTCAGGCGGGCTGCGGTGAGCATTTGCCATGGTCACAGCCCCCTTCTGGGCAAGGGGTGCCAGGCAGTGCCTTCATCATGCAGTTGGTCTGGTCAGTTGCACCTTGTTTGTTGAGTTAAATCAACTCTGCTACCTGGTCACACTTGATTGGACCAGGGATTAATAGCTGAGTCAAAGTCTATCCCATCAGGAGGCTGCAAGATAAAAGGTAAATAAATGACCCATCCAGATCCCTTCTGCGAGGGACATTTGAATGTAAGATACAAAGAGAATGCCAAAGTTCCTGGTACAAAGACACCAGAGCTGAGTTCCTGGGGCTCCCTTTGTAATGGGTTATGATCATGAACCACTTTTCAGTTATCCATGAGGCCACTTGTACATTCAGATTATGAATTGGATTATTTCTTCCTTACCATCTGAAAGAGCCTCACTAAGACAGCAATGCCAGCACTGCGGGTGTTATTCTCCTCCTACTATGCCACAGAGATGGAAGCTGACCGAGGTTGGGGGATCGGACCTAGGTGGTCCAACTCCAAGTTTAACGCCATCCAGCTACATCAAGACATTGTTGCCTCGCAAGTTGAGGTCATTTGATCAGCAGCACAGGAGTAGGTAATTGTGATTGCAGTTTCCAGAGAAATCTGGAAAATGAATTGCAAGGACACAATTCTGTTGAAGTGAACTACTGTCTTGGGGGCAATCTAAGCCAGGCACAGTGTTAAATAAAGGTGCCAACGAAATCTGGCCAGTCTGATATGAGGCAGTTGGATGCGGAATCAGAAGCAGGAGGTAAAGTTAAAGGTGAACACGGTGAGTCCCAGAAGAAAACCCAACGTTAAAGTGGTATAGACATGTAAATAAAGCCAGTGACTGAGCAAAATGAGAGAAGTACTAGGGACACAGTGAAGGGACCTAAGGCAAGGGAGGGAAAGGCCAGGATTAACATATGAAAGGCCATTGAAAAGTAGGCGGGATGAGCAGGATAATGGAAAAACTAGGGAAACAAACACACATTATGCTGCGGAAAAGGGCGAAAAGAAGGCAAGCGCTGATTCACGGTAAGAGCAATTCTGCGTTGATAGAAAAATATAAATCCTGTAGAAAACCACCTTTATCTACATATCATTTTTTAAAATGCAGGTGATAGTCAGCAACATTCGGGGAGAGAATTTCCACAAGATGCTTTTATAAAAG
Organism: Propithecus coquereli; assembly: GCF_000956105.1. NCBI lineage: Eukaryota > Metazoa > Chordata > Mammalia > Primates > Indriidae > Propithecus > Propithecus coquereli. Next base: position 92,801 of record NW_012150685.1, on the reverse strand, counting down.
ATGTGTTCGTGCTTCGCCTGTGGAAACGGGACTGGGAGTTTTTCCTCCTCTAGTTTATGAGGATGTTGCTACATCTGCTTTCTGGAAAATTTGAAGTAAGATGCGATGATGCAGCATCTCATAGAACCATCACCAAATTCTGAGATGGAATTTCGGCTTGGCCTTTCAGACATCTCTATTCGAATAATCACCTTCAGAAATCACTTTATAATTCTATCGTATTTACTTTTTATTAGATCGTATGTTCTTGCTTTTGCAATTTGGATAGCAGCCTATTGGGAAAAAAGAGTTTTATGGTGGATGCTACGTGGTGCAAGCAATAAATCTGGAGGACAAGGGAAGAAAAGTAATACCCAGAAAAAGGTGCCCATTCCTTTGTGGTTTTGCTTTTAAACTAGTGAAAGGGGCCAAGAGCTGGGAAAGACGTTATGCTCTGCTTCTCTTTGTCTTTCTTCTTC
>NW_012150685.1:86618-89319 GCF_000956105.1 Propithecus coquereli | reverse complement strand
TTATTGACCACCTGTAGAATTTTCATCCTCATTTTCCATAACGATGCACTGGAAAAAGATGAGACAATTAGTTATTCTGTTGACATTGTTATGCAAGCTTGCTGAGCAATATAGTTCCTGATTATTTAGGACATGCAGGTGTTTAGGGCAATCTTGGACTGGACTTTGAGTTTGGTTGTGGGATCAATTTTCCCCAGTTAATCTCCATATGAAAATTACTTTTCCCACACTTGATGTATGGTTTTTCTTATTCTCCTGTGGCTAATTAATTCCATTCATTCTCAAATCTGACCTCTTCAATGATCTGCACCCATCTCTTCTCCCCTGAATGTTTTGAGATGAGGGTGAAAAATTGCACAGTTTGCTGGCTTTATGGGGAGCATTTAGCACATTGGCATGCATTTGGGGTGACTTCTGAACATGGCACAAAGCATGTTTAGGTTTCAGCTGGTCAAATTGCTTTCATCCTAAAATGTCGGCTTTATTTCTAGGAACAGCAGCTGCCAAAATTTTTTTTTTTTTTTTCCTGAATAGCTCCGTTGAATTGCTTGATGTAAATGGTTATTTTCATTCCTGTTAAATAATGCCTCGTTGCTACAGCAGTGGTCATTTTAAATACCATCACAAAATAACAGCGACGCCAATTTGTTCTCAGGATTGGGTCTTAATTGTTCACCCATTGTTTGAAAATAGAGAACTGCCTCATTAATCCACTGCAGAATATTAAGCATTTCATTAAAATATTGCCCAGAAAGGAGAGTTACTTCAAATCCCCTTCATGTGTCCTTCATGGCCAGCAATATCAGCTAGTCTGCATTTTTAACTATCAACCTGAAGAAAAATCTGGGCATCTGTGACCTTTTAATTTGCGCTTCAAAGAAAACATTTCTTAATGTTATGTAATAAATCCATCATTACTTGCTTAATAATCTTAATGCGTGTCTTTGAAGTCAGCAATCCACAAGAGAGGCTGGGATTTTAAAAAATTGACAACTCTCTGGTCATTTGATGTAAACTGTGTTTTATTGATTAGCTGTGAAACCGTATTTGATATTAGCTGCATGTAAAGGCATGAGATCATGGAGAACAATGAAAAATGAAGAATAGATGTAGATACATACACACACACACATTTCTATATAGTTTCCACAGTACACAGGAAATATGACTTTTTAGTACTTTAGTATTTGAAATTTGTCAGATAATACTAACTCCCCTTTAAGTCCAAATTATCTTTGTACATGCACACACTAACATACTACATATATATATAAATATAATGGTTTGCATGATCTTGAAATGATAGAATTTGTGACTGTACTTTCTACGATTCTATAGATATGTTATGTAAGATGCAAATTTATCGAAGTTCTTTCAATCATTGTTTGCCTATTTGTCTTGATTTCTTTTATTATCTGAAGAATTTTTCAATTTAGACATTTTTCGCCTTAGAAACAATATCCTAGTTGCTTATTATTAATGCTCTGTTTATTATGTGAAAAAAAGAAGCCCTGAATTTTTATTTTATTTTGTAGATGAGCTTCAGATAACATAGCTGCAGATCCACTGCTACTTTAATGACTAACTGCTGAATTATAGGTTTCCTGATTTGAAGTGTATTTAGAAAAAGCAACAAAATGCAATTAATCTGATAGTAATAGGAATGGAAGCTAATATTGGCCTGAAGCTAAATTGCTCATTGTAAACATCTAGCCTGAGTAATTTGCAATCACAAAGCCTCACTTCTGGTTCCTAAAAACGTCCACCCAGTTGCTGCCTATACAACTCAGCTTGACCCCCATTCTTCAGAGAATTCTACCCAGACGCTACTTAGGTCTTGTCTTAGTCACTGTGACAATGAGCTTTCCTGGGTCCCTCTTATCTTTGGAATGGAGAGACCCTGGATCATAGTAGTGAAGTGCATCTCAGCTCACAGGTTGGCTGCTATTTGACCTTGGGCAAGACACTGAACTCCCCAGGGCCACAATTTAGGAAGACCTACTTTGAAGGGTTACTGTAAGGATCAGCAAATGATACCTGGTACATTATAGGAACTCCCCAAATCTCCAGCACTTAAAAAAAAAAAAAACAGAGAGATAAATGTGCTACAATATTTCCCTGGTTTGGGAGGCTACATCTCACTCATAACTCCCAGGCTCAAGTTGGGATATTATGGTCAATTGCAGAGTGAGTCTTTACTCTTCTGTCTGCTTCTCTCTCCATTATTTTTTCCATCATTTCTACTCAATAATTAATACAGAAAGGCTTTTCTCTATTGAAGCAATGCTCCCAAAAGGTTTTTTACATCTTCTCTAGGTTATTGCACTTTCCTTTTATCTGAACACTGGAAACACATTTAGACAGAATAGATTTTATCTGTTATTTTTGTTCCTTTTTATTTCTTACGTAGCTACTACATGTAGTAGTATTTTCTTGTAGAAATACATAAAAATGCAGACAGGAAAAAAATCACTTGAAAGAAACCATCATATTTATCAATCCGGACCTAAGCCTTGCACCCCTCTAAACACCCCTGAAACACATACACACATACACCTATATAGAGGTAACTTTTTTCAAGCTAGGCTATATATATTTGTGTGTATATATAATATATGTTCATAATATGCATATGTCTGGGTAACTTGCTGTTTATAAACAGGATTTAATGAATATTCCCCCATTACCATAAAATTATTTA
>NW_012150685.1:84644-86568 GCF_000956105.1 Propithecus coquereli | reverse complement strand
GGGTAGAGCAGTCAGGGAAGGTCCTTCCCAGGGGAATGTGAGATAACATACTTCATGTCTGGCACCTGGCGAGGCCTTAGTAGACAGCAAGAGGGGCAGAGGGAAGAGGAGGAGGAGGAAGAAGAGGAAGACGATGCAGGCATATAGGAAGCCAAGGCTGTGTGCCCATGTGCACAAGAGAAACCTTTGTGCAGGTAACAAACTTTAGTCTGAAATGCCATGATGACAGTGGTCACTGAGGTCTGCAAACCCCAGAATGGTTGCAGGGGTGGGCTGACAGTCTAAGAGCAGGAGCCCTCACTGAGAAGGCCAATGTGAGACCCAAAGGCAAATGATGCCCCCCTGAAAGAAACTAGCAGATATTCCAAGCCTTGGGACTGGAACTTATTTCTTCCAGTGGTTTTATCGACATCACATGAGAACCTCACTAACTAAAAAGGCCCTGTTCACCAACCTTCCCCCTCCTGACCTCAGCATTCTCGGCTTTTAAGTGGGGAGTTTGGACCTGATGACTAAGCTATAGCTATCTAGGCCAGACTTCTGCTCCCTGAGTCTATGTTTAAATGGGAAGTTGTATGTGAATATATGCAAATATATGCACACATGTAAAGCCATAGTTCAGTTATGTAAGATAGCCACTTGGTGGCTCCAATAGGAGAATGGTTCTTCTGGTTTTAGCCTAGAGTCTTTATACAAAATGCATGTGTTCTTAATCCTCTGGGCAGTAGGGGAATCGTCCGTCTGCTGAAGTATTTAGAGATGGGCTAACACATGAAGAAATCCTGGCATAACCCAAAGTTTTCAGTTATAGACAGGAAAATGACTACCAAGAAAGGGGAAACCAAAGAATTTTTTTTAAAAAAATGAAAATTAAGAAAATCAATTGCTCTTTTGTGGAGGGGGAAGGGAACTCTTGAAGCAGGTGTTACTACTATAATACTAATTACTCAGATGCATGGGGTGGAGAGGGCCCCTAACCTGGAAACTAGAGATTGTCTCAATGAAAGTCCAAGACTGCCTTTTAAATGCACCTAAAAGGAATTCTTTACACAAATGGTAAGTGCCTAATACATTAATGCCTATTTCTGTGGATTGCTCCTTTTGTTAGTATTAAGAATTTTGTAGATCTGGCCCTTAATGTTACCAAAGGCTCCTGACAAGTTCGCTTGGTGGGTCTTACAGCCTTCAGAAGGCATTCCCTTGGCTAGAATGGTTTAGATTTGGCCTACCGTGGAGATGCAGGGGTGGATGATGATGCTTTGGGAGCAGGGTATAACTTGGGTATATGCATATGACCCATTCTGAGGGCAATGTCCTCATGGCTTTGGTTTGGGTGCCTTCTTTTTTATCTTTCTTGTCTCTGCGCCGGAGGAGCTGGGCTTCTGAGTTGAATGCAGTAACAGCAAATAGCTTCTAAATCAGAAAAACCAGACCCCAAACCCTCCCCAAGCAAGAACGCAGGACGCTTGGATGGTGCTGTTTTGTTGCAATCACGTCGAGACGCGGGATGGTATATTTTTAATTATGAGGTATTGCTATCACATGCACCACGGTCACAACTGACTTTTATCATATCTCTGACCATCACCCCATTCTTTGCTCCACCCCTAAACTGCCATCTTCTTCTTCAGCAACCCCTGAGCCTGACCTCATCCTCCTAGCTTTGGACACCGTAGAAAGAGCAGCAATGTTATTCATCACCCCTGAAAAATGCTGCGTGGAGCCCACGGGTTGTGTGCGATGGTGATGTCAATGGGAACAATTCATTATTCCATCAAGCACTTGGCATGTCAGTCAATGAAAAAATATGTGCTTTGGAACTGACAGCTCAAAATAGTCTTTTCAGCAATTGGCATGCCAAGATCTTGATAGTATAATGAATTATTCTTTAAACCTATCATTTTGTCCCATCAATTTGGCCATA
>NW_012150685.1:69605-81662 GCF_000956105.1 Propithecus coquereli | reverse complement strand
ATCAACATTTTAAATTTCTACAGATAATTTCATTGAGTCAATCTCTTATTGTTGGACAGTTGGATTCATTCTAACTACTCAATATTATTTTTTAAAAAAACTCACTGCCTTGAATATCCTTGCTTATACATCTTTGTGCATCTGTCCAGTTACTTCCTTAGGATAAATCCCTAAATATGGCACTGCTGGGTCCCAGGGCATACACACTTTTAGAGATTTGATTACATATCGAGAAGTTTCCATCCAGAAATGTGGCACATTTTATCTGACCCTTCAGTATGTAACAGGGAATGGCCTGAAAAAAAAAAAGGCAAAAATATTTTCTGTCTCTTTGAAATTTCCCCCACTCTGTTTGAGAACTGAAACCTGCATCCCTGCCTCAGGCCGGTGGTAGGGAGGAGCAGGGAGAAGGCCTTTTGTTCTTATCCAAGGCAGCACCAGCCCCCTCAAGTGGGTGCCTGGCAGAGTTCACAGGCTTTGTCTTTGGCAAAGGTGGACGATTAGAATAACCACCATAGCCTAGAACTGAGGGGCCCTCCCTTTAAATGCTCTGCATTTCTGCCTATGTGCAGGAAATTTGGATTTTGAGATGAGAAGGTCTACCATTTTTCCTCCTTTGCTGGCAGAGTAATAAAATCTCTTTCCTCCTCCCCAAACTATTTGTCCTCGTTCTTCTGATTCAGCTTTGGGGGCAAGTGCTGAGTTTTCCGTAACAAGTACATATGTGAGCATCCAATTACCAGCCACGTTCACAATGCTGGATGTTCTAAGTTGATGGAAGGGTTTTAAAGTAGAGTTGCAGAATAGATTTTACACAGAAACATTGTGAGCAAATGACAGATCAATCTGTGTTTCATACATTGAAACAATTCTAAGCACTCTGGTTAGCAAGGCAAGTTGCAACCCTGATGCTTCATGGCAAGGATCATGACTGAATAGAAAGTGTAACCAGCCCTGGAGAGCTGGACCACACACCAGGAACTATTGTTTTTGATTGAATAGATCCAATAAAAGAGCAGTGGCATACATTATTTAGACAGCCCAGTGGCTGTCACTTCTCAAACTAGGTTAAGTAAAAAAGGCTACACGGGTTAATTAAAAGATAACACAATGCAGTTGGACACAGTGCCTGGGTAATTGTTTCTCAGACTAAGATAAGTATGCAATGCATAATACAGAGGTCTAGAAAAAAAATAAACTTGTGGGACAAAAATGAGATCTTTGTATCTAAAGCTGGAGTGCTCTTCCCATATTAGATATTTTTAAATCTGGACACATAATGAAACATTTTCAAAATTATCTACAAGCACTTAATAGCAATACTGGTCAGTAGACGTGGATTGTTTGGAATTGTATAAGAAAAGATGACATTTAAAAATCCTTTCAATATGGTAAGTTTCAAATATACACAAAAGGAGAGTGAATAGTACGATGGACATCATCACTCATTAATAGCAATCATCGATACATGGCCACTCTAGTCTTCACCCCACCTCCTCCTGCTCTGGAGTATTTTGAAGCAAATCTTCAACATCATATCATTTTACTCATAAATATTTCAGTGTATAAAGGATGATTTTTGATTAATTGATCCAAATCAATTTAATTTTCTGATCCAGCATTATCAGAATACCTTTGTAAAACATTGATACATCGTAGGAGGACCTCAGCAAGATTACTTGACTTCTCTAAGCCTTAGTTTCCTGTACTTTAAAAGAGATACTTAGACATCTTGGTGATGTTATGAGGATTATAGGGGATAGTCCAAGATAACATAACATCAAAGTGATGAAAAACATTAATGATCATCATTGCCATGATCATCCCTGGAATTCAGACTTTATAGGTAAATGACAAATGGGAACATCGAAAAGCTGAGTGATAAGTTGTAGGGGGCTTAAGAAGCTGCTGGGAAAGAAGAAGATGGAAAACGTGGCAGATGTGTTAGAAAAAGATGAGTAAAGTAAATGATGAAGGAACATCAGCAGAAACAGCCATCGGCCCAGGCATGGGGGAGGGCAAGGGTATGAGTGTCTGATGGTGGTGCCCACATGTTGGTCTTCTATTTCTAGGCAACAAGACAACAACTTGGGCAAGCAAAACGGCAGTGGAAGATTGATGAGGAGGAGAGAGAGAACTTAAGTTTCCAAAATGTTAAATTCTGTTAAAGGTCAAATCCTATCACAGTAATAAATACTATTACAATGGAGAAGTTGAGCTATATTTGGAAACAATTGTTAAGTCTTGCCTGATGGGTCCCTCAGTTCCAGAAATGGTTGATATTCAAAATTTACATGTGACCATTAATTTAAGTCATCCCTTGGGATTTATTTTTTGGTGGATTTGATTGGTTCTCTAGCTATGCTGATCTCATCAAATGAAGATGGTTAGATTTTGAAATTTTGGATCCAAAGTGGCTATTTACACTGTCCCCTTCACTGGACACCTCCCTTTGTTCTTGATGGATGTCAATTACTAACTTCTTCATCCAAAACAAGACATACAGGATAATTTCACAATAGAGACTCTCTCCAGATGCTTGCATATTTTATGTTAACCAGCAGATTATTTTGATTATCATGCATCAGAAATGGCTCCAGGACTAACCTAGATAACCTCTCCATTTTTTCAAAACTTATCTAGCCTGTGACCCATCTCCAAAGGGTCGAATAACCACAGAGATACTTTCATGAATGACATAAAGGAGTTAATGGCTGCTAAGGTGTTAATGGGGCAACTCTTCTTAGCTGCCATTTGCAATTAACAAGGACTTCAGTGACTGAACTGGAAAGAATGGGTTATGTAGACTTTTCATTGGCAATGCCAGTGAGAGAAGTGTGTGGGGCAGGAGGGCATTTGGTATCTTTAAATCAAATCACACAAGAACAAAATTTATAAATCACGTTAAGGGGTTTAGATTTTGTCCTCAGTAGTGTGCCTTCCACCTAAAATGGGAAGTGACATAATCATATTTGGATTTTAGAAAGGTCACTCTGTATTGTAGGGGAAAAAGTAAGGAGAAGAGGGTAGAAGTCCACCAAGTAGGATAGTGGCAGTGAGGACGGAAGGAGGTGGGTGACTATGATCAGTTAGAATTCATAGGCCCTGATTGACAATTTACTGCAGAGGGTGAGGGTGAAGGAGAAGCTAAGGATGATACCCACGATGCAGATTTGGAAAACGAGATGGATGTCTGTATCGCTTGCTGAGACAGCAAAGGCAGGGAGAGAGGAAGGTTTTGAAGGAAATAGGGTGGGTTCCATTTTGGATGCATTGAACTGAGGTGTCTGTCTCTGAGGTATCCACGTGGAGCTCCCTGGTGGACTCTTGGTTTTGGAGCTTGGGCAAAGTGATGCCACTGGCATAGAAATGGTAGTTGAAGCCACGGGGATCAAAGACAGCTGTAAATCAACAAAGAATACAGCTGAACATGTAGGTGCTGAGCGCTGTTTACATCAGCCCTCTCTGGTTTGCAATTTCTGCTGGTATAATCAGTTTCTTTGGGGAGCGACGCTCCTAAGTGCAGGGAAGGAGTCAGTGTCCTAGGGCTATCATTCAATGTTTAAGTTGGAAGAGGTTCTCAAGAATATGTGGCAGATTAAAGATGCCCATGAATTCTTTGACATTCTTTCCATCTGGAGGTGGAGTGTATTTCTCCCCCTCCCACCTCTTAAATCTGGGGGAAACGGGGTGGGCTGTGGCTGCTTTCACAAGACCAATATGGCAGAAGTGGGCCAGGCATGGAAAGACTGGCAGCTTCCCATTCTTGTTTGGTGGAGTATTTGCTTCTGGTACCTGAGCCGCCATTGAGAAATCTGACTACCCTGATGGAGAGACCATGTGAAGAGCCCTGAAACAGCATAGAGAGGGACCCAGTGGAGGCTGACCTTCCAGCGGTCTCACCAAGGCACCAGATGTGTGAGTAAAGCCGTCTTGACCCTTCACCAGCCACCAGCTGAACACCACAGAGCAACCGCTGTGATCCCAGTCAACAAAGCAGAAGAATTGCTCAGCTGAGCTCTGCCTGAATTTCTGTCCTACTAAATTGTGAAGCACTATAATATGTTTGTTGTTTGAAGTCACTGAGTGTTGGGTTGTTAATTGTGTGATGGAGAATGAAACAGTTGTTTGTATCCACTCCCTCCTAATCCAATTTTTTAAAACTATTGTGTCATCACTTGAGCCCTCTGTTAAACCTAAAGGACCTACGTGACGGATTGAAACCTGTGTTTTCGTTTGTAAATCAGGGATAATAATGTCTGCCATCCCTGTTTCTCAGAATTATTTTAGGGCTCAAGTGAGATAATATATGTGAATGCACTTCATAAATTATAAAGCACACTACAAATATAGGTGAATTTAAATAGAATTGTAAAGCACTCTACAAACACAGTTTAAATTAAATAGAATTTTATTGTAAAATGAAAGTCTTAAACTGACATAAAATTTTAAAACAGTGGTAAATATACAATGTTAATTAGCGTTCTTATAACTTCAAGTTACGTTAAGACGCATCAGAATTATTTTGACTCTCCCCAAGTTGTTCTGGAAGCTTTCTTATCAGTTATTCCTGCTTATTTAGTATTTTGATTCTTTGCAAAAGGATAGAAATTCCTTTTCACCTTTTCCTTCATCTTGTGTTGATCTAAAGGGCCTTATTTACTTAAGGAAATTAAGCAGATTTATTTCGGTGGAGAACGAGTAGATTTGTATCCAAATTGATACAGAGCAGGTATGACTTCCTTGGATGGCTTGCTTCTAGCTACAGCTGACTAGCTTTTAAACATTTGTCACATTACCTCGTTAGTAAATTGAATTACGAAATTAGCATCAGTTGCTCAGCAATCTGGTGATCTGGTACTAGTTTTCTTCAGGGTAATTGAATTAATTTGTGTCATTTAAAGGAACACCAATCTTGCAATTTTTCCATCACGATACCTTTGAAAAAGTGGGTGGATGAAGAGTTCAAATTGAATTGTGATCCTTAATAGGAACATAAGGAGGGGTGCTTTCTAGTGTTTATCTTTAGTTGTTTGACACATGCCTGTAATAGCCAATTCAAAGTAAAAGCAAAGTCCATTGTGAGGCAGGTGGGTCGGGATGGCTCCCGTGTCTATAGGATTTCTCTACTCAGGCACTATTGCCCATTTGGGGGCACATCATTCTCTCTTGTGGGGGGCTGTGCTGTGCATTATAGGATGTTTAATAGCATCTCTGATCTTTACCCACTAGATACCAATAGCAACCCCCATCCCTCACCCAGTTGTGGCAACCAAAAATCTCTACATTTTTGTGACATGGCCAAATGTCTCCTTGGGGCCAAAATTGCCCTCTGTTGAGAATCATTGTTACAGACAAGAGGGTGTATTTCTCATTCTAAGAAGCAAACAAATTTTGCCCCCCAACTCCTCCTTACTTCCCATCCCTACCTGCCTAATACACAGCTTTGCACATTATATACAGCTCTGTTTAATCAGCCCATCTCTGGTGGTATTTTTCAGGGCAATGATCTCTTGTTTATCCCCTTGCTATTTGACAATGAACTGTTCTTCCTTAGCCCTACTTGGAAACTGACATCCACATTTGAAGGTGATTTTTTAAAGAAGCCATCCTTTAAAAGGTCATAAAACACTTGGCATTAGGTTCTCAGAGTGTGTGATGAATATTTCAATAGTTAAAAATGTAGCCAGGCAGCACAAAGAAATGATTTAATGTTGTAAATAAATCTCTTTGTGGGATTTAATGTGCAAAAATGGACAGCAATGGCTTTGAAAAATCATTCCCCAAATGATGAGATCTATACAATGGCTCCCTCTGTATGTTGGATCCATATCTGGAGAGAGTGTTCACTATATCTTTCTTAGGTATGGGAGGAAGACACTAAGATCATTTTCTCTCTCAGGACCTCTCTCTCTTTTTCTCAAAACTAGAAGCCCGTAAGGTCAACTTTCTGGGAAATAGTACTGATGCCAGATCCCTGGAGAACGTAGCATTCATCACATTCCACTAGATAATAGTAATAACAAGGAATGTGCTTATGATGTGCTGGGCGCTGGTTTAAGAGCTTTACCTGGTTTAATACCGAAACAAACCTCGGGAACTAAGTCAGGAGTTGGCAACCTACGGATCGCCCGAGAGCCGAATGTGGCTACTACCTGTTTTTGTATAGCCTGAGAGTTCAGAATGTTGTTTACATTTTTAAGTGATTGGAGAAAAGTTCAAAAGATGAAGAATATTTCTTGACATGTGGAAATTATATGAGATTCAAATATCAGCGTCCATAATGAAACCTTACTGGGATGCAGCCGCACCCGTTGGCTCAGGTACATAAGGTATTTAGTATCTGGCCCTTTACAGATAAAGTTCACTGCCCTGAGCTAAGTACCTTTACCGTCCTCATCTTACAGAGGTGGAAACGGAAGCAGGGAGAAATAAGTAGTTTGTTGGAAGTCACGTATCAGATACATGGCAGAATCAGGATTTGAACCCAAATAGCCTGGCTTCAGAGACCCTTAGCTCCACTATGGTATCATAATATGGTGACAGTAAAATTTGCCAGTACAGAACTCTTAGTTTAAAAAAAAGAAAAACCAGCAAAAACAACTCCGCATAATTCAGCTCCTTTTACATCGGTTCATCTTTACTTTTGTACTTATAGTCCCCGAGCAGCGATTACTGAATGAAGTGCAGGGCCTTTCGCGCTCCTTAGGCTGTATGTATATTCTCTTCACAATGTCTAAGGATGAGTGTTTATAATTCTGCTTTTATCCAGGGGGATTCCTGCCCTACAAGGAAGAACCCCTGAGGTGCAGCGAAGCCAGGCCTGGGAACTGCAGGTGGGTAGCGGCTCCCTGCTACAGGGGAAGTAGTGGGGAAGGAGGAAATGTCAAGGACAGAAGAAACAATTTCTAGGTGTGCTGTAATTGACGTTTTAATGTCGATGTAGAACAGTTAGGAACTTTAGAAAAAAATAAAAACCTCGTCCATCCGCTTGGCCCAGAATTGGCCTTGCTTCATTCAATTTACCCATTTCAGAAGATGAAAGGCTACGTCGTCTGCCAGGATTTAGCGTCTAGTCCCAGGGAATCATTGTGCTTCCAGTCTGATGTTTGGGCCATGACGCCGTCCCCTCCGCCCGCCGGTCAAGATCAGTTCCTCTTTTTGTTACGTTGTTAAAAGGCCTTTGACACAGACTGGTTTCAGACAGCATCTGGCTCCACAGGGGACCAACTCACAGACCTTTGGTTTTATTTTATTTTATTTTTTTTTGAATTTAGAGGGGAGTTCATTCCCAGTAGCAGAGGGCTGTAATAATTCTCATTTTTGAAAATGGCAAAAAGAAAAAAAAAAAAACAACCAAGAGTATAGAATGTTCCAGATCTTGATTAGGGTGGTGGTTCTATGAATGCACACATTTGACAAAGCTCATCCAATTGTATACTTAAGATCTGAGCATTTTACCTCAGTTTACAGGGCATTAGAGGGGAAAAAGTATGGAAACTAGATACCAAAAAGAAAAAAAAAAAAAAGAAGAGTGAGAATAGTTAATTATAGCACCTGTCTGAGGCCGGATAAACCCAGACTTACTCTCTAGTAATCACTTCTAATTCTTTAGATTTCTTCAATCCCAGATCAAGGCATCCCCTTGTGGGGAGCTTACATTCATTCCCCCAAATTTGTGTTCTGCATTCCTTTGAAAGCAGTCATTCTAAGGACACATAAGGATAACTGATATTTATCCCTATAAATAGTTAGTGTCAGAAAGGTAATCTTTCTCTGCAAGTCTCTTTATTATGTCACGCTGGATTTACAATTAAATAAAGGTAGAAAATCTTCTTGAGGTGGGGAGCAGTGAATGTATTTATTGTTTATTTCCTCAAACTTGTGAGGACAGTGACAGTGTAAAGATAAAAAATATGACTTTACAATAAAAAGCCTTTGGTTGCAATTGTTCATCATGCCTCCAATACAGATTTCCAGTCTTAGATATAAATATTTCAGGATCAAGACGCTTTAATCTTTCTCTGCCTTGCAAGAAGGGAAGATTGGAAACAATCCTCCTTAAAGTAAAGCAGCTTTAATCATTGTTTCTAAATCAACCGAACTGGGTAGGAAAAAAGAAGATGTAAGAATCTCATAATCCCTGGTTTAGTTGTAATGAAATTGTCCAGGCTGAGAAGGGAACAGATGGATTTTGATTAATTTCTACTAAGACCAGTCAGTATCAACCTCAATATTCTTTATAAACTTGTCAGGGTAACTGTTCTGTAGTCATAAGCGAATGAAGACAAAAAGATATAAAATAAACATGAATTGATAACTGGGTGATGAATAGTTAAGGAGAATATACTTAAACACGTGATCCTTAGCAATCTGTCAGAAATGCAGATTCATTGAGTCAGGGCAATTTTTTGAGAGCCTCTTTCAGATTTATGCCTTTTAAAAAACGTTCTTTCTTTCTTTCTTTTTTTAAGGCGTGGATTCTCGCGGTCCCCGTTGCCCTGGTATCTGGTAGAGTGGGCGCCCACATGCTTACTACACGGGCTTAACAGTAAGAAGGGTGCAGCTGAGATTCAGAGAGCTGAGAAGCTGTACCCTGGACTCAACATTTATGATTCCAGGATGATAATTGAAAACAAAGGTGAACTTTACCGAGACATAATTTGGAATGAACTTAGACAATTCAGTTGCCACAGTTCATTAGTTTTATGGTTGATATTCAGGATGCTGAGGGGCAAAGTCTCAGCTTCCCCTGTCCTTTGCGGGACCTCCTCGTTCCTCCAGTCTGCCAGAGGACCCACCGAGAAGGGGTGCAGAAAGATCCAGAGGCTTAGAGATTTAAATCTGGCATTAACTTGCAATTAGGACTGAAGATTACAAAAAAAGGCAAAGAAAGAATTTGCAGTTGCATCGGTCCCACGTTCGCGTAGGGTGTTTACTTCCAACAGAAAATCAATAACTGCTTGTTTTAGATTTAAAAATACTCCTGCTGTCTAGCTTTAGCATGTTCCCAGCTTATTTTCACATTTTCCATTGGTCTATGAGATGGCCGCAGACTGAGAGCTGGGTGAACAAATAGAATCCTAAATAGAACCTTCAATATCATCAATACTTAACAAATTGCCAATTAAAGGCAGCATTCATCATCACAACGCCTCGGTTCTCATTTAAAACAAAACAGCACAAATTCCAACCTTGCTTTTCAATACTGAGAGCAAAAACTTGATCTTTCTGAGAAGAAAACAGATGGAAAAAATGTTCTCTCCTTCTCAGGTGTAGGGCGATATATTTACCTTGAGGAAACAGAGAAGTATTAATGAACTATGTGATTGTTGGGCCTTTAGTCACTGGAATGTGGTGAGTAGTAAATGAATTAGGCATTAACTCAACAGTAGATACACCATTTTTTTCCTGTTATTATCTTGTCATCATAGCTGTGACTTGGAAACGGGATCTGTTTAGAGACAAGGATGTCGGGCTCACTGTAATGGAAACAGGCTGTTTGAGAAATTTGATCCAAGGATCATGATTTTAACTTGATAATAGCCCACCTTCCTGGGAGCTTCTGTCCATTTTCTGTTAGCAGGCGTACAGGTCTTGGAGACTGCATCTGTTGGAATGCTGGCCAGCAGAAAACAATGGGGCCAACTCCTACAGTAGGCACAGTGCCTAGTGTTCATGGAATGTTTGAATTTCTTTTGAGATTGGGAGAAAAAAATTAATATAATCCAGTCTGGATTATATTTGTCTTTGTATCAATACAGTCGTAAAATACATAAAATACTTTTAGTATATTTTTTTTTAATATGGAAGAAGGAGATCATTTAGGTAGACGTGCCAAGGGTTGGCACAAACCATGATGTAGGCCTGGAAACTGATGCAAACTCAAAGATTTTAACTGAAGAGAATTGATGTGAAGGGGCTCTTTGCAAAGGTGTAGTTTGAGTGAAGAAAACCAGGAAGGGTGGTGAAGCGCCCAGGGCTGGCAACCATGGGGAGCTGTCACCACCTGTGGGCCTGAATCCACACAGGAGGGTGCCCCATTGGCCAAACCCAACCAGAAGCAGGGGTGGTGGAAGCCAGAGGTTCAGCCCATGCAGGTCGGCTGCACAGGGCACAGAGCAGGGTGGACAAGAGCAGAAAATAGATTGGGGCTGGGAGATGGAGTTGTCAACAGAGAATAACCAGTATAAGGACTCGTATTCCAATTACTCCCTGACTCTAGAATTTTTAAGTGGGTGAAGCTGTGCCTTTGTAAAGGATTAATAGGATTCATGCATTAATTATAGAAGTAGGAACTTATTTTTTGCTTCAAAAGAAAAAAAGAACAGATTTGAGAGGATAGTACCCCATCAGGTAACACGTGACCAAGTCTTTCTTGCTCATTTGCTTTATTTTGAAAACATCTGTCCTTTAGGGTTTGTGTTTCTAGCTCTTTGCAACCAGGGCTCACCCTTCCTTTCTAACTCAATGAGGGGACAGTTTGGAGAAATGGTCAAGAAAAGACTTGAATCCAACTTCCTGGCCCAGCTCTGCTATCAAATAGTTGCGTGACTGCCTTGTGCCTCAGTTTCTTTATCTGTAAAAAAAAATAATAGTACATGCTTCAGAGAGTAGTGAGGAGGATTGGATGAAATAATAGCAGAAAATGTTTATGTACTGCTTATTATGAGCTAAACACTATCCTAAGTGCTTTGTGTATGTTAACTCATTTTAACCACACAGAGAAAAGCAAAGATGAAAACAAAGAGAGACAAATTTGTGATGACATCATTTGGGTATCAGGATCTAGCTGTGACTAAAAGTAAACTGTCACTGGATTTTTCATATATGTGAGTCAATAAATATCCCCTCATTTTTTGGAGATATCCTAAGCCGGTCAAATTGAATTTCTGTCATTTGCAATCAAGATAGTTTCAATAAAGTAGATAATATATAGATATGTATATACATATGCACACATCTATGCATGAGCTAGAACTTTCCGAAAGTCAATTAGTTGATGAGTTAGTTGAGTCAGGATTTGAACCCCACTGCCCGACTCCAAAGCTTGAGCCCTTTGATCACGGTGGTCTTCCTCCCTGTGACATACTCGAAGTGTAGGGATGGATGGACCATGGGCTTGAGCCAGTGTGGCTTTTACCATCTTCTTTCATTCCATCAGTGAGGGCTGGGATAATTGCAAAAACAGCAAGGGTGATGGGATCGGAATTGTGATGACGAACACGGCTCACAATAAAAAATGAACCCTGCACATCAGCTTTGAAAAGGTATCCATCTCTCCTGCAGAATAACCGAACAGATAGAGGTTTTCCTCCACCTGTTGCCACACGCTGTGTGGGCATTAATATTAATAGTAAAGCTCTCCACATTAACTTCTGCAGCAATAAAGCAATTGTCTCGCCATGTTACATGCTTTGGCAACAATAAGAGTCTGAAGTGGTACCCACTGGCCCAAATCCAGAGGCTAATTCTTTCCTAACGACTTTCATCTGTTAACAGGCTTCTTGTCCTTGTTGTAGCAAAAAGGCTCGCCCTGATGATGGGTAGAGGCCACAGAGAGGAGAGGTAGGCAGGCGGCACTTCCCTGGACCTGACCGCACAGCCTTTTGGTTCTCCCAGGAATGGGGACCTGAAGGATGGAGGAGCATCCTCAGACCCTGAGTCCCGCCTCTTGGGGCTAACACCAAACACTTGCCAGTCAAACTTCTTCAACCTTCCTTCCTCAGGCCCAACTTCTTACTACTTCCTGTGTGCCTGTGGCTTCAACAGAGCGTTTATTATATTTTACTCAAACACTTTTTCCTTTAAAAAATTTATTTCACCCCTCCTTTATAACATAAAAAGTCATCATATTCTAGGCTGCTGGAAAAAAGAAAATATTCCTAAATCCATCACTGGAAAAGACTCATTCTTAACATGTGTTTTCCCTTCCTTCCTTTAAAAAAAAAATTTACCTTTTAGTTAAAAGCTTGTGACTCCAAAAAGGCCATGATATCTTTATATTTTAGGTGGCTAGTGCATAGTACGTGGTTGGGTGATGTTTGCTGAATCTAG
>NW_012150685.1:64302-69189 GCF_000956105.1 Propithecus coquereli | reverse complement strand
TGGGGGAAAAAGCTTCTCTCAGTGACAGAATCTCCTGCCCCTTTTAGGTTATTGTTTCTTTTCTTCTGACTCTTTCTTTCTGGCTCTGCCTGATTATTTTTTTTCATTTTCCTTAAAAAAAAAGCTTTATTGAGATATAATTCACATATTGTAAAATTCACCCCTTTAAAGTGTATAGTTCAGTGGTTTCAATATATTAGCAGAGTTGAGCAGCCATCATCATTACTTAATTTTAGAACATTTCCTTCACCCCCCAAAAGAAACACCGTATGCATTCAGCAGTTACTCTCCATTTCTCCTTCCCCTAACCCCTGATTATTAGTCTTTTTTTCTTCCTCTATGGATTTGCCTATTCTGGACATTTCCTATATATGGAATCATATAAAATGTAGTCTTTTGTGGCTAGCTTATTTCATTTAGCAAAATGTTTTCAAGGTTCATCTGTGTTGTTGTGGGTATGAGTTCTTTATTCCTTTTTGTTGTTTCTCTGCCTGTTTTTTCCTATTTGTTCTTCACGTTCTTTGAGAGTTCCTGAACAATGTAAGTGTCCAGGTGGCCCCTGTTATTTGATGTTGGCCTTCTTTGTCCAAGCAGTGTGACATCTCATGTTTCCCACTGCTCAGGACTTCAAGGATCAAGTACCGACCATCCTGGATTTGCCAGACTCTAAGAAACTTTGTTTATTTCAGGTTATGTAATGTATACTTAACACAATTGGACGTCTAACTATTAGAAAGAAGTCTAATTGAAGGTAACAGTCTTTCACATGGAGAGAGACATGCACATGCAGAGTAGTTCCAAAGACTAGATAGGCAATCAGGAAAAGAAAACGAAAATTTCTAGAAGAGTCTGTTGAATACTTCATTTTTAAAAAGTGCATACCTGCAGAAGAATTTTACTTAACTGGAGGAAGGATTGATAACCACCAGGTTCTAAGATATAGAAAAGTTATGTGATGTTCTAAATTTTGCTCATTTTTGAGGTCAGACGGGATCGGGTGCGTTCAGGGCAGCATGGCCGTAGACTCATTTTCTAGGTATTATTAGAACAGAGAGGAATTGGTTCAATGTTTATGTGGAGCTTGAAAGTCTACCCTCAAATCAGTGAGTGTCAATTACCTCGACATATGCTGCCAAGAAGATCGCTTATTATTAATGGGTAGTGAAATGGATCACTGGGATGTTAGGATCTTTCTTTGCCATGAGTTCTGTCTCTAAGAACAATTGAGTTGTTTTTCTAACTACATTTCCGAGGTCTAGGATATTTCTGTATCTAATCAACTCATCGCATCTTCCTCTGCATGTTATTAAGGCATTCATTAGACTTCATAGCACTACAGAAGTTGGCTTTGGTTTAAATTGTGCCCATGGTAGAAGGAATATTTCTACAAACCATTTAAAACATTATTAAGCCATACTCTTCTCCCTCCTCCTCAGAATTTATTTAATCTCATTAAGCCTAAAAAATGTCTAAGGAGTGGATAGCATTTTCTTTCTTTCTTTTCTTTTGGTGAATCAAAACATGAAAAAGAATACAAGTATTAAGCGGTAATGAACATTGGATGCACTCTCTCTTCTGACTGTTCAGACTTAAAGCAATATAAAATACTTAGACATCATTATCTAAAATACTTATGATGGGGTTGTTTTTCCTTGATAAGAAATTAACTGGTAATAAATCCGTGTTAGAGGGAAGCTGGAAGTAAAAAACAGACTGTACCAACTTAATTTGGCTTCAGGGATAAGAAAGAAACAGATGTTGGAATTAGCACTGTAGATATTAACCCTCCACGTCAGCATTTGGAGACAAGATTGGTTGTGGAATCGTGCATGGGAAGCAGTAGATTTGCACATCCAGGGTCCGTAGCTTTGATTACATTTTGGGACCCTGGGAGTTTATACAAAGTTGTACTTAGAAATAGGCTCATAACTAAGAATTTTCCTAACACCCCAGTGCTCACAAATTTGCATGTCATTTGTGAGCAGGGAGCGTCCTAGTCTTGTCTGGATTATTTCAATTATGGCAGTATAGACGCTGCCAAAATGAGCACTAATCGCTAATAGCCCAGGACTCAGGTGAGATGGGTTTCAATCCTCTTGCCAAATAATTGTGTTGCCATAGGTAAGTCATCTAACTTCTGTGAATACCAGTTTTCTCATCAGTGAGATGGGACAATTGGTAGCTGCCCTGCATGCTTGGCAAAGTGGAAAGTATTGTGGAAAGTTAAAAGCATTAAAGATATAGAAGGTGTCCGAAAACTATGACTTAAACCATTAAGATAGTAAATATGATAGATCCAAATCCCAAAATACCAGCTAAATTTTCTCAGTTAAGAACATTTATTAGAGATTTTTCCTAAGACAACAACTGAAGGACTATATGAAGCTCTTCCTCAAAGCATTACCAATGATGGTGAAATATTGGGAGTAACCTAAATATCCAATGATAGGGGATTGGCTAGTTAGGTTGTGTTATGGCTGTATTAAGGAAAACCGTACCTCTATGGAAATGCATGACGTGTTGCTAAGAGAAAACTGCAGATTGCAAAACAGTATTTTACCATATAACCCCACTTTTCAGTTTTGTGAAAATTAAGTACAGGTATAGGAAAAATTGGAGTACATAAAACATTTATTATTATTTCTGAGGGGGTAAAGTATTGATTATTTTTTATTTTGGTGGTGATTTTCTGCATTTTTGAAGTTTTCTGTATAAAGCACATATAACTTTTTTATTACAAAGATATGTGCATGTATGTAATATGTCTATATCTCATTGATTCTCAACTGGGGGTAATTTTGTGCACCCATCTCCCGCACCCCCCCCGACCCCCGTGGATGTTTGGCATTGTCTGGAGTTATTTTTGGTTGTCACAATTGGGAGGTACTACTGGCATCTAGTGGATAGAGACCAGGTATGCGACTAAACACCCTGCAATGCACAGGGCAGCCTTCTGTAACAAAAAATTATCCGGGCGGGGCATGGTTGCTCACACCTGTAATCCCAGCACTTTGGGAGGTTGAGGTGGGAGGATCATTTGACGCTGGGAGTTCAAGACCAGCCTGCTCAACAGAGCGAGACCCCGTCTCTACAAAATTTTTTTTTTAAATCATTCTGGCATGGTGGTGCACACCTGTAGTTGCAGCTACGCAGGAGGCTGAGGCAGGAGGATCACTTGAGCCCAGGACTTTGAGGTTGCAGTGAGCTATGATCGCACCACTGCTCCAGCCTGGGGTGACAAGAGTGAGACACCATCTCCAGGGGGGAAAAAAAAGAATGATCCAGCCAAAATGTCAACAGCACTGAGGCTGAGACACTTAGAGCATTTACCCCAGATCAGACCTCTGTTAGTCTCACAACCAGCAGCTGAAGGGCTAGGAGACTACAGTGGTCTCTCTGGGCAATGCCCACCCTTATCTTACTCTCTTCTCTTGCAACTGTCTTCTCTTCCACCCAGCCCATGGCATCTCAGCTGAGAGCTGGAGGGGAGGCTATTTTTCCCAATCTATTGTTCAGGGTATGCTGTGGCTTTTTGATATTCAAAAGCATGGCTTCTGGAGCTCAGAAACCCTTTCAGAAGTATTATCTCTGGCATGGGTTTCAGCAGCCTATTTTGAAACTCATAAGCCATGGCTTTGTCTCTTTGTTCTCTGAATTTTGCTTTGGTATTTTTTCCCCAGGGCTATAAGCATGCTGTCTAGCTGCTAGAATTTGTTGAGGGCGGGAAGCAGAGAAGGGTCATGGAGTAAAAGGAAGTACAAGGGAATATTTAAAAAATCGTCTCAGCACATTTATTTATTATTTAAAATGTATGCCAGTGTGTGCTAATAACCTTAAAACATAAAACGCTGACATGATGAATCGCACTTTACTTTTTTGTTGTTGTTGTTAAGAATCTTAGTAAAATGTTAGAATGTTCTGAATTCACCAGGGGCAAATTTAACTCAATTTGGAACCTTGTTTATCAAGACTAGGTGGCAGTGTCACCTTAGGGGTCACCAGATTCAGCCTGACACCCACTTTTTGATATTCTCCAGGTCCTGCCTCATTCTCTTCAGCCTGGCCCTTTAGGCCTGTGCTAATTTGCAAGGTTTGTTTAGAGATTCAAATGACAAAGGAAGATTCTCTTGAATTTTTCAGGCACAAGGTGAGAGTGAGGAAATGCGAGCATGGTAGGAAGATAAGCAAACTGTAGAGAACAAACTACTTGAAGCTCCTTCCATCTCATGGCCCTGGGAGCATGGTCACTGCAATTTCTGCAGATTCTACCTCAATCTCTCTTTTGCTGATAGAGTACTATATTATTCAGGGTTCTCCAGAGAAACAGAACCAATAGTACACACACATACTATACTTATATAAATAAATAAAAATTACGTATATAACAAACATGAGATTTATTATAAGGTATTGGCTTACATGCTTATGGAGGCTGAGAAGTCCCACGGTCTGCTGTCTGCAAGCTGGAGACTCAGGAAAGCCAGGGAGGTAGCTCAAAAGCCCGAGAGCCTGGGAACCAGTGATGTGGGTTCCAATCAGAGTCTAAGGGCCTGAGAACCAAGAGTGCCAAAGGCAGGAGAATATCCACGCGCCAGCTCAATCAGGCAGGGAGTGAATTCAAATACCATCTGTCTTTCTGCTGTATTTAAGTCCTCAGCGGATTGGGTGATGCCCACTCACATTGGGGAGGGTGTTTTTTTTTCTTTTTTTAACTTAGTTCACCTGTTCAAATACTAATCTCTTTCAGAAGTACCCTCACAGACACACCGAGAAATAATGTTTATGTAGATATCAAGGCATCCTGTGGCCCAGTTAAGTTGACACATAAAATGAACCGTCACTAGTACATAATATGCAGAGTCTTGCACAGAGCGCGTGTCCAACAGC
>NW_012150685.1:43435-62982 GCF_000956105.1 Propithecus coquereli | reverse complement strand
GAATATTGGATGGATGGATAGCACTTGGTTTCAGAGCTCAGACCTAATCTAATTAGCTGTCACCATGTGGGTGCGGTAATACAGGACATGGCTAGCTGGTCAACCAGGGCAATGGGTGGAGCAGACTCCTGCAGTGGACATTTATCATTGTCCAATACTCCTTCTTTTCTAGGAATTCGTAACTGTATAATTCTGACAGGGCTAATAGTCACCTTCTCTGCCTGACCTGGACATGGGGATGGACTTATTTGTGAAACAAGCTGGGCCAGATTTTTTTTTTATTTAAAGCCAGAAGAGAATTCCTGTTGCATTTAGGGTTACATAGCTGGAAGGACATGGCTTAGGATTATTGAAAAACATTTTCCCTGTTTTTTTGGAAGAAGCCTTTTCTTGGTAAGAGAGAATAAGGCCAATCTATCCAAAAAAAAAACAAAGCCAAGAGATGGGGAAGACATACATACACATACATACTCTCCCTTGAGTATCCAGTTACACTTCTGGAACTTCTCAATTATGTGAACAGATAGCTGTCCCTTTTTGCCTGTGTCAGTTCGTGCTGAGTTTCTATCACTCGCAATCAAGGGTTTTGGCTAGTATGCTTTCTCAGAAGGGGACATTTGGCAGGCAGGAAAATGTCTCTTGCATCTAGATTGAAATCCATGGGATTTGAGGTCTACTGAGAGATTTAACTTCCCTGGTGAGTAAGTCCCCGATCAAGAGTATGCCAAATGTCAGATGTCCAAGTGAAGCCTCTTAAGTCCTACTTTAACATTAATGACCTTTTACTAAATAATGTTGTTCCAAGGTAGAGGCAAAAAACTCAAGTCCAAAAATAAAAGTCAAATGGTATGTGGTTTTTGTTGCATGTGTTAGAATAGGGTAGATGGAAAAAAACTGAAATAAAATCCAACATTTATTTTTCTGCTTTCTTCAAAACTTTGTACTAGAAGCCTAGGAGAGTAAATAGGACAGGTAAGGACTGGAAGCGTGGTTTCTCTTTGCACCTTTACTCTGCCGCAGTATCAACCTGCAAGATACACACTCAGCCTTCTCAGAACTCAAGTTCCGAAGATATTCAACTATCGGTCTTTCTTTGCCACCATCCTTACTATTAATATTTTCACAAATATCAGCCCCCTTCCCAATTGTGTTGTTCCCCACCTTTCCGAATATGCCATATGCTTAAATCATCATCCTAATATTTTTATTTAATTGGAATCACCTTTTAATTTAAGCTCAATCTAAATAGCCATATCCATGAATCACAGGATGTTCTCATTTAACTTTTTTCCTAATGTCCATTAAAATGAATTACAACTATTAAGAAAAATTTCTCTGTGTTTCAGGTAAAATCATTTTGCAACCCATCTGCGGGATAAAAACCACATTTAGGATAGTACCGGGTTAATATTAATACATTGTTGCTTTGTCACCACACAAATATGTTAAATGTGGGAGTTAGAAGCTTTATACCTGGGAATCATGAGCAGATTTGATAAGGTCACCTGCTAGAGTTGAGAAGATGAAAGTATGGAGAACCAGTAAATTTTGATGGAGCAGAGGGGTTAGAGAAACAATCATTTCTTGTTTATTATCTTTTTTCCCTGCTAGACTGGCAGTTCTGTGAGGGTTGAATCTGCATCTACCTCATTCACCAATATATCCTAGTAGGTAGCAGAGAGCCTCGCACGTAGTAGACACTCATTAAATATTTGTTGGAGGAAGAAAGTATGAACTGAACAAAAGATTCCATCCAGGTCATCGTGGTATATTTTGTAAGTTCTTTGAGGTCAGGGAGTATCAATGTTCTTTACAACTTCATCTCAAGTGCCTCATACAACGTCTAGCACACACAAACAAAAATGAAAAAAAAAATTTTTAACCAAAATATGTTTAGTCTAAGTCTGGTAATTTTTGATACACATTGAATCACATCTCACATTTTAAGCTTTAAAAATTTGCCATTTTAGATTGATTTACAAGAACTTCCATTGGATTTTTGAAAGTTATTTTTAATCGTGGTAAAATACACCTAATATAAAATTTACCATCTTAACCATTTTTAAGTGTACAGTTCAGTGGCAGTAAGTACATTCACACGGTTGCACAACCATCAGCACCATCCATCTCCTGGACAGTTCATCTTGCAAATCTGAAATCTATACCCATTAAATACTAACTTCCCATTCTCCCCTTCCTCTAGCCCCTGGAAATCACCATTCTACTTTCCTTCTCTATAAATTTGGCTACTCTAGTACCTTCCATAAGTGGAATCTTATGATATTTGTCTTTTTGTGACTGGCTTATTTCACTTAGCATAATGTCTTTGAGGTTCATCCGTGTTGAAGCATGTGTCAGTATTCCCCTCCTCTTAAAGGCTGAATAATATTCCATTGTATGTATAGACCACATTTTGTTTCTCCATTCATCTGTCCATGGATACTTAGGTTGCCTCTATTGTTCACTATTTTAGTAATGCTGCTACAAACATGGGCATTCCAATATCTCTTTGATAAACAAAATTTTTACATGAATTAATAAAAGAATCAATGAAAGAATGAGCTAATGCATGCCAACACCAATCTTCTGCATAGCGGAGGGTTATCTGACCACGTTGGGAGATGTTGGAGTGGTAGGGCCGGAAAGAAGTAGGGGTATGAAAGGAACATTACTTCTTTGATGATTCTATCTGAGGCTGGCCCTGCTTGGAACCTAGCTCGTATTGCTTGGTGCAACAGCTCTTGTGTGATCTCTAAAAATGTCCTCCCACTGTGGTTTCATAAATCCTTCTTATGTTAATTTGCCCTGAAGTGCTATTCTTTTCCAGGGCATAAATTATTGACGCAGTTGTGGTCAGCAAAGGGGAGGATAGTGAAACCCACCTGAGCCTTCCAAAGCAAATAGCCAGACACCTTGTCAGAGTTCCAGAAGTATAAAACAAGCCTGACCAAGCCATCCAAGGCAGGAAGTCTTTTAACAGCTAAAACGGCTGCCCGCTTCCTGAGTAAGGTGGGGGAATCCAAGATCCAGGAGAGAAGCCTCACATCTGTTCACTCTTGCAAGTTCCCTGGGTGTTCTCCCTCACCAGGACTGTGGGGAAGCCACAAGAATAGAAAGTTATCCACAAAGACCGGCCGAACCCATTTTTAGATGTACACTCTCAGGCAGGAGGATCTGTTAGTATCTGTGTAAAGTGAGCCAGAGCTGGCATTGCGCGGTGGCATGGCGTTTGGTCCGGCAAGGGGCGTGGTGCTCCCTACTATTTGAGTGAGGGGAGGGACCCCTTTGTGTTGAGGACTTGTCAATGTCCGAGCTATGGATGTATGTCAAAGTAGGCTGAGCTCCAAGAAGCCTGACTCACATTTCCTTAGAGGATGCTGAAGAGCAGACAGGCTGAAAACAAAAAATATACCAGTTGTTTCATTTATCAAAGTCCTCGCAGTCCCCAGTTTGAAGCAAGAGAAAGCAAAGCAAATATCTGGCTAGAAAAGTGAACTTGAAAGCTAGAGGGCTGGGGTAAATAAAAAAAGTTAGAAAACAGCGCTTTGAAAATTTCAAAGGCAAATGCAAAGGAATAGACAAGTGCTTTTTGTTTTCTCTCTGTTCTTTCTTCATTCGTTTCTGCTCACCCACCCTAAAACAGGGTTTGCAGTAAAAGAGACTGGCTCAAGGCATGAGTTGGCTGTTTAATAGTGGTTTTGACCATGGGACTATTACTGAACCTCTTTTGGGCCCCAGTTTTCTCATCTGTAACATGGAGGTTATAATAAGAGAATTTACCTTGTAGGGTTATGAGGATGATAATCCACGTGAAGCACTTAGCATAGTGAGCCCCAATTAATGTTAGCTATTATTCTTACTGGTCCCCTAAGAAAAATTATACTCAAAGTACACTAGTATTGCAAAATTTTGAAACTGAAGCTTCACTTGAAAATAAGAGGATTTTATAAATAGGCCTAGGAGAGCCAGAATGTTCCTTTTAGGCATAGTCAGTCATCGGTGTATTGATTAAGCACCAGGACGTGCACAGTAGTGTTCTGGATGTTATACAAATGAGGAAAATAAATACAATGTCCAAGTCACGTGGTGTCACTACCTACAAACACAGAGGCACGTCGAGAGGTGTTTAGTGAATGTGTGTGTGCGTGTGAAACCCTGTTGATGCGACCTTCACGGGTTCTTACGTAAGAAAATAAATAATTTGATCCCATTTTTATGAAACAGACATGGATTGATTTTGTACAACCTCAAAGGATGCAAAATGGATAGGCAAGGGAGAAAGGAAGGGTGTTATGGAATAAATTACAGGGGTATTTTCTTATAAGAGGAATTGTTATCTCTGCCTGGAACAATTTTTGCCCAGATATTCGCTTGGATGGCTTTTCCTCATTTAGGTCTTGGCTCAAATGTCACTACCTTATAGGGAACTTCTCTAGGCAGCCAATCTAAATTTAACCAATCCCTTATTGTTCTAATGTTCTAGCCTTATTTTCTTTTAAGAATTTATTCTGCTCTTAAATTACCATGGTCATATATTTGTTGAATTGTTCAATGTCCAACTTTCTCCATAACAATACATGTAAGTCACATCTGCTTTGTTCGTCATCGTAACCCAGAGTGTGACACACAGCAGGCATTCAATAAATAGTTGAATAAAGAAATAATGGAATAATTGGGGCTCATTTGGCTATTTTTTTTCTTTACATAACTTGCCTTTTTTTTGTGGCGATTCGGTCAGTAAATCTCAATTCATCACATCATTTTGGCTTCTTCCACTGCACAAAAGACATCATGTCACTGGAAACTTATAGATAAGTCCCTTAACTGTGCCATCTTACTTTAGAAACAAACATACTTGTATGAGTTTGCTAGGGCTGCCATATAAGTACCACAGACTGTTGGCTTAAACAACAGACATTTCTTGTCTCACCATTCTGGAGGCTAGAAGCCCAAGATCAAGCTGTTGGCAGGGTTGGTTCCCTCTGAGGGCTCTGAGAAAGAATCTGTTCTATGCCTCCCTCCTTCTCAGGTGGTTTGCTGGCAATCTTTGGCATTCCCTGACTTGTGGAAATAGCACCCCATCTCTGCCTTGATGTCCACATGGCTTTCTCCCTGTGTGCATGTTTGTCTTCAAATTTCCCCTTTTTATAAGGACACAGTCCTATTGGATTAGGGCCTACCATAATGACCTCATTTTAATTTGATTACTTCTGTAAAGGCCCTACTTCCAAATAAGGTCACATTCTGTGGTACTGGGGGTTAGGACTTCAAAATATGAATTTTAGGGAGACACGATTAAACCCCTAACAATACTGAACATCCAGATGGGAGATTATGCTAATTAGGTTGAGACATACACAATTGCTTACTTTTTTGCTTTTCCCCACTGGGACAAGAAATTCTTAGTCCAGGAAAACTTGGAGATATGAAAAACAGCCAGAGGTTAAGGAAACACACAGACCCATGCCAGAACCACGCTTGATGCACAGTGCAGAATCAATACATATTTGGCGAATGAATGAATGTGGCTTGTTCTTCTAAATGACTTGCTCCCTCACCGCTTCCAAGTCTTGGTTCAAATGTTATCTTCTCAGGGAGAACAAGCCTGATTACTATACTTAAAATCACAGCCTCCCCAGTACTCATCATCTTTTCTCTACTTTCTTTCTCTCTGTAACATGGACTACCTTCTACCATAATCTATAATTCACTCATTTGCCATGTTGATTGCCTGTCTCCCCTCACTAGAAGGTAAGCTCCAGGAATGCAAGAACTTTTACTGTTATGTTTACTTCTGTAAATACCAGCACTTTTTACAGTGCCGGACACAGAGTAGGCCCAATGTCACTGAGTAAATGAGTAAATGGTGTCAAGAGAGAGCTCTGGAACCTCCTGGCCTGTTGTTTCAGGTTTTGCTTGGATCTCCTCTTGTCTTTCACAGAATTTCTGCACTCAGTCTTTGAGGGACACCTCGAAGATCAAGCCCCTGTCTCCAATGCTTAGATTCCCCCTTAAACTGGCGACAACTTGATAACACAATTGCCTTTGACTGTAAAGCTCCGATTTTGAAAATAAAAGAGTAAAGGATTGAGCATGTTTAACAACAGATAAGACGGTGTGGTATGGCACGTGAGTGTATAGCACAAAGGTGTGGGAAACAGAAGCAGGAGGCCTGCCATAGGCTAGTTCAAGGGGTAGGCTCAGAGGAGGGCAAATACAGTTTGGAGTGCAACCGGGGCAGGATGGTGCATATTTTATGTCAATAAAAGACCAGAAGTAAAAGGACCAGAATATTTTAAGCCAAACCAATGACAGAGAACAGCATAGTGGTATAGAGCAATGCTTTTCAAACTTTATGCATATACTAACCACTTGGGGATCTTGTTGAAATGAAGATTCTGGTGCTGGGGGGAAATTCTAACATGTTCTCAGGGGATGCCTTTGCCGGACCATGCATTGAATACCAAAAAGCATGTATTCTTCGACCAGATTTCCTGGCTTCAAATATAAGCTTTACCATTAATTAACTGTGTAATCGTCAGTAAGTTGTTTAATTCCTCTGTGCCTCAGTTTTCTCATCTGTACAATGGAGATCAGATAAGGTAATCTCTGTAAAATAAATGCCGTTTAAGTGTCATCGATCATCAGTGTTACTTCCCTCACAGAAGAGGGCATGGCTGGGGTAATGGGTGGGTGGGAGGGAGTCAAAGAAGTGTTGCTTATGTTTTTATAATTTTTAAAATAACAAATGTATTTAGGTATTGACATGTGTGCCAAGTTTTTTCCTCTACCTGCGAGCAAATTACACACGAAACTGGGTTAGTTCACGCATGTGCCACGCACAAGATGGCTAAGAAAACCTGCTCGCAGACTGCTTTGGGTCCTGGGTGGGGAATGGTTTCCACTGGGGGTCGAACCCTGAAGTCCTCTCTCTCATGCAGGGCTCCACGCGGCTCTCAGGTATTCAGAAAGAATACCTTTTCCCCAGCACCTGCGGAGTGGCGGCCACAGCGAGGCGCTCGGGAGAGGCAGCTGGAGACAGGGAGTCGGGGCGCGCGGGCGGAGCAGGGGTGCGGGGCGGGCACAGGGCCGGCCCACGTGGACCGCGGGGCCTGGAGGGGCGGGAGCCTCCGGCCGGCCCGGCCAATCAGCGCGGCCCGCGGCGGGCCCGGCCCCTCCCAGCCGGCGCTATAGAGGGGCTCGGCTCCGCACTGCTCGCCGCGCGCCGCCCTGCACCGAGCGCACCGACGGGGCGCGCGGCTGTCGGCTGACCCCCAGGAGTCCCGTAGCAGCCGCCTCTCCGCAGACGCTGCTTCCTCCGCGGCAGCTGCGGGCTTCTCTTTGGAGAGACGTGGAACTTTCTTTCTCTCGGCGAGGCGGCGGAGGTGATGGGCCGCTACCCGGACGCTCGCGGGGAGGCGGCGCGGTGAGCGTCCTCGGTCTCCGGTACGGCGATCGGTGCCTCGTCCCGGACGCGTCGGTCTGACCTGGCTGCCGGCTATAGTCGAGTAAGAAGGGTGGGAAGGGAAGAGGAGGGGCGGGAAGACGGGGTTGGGGTGGGTTTGGACTACGTAGGTGCTGTCTCGTGGGCAGCAGCTGCCTCCTCTCGGGCTGGTACTGACTTAACTCGGCTGGGGGCAGCCCCTGCATCGCGGGCGCTCCAGGCGGCGGGGGTTATCGCCTGGGCTGCGGTCCGCTTGCATCCCGAAGTTGGAAGCGGCGTTCCGAAGAAGTAAGGGTGTGCGGCAGCGACCGCTTCCAATTTCGGGGTTCATGCCTGCCCTTCAGAGCCCCTGGGAGTGCTCTGCGGGTGCTGGGGGAGGCCACTTGAGAAATTGGTATTGGGAGAGAGAGAGCAGACTCGCCGAGAGCTCTGGTCTGGGCAAACCGGCCTTTTGGGGCTTCATCCCTTGGACCTGAGCCAGGGCCTTATAGGAGCCAGCAGGTGGGAGCAGGTTAGCCCCCCACCCGGACCCCTGGTTGCGGGGCTCTCGCTGGAAGGGCGCCGCGAGCGCTTGGGACACGTCTTCCCGTTGGGAGCGCAGAGCTTCCCGCGCAAGTGGAGAACTGGAGCGGGTCTGCAAGTTCCGAGTTTTTGCTCTTGAGGCATCTCGGATTTGCCCACCAAGGTGGCGTCTTTACATTTCTTTCTTACCCCTTTCTTGCCTCATTTGCCCTGTCAGTCCGTTCCTGGAAGGGAGGGCATCTTTAACCCTAAGCAAGGAGCGTATCCTTGGGGTGGTTTGGAAATCGAAAACTTGATATTCTGCACCTGGGGAGGCAACCGACGCCAGACACCGCGACGCTGGTGCGTTTTCTCCTTAAATCAGTATCATTTAACGTTTGGGGGCGGGCGGTCCACGAGCCCCTCTGAGAGCCTTAGCCAAGCTATGAATCAGCTCCTCATCAACACGCATGTACAGGTTCATGGACTCGCTGAGACCTACCCATGTGCCCATCCCCCAAGGGGATTTAAGGACCACCTCCCCCTTGGTGAATTGTCCTTAACCATGAACTCTTTTCCCTTTTAACTTTTCCATGGCCTTCCTTCTGAGACTAGCAAGGTTGATGTGATGTGACAGGCGATCCGTGTGTGTGGGGATGGGCGTTCGAAGCTTTGATCTGGGTCTTTCTCCCCGCAACAACCCGGAGCTCCCACCTGCAGACTCAGCTGCGCAAACTTGCGCACTTTGATGGCTTAGCTTTCTGATCACCTGCATCCCAGCTTGGACTCCTCTAGAACACTCGCTGAGGTAGGACAGGGTGGGGGGCAATTTGTGTGTCTGAGCCCAGTTCAGGCAGGGCCTGAATTTGTTTTTTTTAAAGCTAAAATAATTGAGGAACAGCCATTTAGCAGTATAATTAGTGTTTTCCACTCAGTCATTTGAGAACAAATGTATGGCTTAAAGAATTCTTCAATAGCTCGCTGTGGGTTGTAGAGTGAGAAGCGTATCTGCTAAGTTTATTGTCATAAATCTGTGTGTAAGCACAACACTTCCTTTGGATTGGAAATACAGGCCTTAACAAGGCAGTGTGAGAGCAGTTTTCAGAATCATTATGACTAATGATGACTTATGTCCTCCCCAAATGACCTAGTGAGTTGGCATGGCTCATTTGTACAAAAGCTTCTTCATATGTGTGGACGTTTCTTGATCAGTATTCTGTAGCTGAAAGCTGTAGTTCTTAAGTTTTTCTGTCTCATTGTTCTGCTTTGTGTGACTTTGCTCTCTTCCTTCAGTACTGTCTCAATTGCCCTTTGACACTGCAAAATTTATTGTAAGGCTTTACGCCACGATGAGACTGGGCCAGTTTTCTCTGTTAAAGATAAGAAAGTTGTCCTTCCCGGAAAAGCAGTGGCTGCCAATTTACCTGTTTTTGAATGACTTTAATTTTATTACTTCTGCCCCAATACAAAAAGACACCTACAAATATCTCTGCTTGATTGTTGAATATTTTTCACTGAAGGCAAGTTTTTTCATATTTCTAGTACTAGAATGTTCTAGGTCACTTGAATTTCAATATTTGTTTTCTGATCTTTTTAGAGATGTGTTTGATGACCTAGTTCCATTTAGTTAAAAAAAAGAAAAAAGCTTCTTTGCTTTGTTCCCCCACCTCCTTTTCAGTGGTACATATCCTTTTCCTAATAGCTGCTTTTATCTGCACCACTCATTTTTGTTACACTTAATACTTCGTTATGTAAATGGTGTGTTGATGCATATGATATTAAAACTGCATTCACTGGGGATTAACCCATGGGTATGACATCATCACCAGCCAATCCTCTATCTGATTTGAACACGCATTGACAAAAGTCACATTATCATATTGAGCAAGGGATTCTATATTGCCTGTGATGAATGAAGGAAGGAGGGAAGTCTTTTTGGCGCTTCCTAACTCTCAATTAGCTGCCCAGTTGGAGAGTTTTGGGTATTTCAATACTAAGAAGCTTAGCTTAATAATAAAATTCTCAGATTGAAGTTTTATAGATCTCTTTAGAATTTGCATAAGTAGATTTTCCTTCTTAAGCTTTCTTCCTCTTTGGGGGTTTTCCATCCTGCCTTCTGGCTCTATCTGTTTCTTTACAAATATGTCGAGACATCATAGTATATATACCAGCCTTTTGCTTTTTTTGTGGTCGTAGAGATAGATGGAACCTCTAGGTGATGGGCTAATTTATTTGGGTATGTGCGTTTGTTTCATCAGGTGTTGGCTATAAATCAGCCAGGATTAGCAAGATGACTTCAAGCCATGCAGCCAATCATAAATGATTGGGAGACCATACAGTGTTTTTATCCTAATTTGTTAAGATTCAGGATTGAGGATGGGGGACAGGCAGTAGGAAACCAAAAATGTCCACAAAGGGATTGGTGAAGTGATCTTGGCCATGTTAATCACTTTATAATTATCTGTTTTGAGAATGTTATTTTAAGAAGCCCGTGGCAGAACCCTAGACAGTCCTGACTTAAAGGCTTAAGCCATTATATCTAGTTGCACTTTGTAATAGCCCACTCAGCTTGTGATCTCCTGCAACCCACCTCTCACCAGATAAAATTAACCTTGGCTTCCCATCTATTTGATATTTATTGAAAAAAAATAGATTCTTGTTTTACAATTGCTAATTCAAGTTCAATCCATTTTCCTCCATAAAGTCAATTAAAAGGGCTCTTTTTTTCTTTAAACTTAAACGTAATTGCACAGTCTGGTTTAAGGGAAGACTCAAAGGCTTAAGGAATTTTAAATCCGGAAAGTACCTCAGAGTGCAGCTTTCTAGAAGATTGGGGGTAGGAGGTGTTGTGACTTGAATCCACTATGTTATAAAAAGAACTGGGATTAGAATCCTGGCATCCTAACTCCTGGCCCAGTGTCCTTTGCAATGAAAACCTGGAGAGAATGGCTTCTGTGTGTGGTGGGACCTCTCCTCTCGGCTGTCTCTGCAGAGGAGGGTCACATTGACTTCTTGCACTGTCAAGGCTCAGTCTGTTAGAGCACCACACTAGCTGAACCCTGCTTAAAGATTTGACAGCTGTGTGCACTGGCTAGCTTGGGTTACTTTGTAGTAGCTGCCACAGGACCCACAGTTACAAAG
Source organism: Propithecus coquereli (assembly GCF_000956105.1). Taxonomy (NCBI): domain Eukaryota; kingdom Metazoa; phylum Chordata; class Mammalia; order Primates; family Indriidae; genus Propithecus; species Propithecus coquereli. Next base: position 51,896 of record NW_012150685.1, on the reverse strand, counting down.
GAGAGGTTTAAAGGGGAGCTGGTGGTGGGGGGATTGAGCAGGATGCCTCAAGCTGGACCCATCTGAACACATGGAAAGACACGGATGTTAAAATGATGCTGAGGCAGTTTTACGTAATAATTTAAGGTTTGCTTGTGAAAGAGAACTCAGAACATTAACCTACTGTGTGATACTCTCTTATACTGTGTGCCTTTTAGTTGCTGTAAAAACCGATACTAATAATTTACAATAAAACTATTTTCTGACAGAATTGCAAATAATGATAATGATATCCTACATTTGTTGAACTCTTAGTATGTGCCAGGTAGAGGGTGTTGATGTTAAGGAAGCATTCTGGTTAGTAGATGGCTTTCTCTGTATGGATGAACTACAGATTTTCAGAGTCATGAATCTAAAACAACCCTGAATCTTTTTTAGTCACTCTTTTTAATTCAAAAGATGTCAAGATCTTACAGTATCAAGTCATTAATGCAAGCATAAATAATTTTAATTCAGCAGTATGGTAGCATCAAATATTAGGGAGTTCTTGTTAATAAAATGACAAATAAGAAGACACTCTATTTAGAAAGATAATAAAGATGTGGATTTATTATCCTTCCCTGAGATTGTAGTATTATTAGTACTGAAGAGTAAAATATTTTTGTTTGAAAAATATGAAGACATCTTTGTATTTTTTTATGAATATACTAGGCCTTTTTTTAGATTAAAAATAGGGCAATGTATACAATAGTCTGTTGGCTTTGTTAGTGCTAAAAATTCATTTCAAACTATAAAGCAATTAAATATTTTTGCACCATTTCAATTGTTTTAACCAAAGGTGGAAGTGTCAAGAGCTAGGGCTATTATTATTAGTAGTTTTTTAATGACCACTATGTCTGCTTGGATACTCTTAGTTTCACATCTGTGCCATATGTTGTACAGTTTTCTCTGAAAATGCATGGTTTTATTTCTTCATTTTATTCATTTTCATATTCTCCTTTGTCTAATGAATCATGAAAATATTGATGAGTCCTTGGTATACCATAGTTACTTATCTGTGAATCACTGGATCTAAAACCTCAGACTTTAAATAGAGAGTCTAAAAGTAATCAAAGGTTTCCAGCGAGGAAGAAACTTAAAGACCATCTAATGCAGTGGTTCTCAAATGGGGGCAATTTTGCATTCCAGAGGACTTTTGGCAATGTCTGGAGACATTTTTGGTTGGTTGTTACAACTTTGGGTGGGCTGGGGATGGAAGAGCAGTCTCTAGTAGGTGGAGGCCAGGGGTCTTGCTAAACATCCTATGATGCACAGGACAGCCCCCACAAAAATGTCATGAATGCTTTGATTGAGAAGGCCTGCACTAGTGCAACTTTTTAGGCCCAGAGTAGTGAAATGGCATATTTAATGTCCCCAGCTTTTTATGTCTGGCGGAGAACCCATGTATCTTAATGCATAGGCCAAGATTATTTTCATCACCCTAGGCTTCTGTTTTGAAAGTTCCTTTTCTTAACTTACAAAGATAATACATGCTTGGGGTAGAAAATTCAAACACTGTAGAAGAATATAAAAAAGAAAGTAAAAAAAAAAACCATCTAATTTTGCCACTCACAGACAATTCCTTTTCATATTTTGGTCAATCTATTTCTAATTCCTTTCTTTTGCTTTTAGCCATATATAGATATTTAGATCTAATAATTTTAGATAAATGGGATCTTATATAATCTGTGTCCTGCTTTGTTTACTCAGCAAAGGCACATTGGAGGGCCTTTGGTAAACCCATGGCTAGGGAAGGAAGTCAACACTCCCTTGACTATGGAGACCTCTTGTGCAGTGGTGACCATTTTACGTGCATTCATACGCAACTCAGATGTGCTCTGGGTCCATTCCTGGAAGGATGACAAATCAGTGAAGAGAGCTTTATGTCATTCTTTTTCATAGCTGCATGTTATTCTGTTGTTATTCTATTTAAAAATTCATCTTGATTCATGAAACACCCAAAAGTTGAAAGGGATTTTGAGTTTCTTTGTAATATATTCCTGTTTATCAAAGGCATCAAGTTTCATATGTCATATTGGAATAAGCCCTTCAATTCTACTTTTTAAAATTGGTGCCTAGTTTAAGACTTTAAGTAGCTTGAAGGCCATAAATATTTCATACAATGGGGTGTTTAATTAAGGCTATCCAGAGAAAAAATTATTGGGGTGAATTCTCTGCATGTATCGGTGGGGGCAACAAATCACTGGAATAGTAATCTTTGTTACTATTTAAATCATTTGGCAGCTCTTCCAGTAGCAGCCAGATTGTGATGTAAACATCTGTTACCTTTTCTCTGCTTTCAGAACTGATTATGCAACCCGGCTTCACATCCCAGACACAGCTTTCTTCATCTATATTTTTGGATTAATTCCTTCTCAACACACTCACATACATGCACACACACAAATATCCACGGACAGAAATCAAAAGAGCCATAAGATTGGTTACCATGGGCCCAGTCCTCCCAGGATAAAAAGCTCACATCTTCTTTGCACTCTGTCCTGCTCTTTGCAGACCGTTGGGTCTGCACAGGAGCATGGAATTCCATTAAGCAAGCTGGAGGACGGTGGTGAGTCTGTCCCTTGGTACCAATCTCGTCCTCCTTGTGTGCTGAATTCTAGCCCCACCCCCAAACTCCTCCTCCTCCAAAGAAAAAGCTTAAGAGCTGATGTGCAATTGAAGAGATTTAGGAAACTCATTGGTTAACATTTAAACATCCCCGATATGGCCAAGTAGTGCCTACCAATGGAGGCGGGGGAAGTGGAGGGGGATAGGTAAGGAAACATTTAAATGGAATTGGACCTTACATAGTAAGTGTCTCGTGAGAGTTTTCTGTTAGCACTGGCCATTTTTACGTTAGGTTTTGTTTGTTAAATATTTACGATATTTAGCAACATTGTTGGGCTTTAAAAAATTATAATAGCAACAATAGCTATCATTTATTGAGGAAGAATCTTGGTTGGTATTGTGCTAAGTATTTTTTTTTTTTTTTGCTAAAATACAAATAACATAAAATTTATCATTTTAACCGTTTTTAAGTGTACATTTCAGTGGCATAAAGCACATTAACATTTTTGGGCTATCAACACCCCAGTCCATCCACAGAACTCTTTTCATGGTATAAAACTGAAACTCAGTACCCATTAAATACTAATTCCCCCTTCTTCCCTCCTCCTAGTTCCTGGCAACCACCATTCTGCTTTCTGAATTTCACTATTCTAGGTACCTCATATAACCAGAGTCATACAATATTTGTCCTTTTGTGACTGTTTTATTTTACTTAGCACCATGTCTTCAAGGTTCATCCATGTTATAACGTGTCAGAATTTCCTTTTTTTTTTATGGCTGAAAAATATTCCATTGGAAGTACTGGGCACATCTTGTTTGTCATTTGTCCGTTGACGGACACATGAGTTGTTTCCACATTTTGCCTATTGCAAACTGTGCCTCTATGAACATGGGTATATAAACATCTGTTTGAGCCCCTGCTTTCCGTCCTTTTGGGTCTATACCCAGAAGTGGAGTCGCTGTATCATATGGTAATTCTGTGTTTAGTGTTTGGAGGGACTGCTGTACTATTTTCCATAGTGGGTGCACCATTTTACTGCATTAAGCATATTTATGCACTATCTCATTTAATCCTGCCCAAAGTCCTATAAGGTAGATACAATCATCATCTCCCTTTTGTGCACTAGCAAAATGAGGCACACAGGGAGGAAGCTACACTGGTATTTCATGGCAGAGCCGTGATTTGAACCCAGGCAGTGTGGTCTAGAGGCAGAGCTCTTAGTAGTTCTTTCATTCTTTCAATTCAAGAAGGATTGACCAAACCCCTTGTGTGTACAGTCCGTGGTTGGGGAGAAGAGATAAATAACAAATGTGTTTATCCCAAGGAGAAACTCTAAAAGCCCTCATCCTGCCACATGGAGGAATTTGATTGAGATTTGTAGTTCCTATGGGTCAAATGCTCATTTGGAAATTGGTATTTTATCTAACTAATAAGAGGCCAGTAAATATACACTGTGGCTATTTAGGTTGTTAACATTAGTGCTGCCTCAAATCCTCTGGCAATTAACAATAGTGCAGCACATAGTTTTGTAAACACCATGGCAATTTTTGCTTCTCACTGGGTTTAGGAGGGAGTGGTGGGTTGAGACAGTACAAGGAAATAATCGAGATCAAGATAAGCTGTAAGTAGGATCTGACTGATGATTGCATTTTTGCTTTGCAGAGACAGTGGACAGAGGACCTGGGCGTCTTGCCCACCAAAAACACAGCCTGATGGAGTTATTGCAAAGGAAGGCACGTTTAGTCACTTTATAGAATTAACAATTGATCAGTTTTGTGGTGCCTGAGTCCTTTATAAGCACCCCATGTTTATTCATCATTGTGATTACACAGTGGAAGCGGCTTTGCTTGATGTGATGAGCAAAAGCAAGATGCAAAGACATTTAAATACACTTGAAATTAGCGGTTGCACAAATAGGTGTCTGACAGGGTGTTCTAATTTGATTCTAAAGACCCAGAAATAAGCCTTTATCTGGAGGGTGGGGGGATGGTTCTTCTGGAATCCCAGTCAGACGTATTTAGTTCATTTGCAAGGTTTCTTTGTTATTTAAAAGGAAAATGACAATGTTTAGAACATATTAGCCCATGGTCCTGGTGGGTGAGTCGGGAGCAGAGAATACCAGAAAACTCTGCCATTGATGCTAGTCTAGCGTGTGACTTGACCCTTTTCTGATGGAGTACTGAGCTCTGGTGTTCTCAGTGGCAGGGGGAAAGCCATGAGCCAGCCTTCCTAATGTATCCATGAACAAAGTACACCAATCATCCTGTGAAGTATTAATCAGCAAAGGAAAATATTCCTCAAGTCTGAAAGTTAAGGTCACCCTGAGAAAAAGGACTGGCAAGATTCCTAGAAAACTGTTTCTTCTAGACATTTTGATTCCAAATTTACTCTTTGCACATTTACAAAAGACTCAGGATCCCAAGTGTAAACTGGGATTCTGGTTTGATGTGCAAATATTTCTGAACCATAGCATAAATAGACATGAACTTACGAGCAATCGACAACATCCATATACGAGTTTCACAGCCTCATTTACTCAGAAGTAAGGAAGGAGGGGAGATAAATATAGGGTTTGTGCTGATTGCAATTTTTTTTTGTCCCCTGCAAATGCTGGATTTTGTTAGATTTTTAAAATCTATTTTATATTATCAGTCTTATTTGGTATATCTGTCCCCAAATTCCAGTATCCTTGCCATTCCTAATATTATCATTTAGACCAGCACAGAAGGATCACTTGGAGGGCTTGTTAAAACACATTCCCTGGTTTCATGTCCAGAGTTTCCGCTTCAGGTAAGGCTGGGATAGAGCCTGTGAATTTGCATTTCCAGAAGGTTCCCACAGAGTGCCGATGTTGCCAAGCTTTGGACTGCACTTTGCATAACACTTTCTTAGACAGTACATTTTTCAGAGTTTAAAAATTTTAATGTGAAGATTTTTAGAAAAATAAGGTTTTGAGTAGGTTGAGTTTCTCATTCCCTAATATGCTGATAAGCTTGTCTAAATAGTATGATTGGAAAGATTGGTTTAAATTACTGAACCAAAAGCACAAATTAGGTGGATCAGTGTTATATATGAGAAACTGACTTTGCTAATGTCTCTAGGTGTCTTTTAGAGCATAAGATTTGTTTTCTATAGTTGAAGACTTTTTGGTAGTTGTATAAATGAACGTTGAGGCTGGTTTTCTGTACGTAGCATGTAAGCAGCCCAGTGCCGACTTCTGTCACCTTGCTGATGTCTGTATTGACCAGGAAAAAATGTGGCTTCTATTTCCATATACTTTTGAGTCTGATTTAAATTGTAATCCTGTCGGCAGGTGACATACAGGAATTTCGTTTTTGTTCCTGTATAGTTAAGACTCAGCAGATGTTAAAAGCTGATGTGGATTTAGGATTTCATCCGTTCTGGGAATAATTGAAGATTTAGTCAGGACCAGAAGATGGAGTTGTAGACAGAGTTATAGGACTTGAGGGGGTATGGAAAGTTTTTGCACAGATGCCTGGCTTATTGCTTTCTCCTGCCACTTGGAGGAATAAATTATCTTTTGCATTTGCTGAAATGAAAAGCTTTCAGTGGATTTTACTTTGTCTTGCACTATTTAAAAAAAATTAGAAGTTTGCAAACCAAAGTCTCTCCTGAATGAGAAAAGGAATGTAATAGAGCTTGCCTATATAAAAAAAATCCTTACTCATTTTTAAAAATTGGGGATTCGTGAGATATTTAGAGATAGTCCGAGTTATAGAAACGTGTGGGTATTGGCAGGAAGGTTAGAACTGGCCACCACCAAGCAGAGTGGATGGGCTAGGTCAGAGTCATTTAACCTCCTCTGTCTCCAGAGCTGTGTTTTAATTACGTAGCTGGTTCGGGGAACTGTGGTCCTCTCTCGCAAGCAGTGGAGTGTTGCGTATGACCAGGTTCGTACTAATGTTTCCTTAGGACCCATCAGTCACTGTTGTCCCTTCGACAGATTTTCACTTTGGTCATTTCTGCCCAACTGTCAAGATGCTACAGTTCTCCTCCCTGGCTGCCTGCCCTCTTGGCCTGTGTCCCCCCCACGGCACTCAACCCCAGACACTTAGAAGATGAGGCTTCCAAGTTGAGTGGCAGACGGGGGCATGGCTGAAGATTGCTTCTATGGAAGACTAAACAGCACAAGCATCCCAACAACAAAATTGTCCTAGTTTTTTTTTTTTTTTTAAGAACAAATATCTACTTAAAAAAATCTGGCCTTTGTTTTACTGTAGAGCATAGTGCGTGTGGGTGATAGTCTCTGCTGGCTGGGAATGGCTGGTCAGTGTCATTACAGCCACTTGGGCTGCATCATGCAGACGGTGACGCCACCGCATAGTACAGGGTCACAGTGACTTTGTAGAACCCCTGCTGGTAACACACAAGTTGTAAAAAAGTGAAAATAAAATTAGAGAAAAAGTAGAGATCACCTTTAACTATCTCTACAGCCCATTTCTATCTCTTTTCCCCCAAATACTTTGAAGAGCTTGGCTTATATCTTTCTGTATGTATTTAAAATATTTAATATACATTATGGCACAGAGAAATTCAACCGTGAAGAGGAAGAATGGACTGATGAAGACCTGGTGGATTCTCGCTCATCATTTGGAGTTGATTCGTCAATGCTAACTAATCAGAAATAGGAAGCATATTTGGCATTTAGCTTTATTTAAAAAGTATAATGTGAAAATGCCAAAATATATTAAACCTTTCTATTTATATTTAAATTATGTATGTGTGCTAAATATAGAGTCTTACATATGAATTTTTTCACCTACGTAGTATCATCCTGTACGTCTGATTCTACAATTCGTGATTTTCAGTTATCATTGTCTGGCTCAATCCTTTAACTGCCATATAACATTCCCTATGAACGCACCGCGTTTTATTTAGCTCTTCCCCTACTGATGGGCATTCAGATTTTTCCCATTTTTTCCTATTAGAGTACGGTGAGACCATTCTTGAACGAAGTCATATTTGACATTAATTGAGATGCAGTGTTTACTGTTTAAAGCCCTCTCATAATTACATGTCTCTTTGTGTCCATGTGCTAGTATTTTCCTGGGGTAGAAGTGGAATTGCCAGGTCCAAGGGTCGAGCATTAAGTTGCTTGAGGATGCATCTGGAAAACATGGGGACTGCAGAAGGTCTCTTCTATCATTATGTCCTCTTGGAATTAAGATGTGGAAACTCCAGAACAGATCAGGCCCTAAACATTATAGATAAAAATCTGTAAGTACAATCTTACAAGTTCCTATGAGGTCAAATAGAACTTCCTGCAACGAAGGCAATGTTCTAAACTCCATGCTGTCCACTACGACGACCACTAAGCCACGTGCTACTATCGAGCACTTGGAATGTTGCTGTTGTGACTGAGGAAGTGAATTTTAAATTTTATTTAATTTTAATTTAGCTTTAAATTTAAATAGCCGTGTGTATAGTGGCTACTTTATTGGATAGTGCTGGTCTAAGGTATGCATCATCATAGAAGGTACAGCCATTGTATTTCATTATAGTCCTCAAAAGTTTTAGAAAGTGACTCATGCAGAGATAGAAGTGTGTGGTCTGTTTTGTTCAGTGGGGCCCAAGACTCTTTAGCTGAAAATAGGGAGATAAATAAGCGAATGGAAACAAGACGATGTCATTAAGATTTATCAGGAATGTCCCCTCCCTGTTCAGAGACTCCGGTCTGCTCTGCCCTGGCTGGGGCCGCCTGACAGTGCTGCGGGGTCCTACTGGGGCGGTTCTTGGTAAAGTGAATTGATGGCTATGTAAATACAGCCATTAACCTTAAGCACCTCAGACAGCTCCTTGGGCACTGCAGTTTTCTTGCCCTTGAAAATGCTAGTTGATGGATGCCAAGATATT
>NW_012150685.1:0-43385 GCF_000956105.1 Propithecus coquereli | reverse complement strand
TATTTCATTATAGTCCTCAAAAGTTTTAGAAAGTGACTCATGCAGAGATAGAAGTGTGTGGTCTGTTTTGTTCAGTGGGGCCCAAGACTCTTTAGGGAGAGTAAATAAGCGAGATAGGGAGAGTAAATAGGGAGAGTAAATAGGGAGATAAATAAGCAAATGGAAACAAGACGATGTCATTAAGATTTATCAGGAATGTCCCCTGCCTGTTCAGAGACTCCGGTCTGCTCTTCCCTGGCTGGGGCTGCCTGACAGTGCTGCGGGGTCCTACTGGGGCGGTTCTTGATAAAGTGAATTGATGGCTATGTAAATATAGCCATTAACCTTACGCACCTCAGACAGCTCCTTGGGCACTGCAGTTTTCTTGCCCTTGAAAATGCTAGTTGATGGATGCCAAGATATTAAAAAAAAAAAAAAAAAATGTTTTTCCCTCTGACTGGTTGAAGCAGTGGACCTGGGAAGTTACAGGCCAAAGAAGCCCATGGAATTGAGGGCCTGTTAGGCATGAGTCCTCTGGCAGGGGTGTTGCGTTCCATTCTTGCAGAGGGATGTTTTGAAGGCTTGTTCTTGGGATATAGGTCTCTGTATATGCATATGTGCATGTTATTTTTAAAACACACCAAGTAAGTTGTACTTTGAAAGCACTGGTTAAAGGAATTTTGTGGAAAACCTGGTTTTAAAGCAAATGGAGTTTTGGAATTCTGGAATTTTGTGTATATTTTAAAATGAGGCATAGTTTACAATGAAAACAATAGCTTTCTTTTCTTGAAAGACATTTTTAGAAGTAGATTGGTTGGGGATGGTGGAGACAGAAGATGCATAAGATTCCCACATTCAAAATCCGTTGGGTGGTAGGAAAAGCAGAAGTCGTATTAGAAGTAGGGCACATTCACACCTATCAGGTACAACACGATGCACGCCACATGGGTGATGGACACGCTTCTAACTTTGACTCAAACTGCATAAAAGCAATTCATGTAACTAAAATGTTTGTACCCCTGTAATCTTCTGAAATTAAAAAAAAGTAGGGCCAGAAGATGACAGTTGCCAGTGCCCTGATTTTTCTCTCCAGTGTCATCTGGGACCTCTCCCTCTTCCTCGACTGTAACCGCGCTGACCGTCTCTCATTTCCTGCGATGCATCAGATAGATTGCTTCTTCAGTGGCTCTGAACTTGACGCTCCTTTCCCTGGAATGTGTGTCCTTTGTTTTTTCCCTTTCTTTTTTTTTGGTGGCTGTCTCTTTCTCATCCTTTAAGTCTCAAATGTTACCTTGTGAGATGAGACCTTGAGAATACGTCCCTTACCTACTTCAAGCAACAGTGATCTGACTTTATAAAGTACTTGGGGGAGTTTCCGGTTGATGACTATGTGAAGATGCTTTGAACACCACAGCTCGGTGTGTGCATGCACATCGCTGTTCCTGAAAATCCACCAGAAGCCATGTTGCCTTCTGCCAGCTTTTCCTCATCTTTGATAAGGCTGGATGTCAGGGTGAAAACTTGGAAGTATTGAATTCAGAGCTTGGGCTTCTACCTTCCCATCTGATCCAGGGTAAATACCATTATCCCTGGGATCATTCAGTCTTTTCTACATTGACACATAGGGGCAGAGGGTTCTGATTCTGCTCTTGGGTTTTGATGAAATAGAAACACCTACGAGATTTAAAAAAAAAACAACCCTGAAAACTCAAACCATAGAACTACCGCAGTCTTGTAATAAGTACTATTTACGTCTGAGATCTGTTATTATGTTAACCTGATGAGGAAGTATGAAATGCTGACACCTCCATGTCCAGTCTGAGAAGAAATATATCTAGTGGTGAATGTTGCCTTCTGGGATGTTGGAGTAAAATCTTCTGGAAGGTTCTCTGAGGTGATGAAAGGGACCATGTTGAAGAATATACATTTCTTTCAATTATTTAATTGTTGACAGTGCACTGAGACAATGTGGATATAGACAATACAGGATGTGGAAGGGTTGCTAGTTGCCTACATTATATCCATCCTTCCCCTTTCTTTAGTAATTGGAACTTTGATTTCTAGTCAGGTACGTGCTAGACTTTCTAGCATAGCTACATAGAATCAGGACCGTGTTTTACAGCCTTTCTTGTACCAGGGTAGCTATGTGAGATGTACGTGGAAGTGTTGGGTGGAGCTCTTTTTGTGTCTTCCTCCTTTCTGAGTCCTGGGATATGATGTAATAGTAGGTTCTCCAGCAGCCTTTTGGGACTATGAAATGACCTTGAGGATGAAAGGCAGATGGGAAGAAGGTAGGACAGAAAGATAGAGAGATAGAACTTGTGATTCTGTGGCATTAAAGTACCTGCCTATCCTGCACTTGATTTTTGTAAAAGAACGAGCTATTTTATGTTCAAGCCTTTATTCTCTAGGGCATTGTTACAAGCAGTGGGATGAAATGATACAGGCAGAATGCAATGATAAATGATGTTAGGACCTCACCCTTAGTGAGATAATAAGGCAATAATCTGTAAATGCAGAATACTTTTGAGTTATGTGTAGAGTTAACTTTAGTTCTGTAAAATCTGAGTGATGGGAAAGGAAGCTACACACAGATTTGGAGTTGGAGGGATGGGTACCACTCAGGTGGATACTGAGAGCCATTGCTGGGAAGGGTCACATGGAGATACTCAGTGGTTTGGGGGCAAGAAGTGAAGAAAACTGCCAAGGATATTAGAAGCCATCAGAGAATTCTCCAAATTGCCAATATTGAAGTGAGTTACAACTCATTCTCAAATAAATTGAAGTCTTATCCATTTGATATGTTTTGACAGGAAATGTATATTTATTGCCTGAGATGACTCCAATTGCTGAGCTCTGAACCACAGTATTTCATAAATGATTAACATTAGACGGAGTCAGTAGGAGCCTCACACCTTTTCTTAAACAGCATTTCATGAGAAAGAATTTCTCCCAATTGCAAGGTATTTACCCTATTTCCAAAAGTACACATTCACCCTGGTAGGTTTTGAACTTGTCTGTCAAAAATAGTTATTGCTTTTGCAGATAGAAGAATAGGCACTTACAGTCTAAGGATGAGCACATAAATTCAGCATATCTTGGTCAATCCAATATTTATTGACTGGGAATAGAAATTTCTCTTATAAATTTTTCTTTTCTTCATATATACCTTAAGTGCCTGTTTTGCACAAGGTGGTAGGCTGGATATGATTCTTAATTCTAATATGGATTTCATATTCTGTGAGCTTTCAGTCTAGTAAGGGAGATTTGGCTACAATGGAGATAGGAGGAAGGATCGTCTATGTGGAGGAAAAAAGCCTGTCGAGTGTTCAGAGGTGGAGAAGTTCACCTTCCATCACCATTTTGAGAGTTAAACTTTCTTATTAGTCAATTAGTACCTCCACTATTTTCTATCGGTGCATTTGCAACAATGGCCCTACATGTTTCTACTTTCAAGATGTTGAAAACATAGACTAGGACTATATAGTTGGTTGGTTTTTAAGCAAGAACTAACTTCAGGACATAGTAAAAATTACACGGAAAAAAGAGACAATTTTTCAGTGTGATGCAAGAAACTAACTCATAATATTTGCTTGTGGTAGTTTGTAATTGTATTGTCTTTTGTGGTAAGGATCTTGTGATAGTGTTCTGGTTGCCGTTGGTCCAGAACTTGTCCTGAGAGCTCAGAGCTTAGACACCTGCTTTGGGCTTTATAAAGTCAGAGTTTGGAACCAAGGAGTTAATCATGGTGGCTGTTTGAGAACATTTTAGTGAGAAAGGATTAGAACAGAGAGATGTCTTTATGGGGCTGCATCAGTGGTAATGGTAGAAGGTATATACTAGAGCAGGAGTTGGCAAACTTTTTCTGAAATAAATATTAAATATTTTAGACTTTGTGGGCCTCATGGTCTATTCAACTCTGCCAGTGTAGTGGGAGAAGAGTCAGGGACAGTATGTCAGTGAATGCACATGGCCATGTTCCAATAACATTTTATTTATGGACACTGAAATTTGAATTTTATAATTTTCATGTATCAACTAATATTATTCTTTTGATATTTTCCCCCAACCATTTGAAAATGTAAAAACTATTCTTAGTTTACAGGTTGTATAAAGCAGGCAGTGGGCTAGATTTGGTCCAGGGGCATAGTTTGTTCACCCTGTTCTGGAATAAGGGCCTGTTCTCCTCCCTTTCACAGCTAAGTGTGCTTCTCCATAGCCTAATGAAGTCCAAACTTCACTCGTTTGCACGCTGCCTCCATGTTTTTTTACTGCCTTACTTATTACGTATTTTTATTGAAATAGAGTTATATTTGGTCCCATCTTAATCAGTAATAAAATAATGGGTTTGATGTTCTGGATTAATTGATGAACTGTGTCAGTATTTAATGCATTAGTATTTAAATAACCTTTAAAACTGTTAATGACTAACATGGAAAAAAATTTAACTTTGCACCTAAAGTCATATCACATATTATACTGACTCAATATTGATGGACGCGCTTGAAGCTCTGACTCAGGTGGGGCCAGGGCAATATACGTAACCTAAACATTTGTATCCCTGTAATATGCTGAAATAAAGTAAAATAACAGTAGCACTACCAATAGAAAAATTTTAAAAAATTGAGGTGTAATTTACAATAAAACACCCAAATCTGAACCATTAGAGCTTAGTGAATTTTCACACATGTACATACCCATGGAACCGTGACTCAGGGTGCAGAATTTCCAGCACCCTTTTTAGCCCTTCCTGGTCATACCCACCACTACCAGAAGAGCTGGTTTTTCCTCTTCTACAGCTTCATATAAATTGAAATATACATTATTATATGTATTCTTCCCTGCGTTTTTTTGCTTGGTACTATCTGCTGTTGCCTGTAATAGTAGTTCTTTTTCATTGCTGTGTAGTATTTCATTGTATGAACAGGTTACTCTTATCCATTCTAGTGCTGACCTTTTGGGTTTTTTTATAGGTTTTGGCTACTGTACATAAAGCTGCTATGAACATTCTCATACATGTTTTTGGCAGATGTACACGTTTCTGTTGCATGTCCTTGTTTTTTTTTCCCAGACGGACTGAGCTAGGACTATTTCTTGCCAGAATTGATAAATAATAATAAAAAGAAAACACAGCCACCGCTTATATAGCACTTATCATGTGACAAGCGCTATTCCAAATCCTTTAAATAGGTTAACACATCGAATGGGGTGGCATAGAATTATTATGTTCATTTTATAGCTGAGGAAACTGCGGAACGGAGTGAGGCAGTATCTTGCCAGGGCCACACAGCTACTAAGTTATAGAGCTTGGATTTCTCTCCATTTCTGTCTCTCTAAGTGCCACTGTCTTGCAAACACTGATCAGATAGGTAACGAATAATTTCTCCAAAGGTTCCCATTCTGTAGGACCGTGTGCTGCAGAGAGGGCAGGTGAGGAACAAACTGTGCTGTGAATTGAACACCAGCGGCTCACAATTTGAGCTGCCGTTTGAACCCAGGTGGTGTGACTTCAAAGGCTCTGCTCTTAACCACTCTGCTAAATGAAACTAGCTCTGTCCTTCCCTACCCCTCCCAGCACATCTTCCCCCCTGCTTTTGGCCCGGTGCTGCCCCAGCTGGCGGTGCTGCACCCCCTCTGCCCTCCGTTCTGTTCCCTGATGGCCAGCTTTATTTGGCAGCTCCGCCCAGCCACCAGGTGTAAAAAGGAGGCCAACCCGGGTGGCCTTTAGCAAATTGGCTCTGGAGTCGCTCTCCTGGATTTCATTCTTAGCACAGTCCCAACTATCTGTGCAACCCTGGGCACGTGATGTTAGCTCTTTTAGTATCTTCATCTGTAAAAGGTAGAAAATACCAAGGCGGGAATTAGATGGAAAATGCTTGCACAGCACCTAGCACAGTGTTTGACACAGGAGGTTTTCATTAGCTAGAAGCAGCCATTGTATTTGTTATTATTTATTTTGGCGGTTATTTCATATAAGTGGAATTAGGGCGGTGTAAATGAATGAGCAGCTGCAAGTCTTCCCGTATTAATTCCTCTAGGGCTGGCACTTGATAAACAGCCCCAAACAGTTGCTCTCTAGTAGTAGCACCCGGCTGGGGAAACGTTTGGTGCCTTCATTCTTACACCTCTCCCAGGAGCCACCCTGCATCGGGAACCTGGGCAAACACCTCGAACCCTAGAGTCAGACCCACATCTTACTTTTCATTAACATCCACCCAGAGGAAAATATCAGAGAACTCAGAGTTTTTTTCCTTCAACTTTGTTGCTCTGCAGTGGTGTTCTGAAACCCCAGAGAGGGTATTCTTAGGGCTTTCCAATTTTCAGGCTCTCACAGAAGGAAAACTGAGTTTGATCTCTTGGGGCTTAAAAGAACAGCCACGGTTCCTGGAGCACTTGAACAGGAGCCAGCAACACCTCAGTCCTCCCGCTTTTCAGTTAAGCCCGTTATTAATTCTCTTTGAATGCAGCGGCACACGCAGATGAGTGAGAGTTGATTAACGGCGTGCTGCTCGCTCGCTCATCTGGTCCCAAACACTTCGAAAACGCAGCAGGATGGTGTGTGTGGGGGGACCAGAGGGGTTCCTTTTGCAGCAAGAAGTAAAAGCCCAATATAGTGTTGCTCATCCCATTTTGCATTAATGCTCCTGTTTTGCATTTAATTAGTGGCCAGAAGTTGAGCATCTAACATTCTGGTTGTGTCCTTGAGCTGCAGCAGTCTTTTAATCATGGCTACTACCCCCACCTTCTTCTGATGTACTATTTTCCAAGCAAATAAAAAAAAAAAAAAATCCAGATTAGATGAAACTGGTAAAAGTGGAAGGGGAATTTTGGTTTTAAAGTCTTTCCTGTGGTTTCATGATTAAAAGGGCCCTGGCAGGTGTCGGAAAGCAAAATGGGCTCCCGTACCCTTTAGGGGAGTGGGCTCCTCTTTAACGTCCCGGAAAGTGGGGGACAGACAGTGGGGAAAATAACAGAATGACTTCGCCAATGAGCGGGGGACGGTGTCAGGTGAAAAATGGAATGAAGGTGCGGGAAATACTCTGTGAGCCTGGACCCAGACGATGAAGGAGAAGGATCGGTGATTCGCTCGAATGTAGCGGATGAAACATTGATCCAAGGGGGCTTACGGAGGGGAGCGATGCCTCGGAGGTGAGCTGCGGAGAATTGAAATGATTTCCCAGCGCTTGGGCGCTAGAACCCTCTGCGTGGGTAAGAAACGTATTACTACCAATAAGGGCTCTGCGCCAAGGCAGCCCACCTGCTGACACCCCCCCCCACCCCCACCAGGAAGGTTTGTGGCATTTTATCTTTCTGTTTCACCTTCGCTGACATACTGGTTTAAATTAAGCCATCTTCCCTCCCCATCCTCTCCCTGCTAACCCAAGGTTACAGATGAACTTGTATTTTTGTGTCTGCCCTGTTTGTTGGTTCTCTAGTTTATTTCTAAGCCATGCAGTGGCCGGTGGTGTCCAGCACATAGAAGACTTTCAAATATTTGGTGAACAATGGGGTTCGGGGGATTCTGCAATGCTGGAGACATGATCTGTACTAGGAGATTTCCCCCTCTGAGGATGTAGCTTCCAGTTCTGGCTTGGGGTGGCCTTGAGCACATCGTTTAACCTCTCTTACAGCTTCTGTTTCCGCATCTGCAACACGGAGTTGATCATACCCATTGCCCATCACCTGAGCCAGCTCGGGACCTGGTCCAACACGATGCTTGACACATAATGTCTTTGTTAGTGTCCTGTTTCCCTCTGAATCAAAATACACGGAGAATGCAAATCTCTCAGAAAGGAACTTTTTTTTTTTTTTTAAAAATTAATTCTGTATTTGTTTTTAATGTAAAATACACTTTTTTTTTATTGTAATTGGACAGCACCTTTTTATGGTTGGTGTTTTGTCTTTGTCTCATGAGATGATGATGGAGACATGGGGGAAAGCCATTAAGAAATCTCCACATGCGGTCTTTTATAGGAAAAAAATGGATTATGGAGGGTTAATCTTTACAGTTCATTTTATCGATTGGCTTGGCATAATTGCTCTCCTCTCCAACGTCAGCAGTGTCTTTGCTTTCAGCAGCAGAGCTGTTCAGAATGAGAACAGTGCCCTTAACTTGTTTTGGGGCTACAGTTTTTGAAATGTAAATTCAACAGAAGAGAAAGATACAGAATTTGACCCTCTTTTGGGGAATGCAAAATTAGAATGAACTAAGATTTCAGGCAAAATCTGTCACATCTTTTTTACATGCTTAGAAGTTTAATAGGTAAGAGTTGATAGTTATCAAACACCAAGCATTGTGTCAGCCTTTTATTGATGTTTTATTAGAACGAACCTATGAGGTTGGTACGATGCAATCTGATTGCACGTGGGATTTGGTGCTGAGTTCTGTAAAAAAAAATTATACATAGTCAGAAATACTCCCCCTGCAAATCCCATAACATATTTTTGTGTACAACCCTGTAGAAGAATTCTTAGCCCTAAAGTTTGAGAATTGCTGAGCTAGTCCATAGGAAGGAACAGAAGGAATGTCTGTATGCAGAAGTCTGGGCATTCAAATTTGTTGAATAAATGAATGTCGAATGAATTCTTCTAACTATCAAAGTTCTATAGAGTGGGCGATGGCTTAAGAATTCTTAAGTATTTCTCTGGCTTAAAGGGTTGGCTCACTTCACTTTTAATCTTAAGCCTCTTTAACCTAAATCTATCTTACTAGATTTGTTGTTGTGAGGTTTCAATGCTATTGTGGAGACAGACCTGACCCTGGTTACATCCTAAAGTGAGTTTGCATATTAAGCGTGCCTATAATGATTCCACTGTGCTGTTAGTGGCTTCCTTTTTATAGATGAGAAGCTGTAGTGTGCTAAGTAGCTTGCTAAGGTCACTCACAGATACTAGGGCGGTTACCTATGATCCCCACATCCTGGTGTTCACGCCTTTGTATAATCTCCTCCCCTTGAGGATGTGGAACCTGACTCTCCTCTCACCAATAGGATACAGCAAGGTGATGGGAAGTCACTTCTGTGATTGTGTTATATCCTATAAAACTATGCCTTGCTAGCTGACCTGCTCTGGGGCAGTGGTCCCCAACCTTTTGGGCACCAGGGACTGGATTCATGGAAGACAATTTTTCCACAGAGCGGCTGGGGGTGGGGGTGGTTTTGGATGATTCAGGTGCATTACATTTATTGTGCACTTTATTTCTATTATTGTTACATTGTAATATATGATGAAATAATTATACAGCTCACCATAATGCAGAATCTAATGCCGCTGCTGATCTGACAGAAGATGGAGCTCAGGCGGAGATGCAAGCGATGGGGAGTGGCTATAAATACACATGAAGCTCACCTGCCCACCGCTCACCTCCTGCTGTGCAGCCCGGTTCCTAACAGGCTGAGGACCTGTACTGGGGGTTTGGGGCCACAGCTCTAGGGACTCTCCTTCATGGCTTGAAGAAGCGAGTGGGTGTGTTGGGGAAGCGCGTGTGGCAAGGGACTGCAGGTGTTCTCTAGGACGCTCCGCCTCGGGCTCAGGGGCAGCAAAAAGCCCTGAAGCTCTCAGTCCCACAGCTGCCGAGGATGAAGGACCGAGTGTTGCCAGGCCAGGCGGGCGGGGGAGTCTGACTCAGCTGAGCCCCCAGACGAGAACCCAGCCCTGGCTGGTGCCTTGATTGCAGCCTCTTGAGACCCTCAGCAAAGCATCCGGCTAAGCCACGCCCAGACTTCTGACCCAAAGAAACCGAGAGATAACAAATGTGTATCGTTTGAAGTTGCTAAATATTTGGTTATGCAGCAATAGATAAGTAATACAGTGCCACAAATAGTGTCAAGACTGGAACCCAGTCCCTTCTGATGGTGGAGGCTAAGCTCTTGACAGATCTGGAGGGCCCTCAAAGGCCATTTAGTCCAGCTGCCTTTTGGGAGAAGCCCGGGTCTTCAACAATGCCCCTAGCAAGTGGTCGGCCGGCTCCCGTGGGACTTCTTCAGACTGGAGAGGTTCGTTGTCTTTTGAGGCATTTCTATTCCACTTGGACAGTTTCCTATTTCATGGGCTGATTATTCACTCATTCGGTAGGCGTGTTTACCGAGGGCCTGCACCCTGCTAGGTGCTGGGTGGTGAGTACCATGGTCACGGGACCAGCCCTCATAGAACTGACATTGTCATAATTATTAAGCAGTTATTTCTGTAGGGCCATGGAAATTATCTTACTGTAATTTCTCTAAGTCCTAATTCTGACCGATGGGCTCCAAACGATATTTCTAATCCCTCTTCCACAGGACGGCACTTCAGACATTAAATACTGTTGTCGTTTTGTCCCCGAGTCCTTTTCTCTCAGGTTTGCCGTCCTCCCCAGTTACCGCCACCATTTGGCGTATGGGGTTGTCGAGAGCTGTGCAGCCCGACTCGGTAGCCCTGAGCCGCAAACAGCTACATAAATTTAAATTTATCAGAATTAAGTAAAATTAAAAATTCAGTTCCTCAGCTGCACTAGCTACATATCAAGAACCCAGTAGCCACGTGTGGGTAGTGGCTCCTGCACTGGAGAAAAAGAACGTTTCACCGTGGCAGGGGGTGCCACGCAACGGGGCTGGTGTAGAGCCCCTTCACCGTCCTGGCCACGGATGCCGAACGAACCCTGGTTTGTCAGTGAACTTCTTAAGTGGAACTGAATAATAGACTATCTTTGATTCTAGTCTACCTAATTTAGAGTATAACAAAACTATCCCTTCTCTAGTTTTGAGTAGTGTACTTTTATTTGTGAAATATCAAAGTAATGCTTTTAACAGCCCTATTGTGTTACTCCTCCTGAATTTGCCATCGAGATGTTTATGTGCAGTCTTTCTGCCTGTGGAGAGCAGTGTTTCTTCCCTCCTGTGCTTGTCCGCTTATGTTTTTAGACCCACATTTACTATTTTGCATTTACCTCTAGAGAATTTGATCTTGCTAACTTTCAATGAATTGGTCACTTTGTTGGGTTGTTTTTTCAGTTTTTGCTTCTGACTTTTGAGAATGGCTGTTTCCCTTCCTAGCTTCAGGTCATCCTCAAATTAGAATGGAATGATGGCAGTAACATCCAAGTTATTGATAAGAAGATGAGTAGGACAGGGCTTCTGGATAGAGCCCAGTGGCATACCACTAGAGACTACACTCTAAATTGACCTCGACATAATTAATTAGTACATTGAGAAGAAAATTGTTAGGGGGTTATTTAGTCTACTTATTTTTATTGCGTCCAGTCTACAAGTCTTTGTTTTTGCATTGAAGTCGTATGAAAACTTAGTCAAGATGCCTTGCTGAATTCCTTATTTTATAGCAGTCTCTTGATCTCCAACTTCAGTGACTGTGAAAAAAGGGAGTGAGCATTGCCTGGTATGAATCATTCTTAGCGAATCCATGCTGATTCCAAGTAATCATCGCTGCACTGAGTGTTCACCCTGCCTCCTTGTTAACAATGCATTACAGAATTTTGTCTGGGATTGGCATGATGCGTACTGATTTATGATTGGTAGAACCTCTGTTTTTATTCCTTTTGATTTGCTGGTCTCTCTACTCCTGGATTCTTCAGAGTTTGCCCCCGATGTTCTGGCCGCTTCAGACTTCCTGCCATGAGTAGCCTGGGCTTTAATTCACCAGGGCCATGAGCGTCAGACTTATTTAGAGAGGGCAGGCGCTCTGACAATCGTGGCGCCTGTTTTGGACCTCGATTCCCTATCACCGGTGTCCCCTCTATTCTTTATGGAAAGCATCTCCCCCTTCTTGAGGGAACACAGACACAGGCTGAGGTGGAGCAATTGCACTTGCTGTCACCGTCAGCATCACCGCTCTCTCTAGGCAGGAGACCTGTGTCGTCTTGTTGTTCTCCTTGCCCTGAGCGTAGTAAAAATAGCCCTTTTGTAGTTCTTCCAGTTTTCTGCTGGGCTCAGCTCAATCCAGCCTTTTGCCTTCCTGACACCCATATCAGAAGCTGGAAGAACTTTCATTTGAGGATTGAGGCATTCTCCAAAGCAGATGGCTTTAAAGGAGCCAGCTAGAGGGAAAGCTGTTCTATTGAGAATGACAGTCGGCGCATATCTTGGCCTCCACCTTCTCTTCGGACAAGTAGCGTTAATTTCTCTGGCTACTTTGGATATTAGTGGAGGATCGATTTCGGTAAACCTTCTCTCCCTTGCTTTTTCCCCTCCCTCTCTATTGGCTAAAATCACTTTATTGAAACCCTTCCATCGCGGGTGGAATGTATTGTCCGAAGTGGCTTTTAGATGGCAGTGAGCTCTGTACAAGATACAACGTCTTTTCCACGTACAGGCTCCCGGCACCTTCGAAACACAGTCTCCATGGAAAGTCAGCTCTCTGGTTGATGCTGATTTAACAAAGCCCTAGACCTGTGGTTAAGAAAAGGACTTTGAAGTCAGACCCTCACAGGTTTAAATCCCAGCTTCCCTACTTATCAGCTTTGTGACCTTCCCCAAATTGTTAACGTCTCTGTGTTTGAATTTCCTGTAAGGAAGTCCTTGTCTCAGAAGGCAAGATTCAAAGGAGTTAATGTAAACCACAGGTTTTCAGCATAGCATTTGGCACATAGTTAATGCTAAATAAAAGCTCTCTAATAGCAGCAATTATTATTTGCATACTGAGTCCCTCAAGGTTAAAAGACCCCAAATAATTGAAACGAAAGAGCAGTCAGCTGGCAAGATATTCAATTCTACTGCCCAGGGAGGGCCACGTGAAATCTGTTCCGCCCATCAATGTACCGTCGCCCAGGATGTGAGAGAGGAAAGGAGAGGTAGGGCCGGCTTTGCCATTTTGAGGAAGGACACTCATTCCTTTGGGGGAGCTTCTAGTCCATATCCTGCTTCCACATCTGGCCTGCTGTGTGCATAAAACATTATTTCACTTCATGTCCACGTATTCCCACTTGCTCCTTCTCTTCTTCAGATGTGAAATTACCTTATGGCTTATTTTTGCTCTTTTCTTTCTAAAATGCCCTGGGACTGCAAGCATCTTGGGATTTTCACTTTGTTTTAGGCCCAGTTAACACTGTGAAACTCTAAGGTCAGTGATCTGTGGGTGGTAATTAACAAGAAACAAAGAAAGGAAAACTTTGGCTTGTTTGGAAGGCTGCTCAGAGAAAGGACCCTAAATCTTGTACAGATCTCATCTCCATCTGAAAATGCATTTCCATGATATGTCACCCCCTGACCGATGAGAACTCCTGATTATAATCCCTGTTCCCTTCTACCACCTGTGGGAGATTGCACTGACCAGAGATCTTTGCACCGCAGGGCCTTTGGACGTGCTGTTCCCTGTTTAAATGTTCTTCTCCCACGTGCCCCAGGGCCCTCTCCTCCTTGTCATTCAGGTTCCAACTCAAAAGGACAATCAATCCCTGACTACCCTCGTTAAATTATCCTCTCCACCCAGTCCCCTTTCCTCATCACTCTTTCTTGTATCTATTTATCAGTATCTGAAATACTAATTTTTCATGAATATAAGGTCTCTATGAAAGTAGAGACCTTGCCTGGCCTGTTCATTCTGGTGTCCCGGTGCCTGGAGGCCTAGTGCGTATTTGGGACTCAGAAATATTTGGGGAGTGAATGAATTTCAAAGTCCAGTGAAGAGGAGTTACTGCAGAAGGAAAAAACCTTACGTTCCACATGCGGCCATGGGTAGCAGCCTCCTCTGGTACCTGGTCCCATCCTTCAGCCTCCCACTGAATTTAGTCCCAGCTGCAAAGCCCACTTCTGAGCAAGGTCTGATTCCCCTCGGGCAGTTCATTTCCTGTCACTTGCCTTCACCAGGCGTCTTTTTACCTTCTTCACGGGGCCTTCTCCAAGGCAGTGGTGTACCAGCGCTGAAGTTAACTTCCCTTGACCTGGAAGTTAATGACCCTGAGCCAGGGGGGGCGAGGAGCTGGTGAATAAATGGGCTCACCTCCTGTCCTTCTGTGGACGATTCTGGGAGCCATTCCCTGTGCTTCTTTGGGAGGTCCTGTGGAATGCAGCTACTGTCGCTCACGCCAGCGACCTTAATCGTGCATTCTCGTGTGACGTCCTTGTCTCAGGCCCTGCTTTGGGGAGAACCTACCCTAAGACCCCATTCACACTGACAAGTTCACTTCACTGTTGCCTGTCCTGCGTAGACACTTGCAGTATGAATTGGGAAACATTTCATGAACCTCTTTACTATTGTTTGCCCGATCGTGTATTTTATCCCTTTCTAAATGACAAGGGTGTCTTTGTCCTTGGACTTCTGACATCTGTCATCCTAAATGTGTTAGAAACTTCATCTCCCTTTTCTTATGGCTGTTCACTGAGCAATTGGCTCCAGCCTATGGCTCTCCTGGTTTCCTTCTTAAAGGCACAATCATGGAATCAAGCTTGCTATTGCTTTCCCAGGCCATGCGTATGTATAGCACGGGCTTTCGGATTGTGGGCTAACTTTCAGGGGTGCTTGCTTTGAAATAGACTTTCTGAAGGACCTCTGTGGGGATAATGAGGCCATTTCTACATTTGCAAGTTGGAATACATTATAGGATAGTGGTTGCAAGAGGCACTTGAAATGATGGAGCTTTCTATACAGGGAAAATTGTTTTTTTTTTTTTTTTTTTTAACCTTCCAAAAACCATTCTACAACTGTTTCCTGGTGCTTTTGTGACTTTTATGCCTTACACAGAAGTCATTGCATCATCTGTCAGTTTTCTTTCAAACTTCCTGCAGAATCGACGGTGATAAGTTTGGCTTACTTGGGGTGGAAGGGAGGAAAGAGGGAGAAGACAGCTGTGATACTGCACATGAAGGGTATAGTTTCACCAACTCCCGGGATGGAGGTTCTTTAACCTTTTCTGTGCCATGGGTCCCTTTGGAGCTTTGATGACACCAATGGATACTGTCTCAGAATAATATTTTAAAACACGTAAAACAAAATTCATTGGATTACAAAGGAAGCTATTATATGGAAATGTAGTGATCAAAGCATTAAAACATTCTGTGATATAGAATATGTGTGCTTCTGTATGAATGCATTAAACAACACGATCTAAAAGCAAGTCCATTAACTATATATTTTTGAGGTTGTTGATGGATGCGTATTTTGAGGTATTTGCAATAAACCGTAATGAGATTTGAAAATACCTATGATATTCTATTTGTGACCAAGTCATAGGAACTGCTAAATACCCATGTGGTTTGTTGCTGACATTCACAATTGCAGGAACTGATGCATTTCAAATAGAAGTTAGTGAAAATAGATATCACTTTTTTCTCAGTTCATGAACCCCTGAATTCTGTCCAAGGATCCCAGATTCAGAGTCCCCGTTCTTGGGATTGACTTTAAAGCGTGTGCTGAAGCTCCTATTTGCAGGGTAGGCGAGTGACGCTTTGCTCCAGCGTCAGATACTTGGGAAATGTTGGTTGAGTGAACGCAGCACCCAGCGCCGTGCCTGCCACCGTTACAGGGCAGATAATTGTTAACGGGAGTGAGGGTGCTGGCGGTTCTCTCTCAGAATTCCCGTCCCTTTTTTTTTTGGTTCCCTTCATCTGTTATAGAAACGGTCATTGATTGGGAGAACCAATGATGTCTGAAATTACTTATTAGATTGAAAATACTTTGGAAAGTGATTTAACTAACTTGATTTGTCAGGTTTTCTCAAGCAGGATCTGTTTGCTGATTACTACTTTGCATAATGTCGTAGGATGAACAAGCCTGCTTCTTGTTTCGATGGCAAGTGGTTTCTTGTCCAGTAGGGTTCCGGTTGGTTCTCATACTCATATACAAAAATATGTACATACAAAGGAAAAATATATTAGAAAAGAAAGGCAAGATTATACAGGAAATAAAGAAAGTGCATACAAGAAAGTGAGCGATACAGGTATTGGCTGAAAGAAAATGGTGGTGGGGGTAAAAGAGAGGGAGGGGTGAATGCATTAATTGTGGGGTGTCCACTTCTAGATCTTAGAAAGGCAGTGCTGCCCGGTGCTTAAGAGGGTGGACTCTGGAACCTGGGTTCATATCCCAGCTCTGCCACCTGGTAGCTGACTTTGGGCAAGTCACGTCACCTCCTTGCCTCCAAACTTCCTCCTTTGTAGAATGGGGATAATGATAGCATCTGCCTCAAAGTGTGGTAGGGACCATTAAAGGAGCTAATGCATAGAAAGCTCTTAAAACAGAGCCAGGCATCTAGACGGCCCCTGGAAGTGATGTTAGCTGCTGCTATTATTGATTTGAACAACTGTCGTTAGTACAGGCGCAATTTACAGAGCCCTTCCCTGTTCCATGCCTCGTTTGAACATCACAGTGACCCAGGTAGCTATTTCTAAATTTATTTCCAGATGAAGAACTTGAGGTTCACAGAGGTCCAATGCTTTGCCCATTGAAAGGATGTAGAGTGAGGACAGGAACCCAAGCCTTGGGATGGCAAGACCCGCCCTTGTTCCAGTGTGTTCCACTGTGTTTGGTATCCGCTGAAGTCAGTTTTGCAGTTTGTTTCAGGTTTTACAAATGAAGAGGGCCGGTCCTTCAAGGATCCAGCACTGTCCCATGGAGCTTTCTGCAGTGGTAGAGATGTTCTGTAATTGTGCTATCCAGTGTGACGATGTTCATCGTAAGGAGCTATTAAACACTTGAAATGTGGCTGCTGTGACCGATGAACTTGATTTTAAATTTTTCTTAGTTTAAGTTTAAGTGGCCACACATGGCTAGTAGCTGCCAAGTGGATAGTGTAGGCAGAGTTGCTCTTGTATCAGAAGGCGTGGGTATAAAGCCTCGGTTTACTGCCAGTTAGCTTTGTACCCTTGGGAGGGTAATTTCTGGGGGCTCAGTTTTCCTATCTATGAAATGGGCTAATTCCATTTATATTCACTTAAAAACTACAGCAAGGCCAAACAAATATGAGAGTTATTTGAAAAAATTTATAGGAGTTCTTGTGGAATCCAAATGGAAGACACGCAAGCAGGCCAAGGAAAGTCTTAGAACTGGAAATAGAATGACCTCCAGGGACCTGGATCATGCTCTTCCGTCTCATTTCTGGGTTTTTTTTGCATCAGAGTCACTCGTGTCTCTGTGAAGTCTGTCTGTCTTTGTTCCCTCTGCATGTGATGAGGGAAATATGGCCACCCCATACCTCCTAAATGGATATCTCTCTCCTTCGACAGCGTATTCCAGAATGATTAGCTATTTTTCAATCTCAGTTCAAAGTTCAGGAAGAGCAAACTTCGCTTCACTTGGCCTGGCTTGAATGAGGCATGGGTGGCTGAACCGCACAGCAAACCACGCTGCCCTGCCCCTCTTCTGAGGTTTGGTCGGGGCTGGGGATGGTGCTCAGGGACTGTAGCAGTCATGAATTGGGTCAACATCTAAGAAAGTGTCTGTGGTTAAAAATTTTGCCACAAGGTAGAAGCTGTGATCGAAACATCAGATTTATTAGGTAAAGGAGATTGAACATCCTGGTTAAGTTTAGGTTTTCAAATTCATTCATTGATTCAACAAATATTTGTTGAATGTTTTTCACTTGCCATGCATTGTGCCCGGTACTCTGTTAAGGGCTAGAGATGAGATGCAGTGCTGAGAGAAGGGGCCTGATCCTCGATCTCATAGAACTTCAGTCTTAGAGCAAAGACCCACCTGAGTGTTAAAATGCAGTTCAGAGGAATACCAAAAAGAAAATAATAAAATTTGAGATTTTAGTTAGTGAGTGCTTTCCTCCAGAGGTGAGGTTTTCTTTGAAATATGAAGAGTAAGAGTTAATTAAGTGGAGAAGGAGAGAAGAACGTTTCTGGCTCCAAACAGAAGGAATGACATGTGCAAAGGCCTGTGGCAGGATGGCTATAAAGGACTGGAAGAAAAGCTGGATAATATTGAAGTTTCATTGCCTTCTGCTCTTTCTGGTCCCAGTTGCCAAAGTTACTTGGAACTCGATGGTTTTCAGGTGACTCTTATTTTTTTTTTTTTGAGACAGAGTCTCACTGTGTTGCCCGGGGTAGAGTGCTGTGGCGTCAGCCTAGCTTACAGCAACCTCAAACTCCTGGGCTCAAGCGATCCTCCTGCCTCAGCCTCCCGAGTAGCTGGGACTACAGGCATGCACCACCATCCGCGCCCGGCCTCATTTTTATGGATTCTTGGATCATAATTTCATTAAGTGATTAGTCATGAATCTCTGCTGACCAAGACTGATCTTTGCCAAAGCTGTAAAATATCTGTCCTTGGGGCGCCTGCCTGTCTCCCCCACTTTTCACCTTACCCTCCTCTAGAGCCCCAGACTGCGCTCACCTCTCTGTGCCTCATGCTCTGGACTCTGTTCCTCACATTCTTATTTACCGTAAACCAAACCCGTCCAGTCCTTGGTCCCGTCCCCTCCCAGCCTTGTCATCTGCCAGGACATCAGTCAATCCATCCCAGTGTGGTCCACGGCCTGTTACTTCCTATGTTGTGTAGTCTAGGTAACGATTTCATGTTATCATTTGGAAATAACGCTTTAACCTGTAGTAATTGTGTCGAGGTAGAAATTTTGAGTTTTGGTCTGGCAAGTAGGATAAGTAGAGAAAAGAAGAGTCAATGAAGAGACAGTTAGGACTAAACAGTTGAACGTGGGACCTGTTAAAGCCTTTGGTGTCATGTCGATAGATTCATATATTTGTATCTGTCTCCATCAAAACAGATTGGAGAGAACCTTCAAAAATATTTGGTGAAATGAGAGATAGAGGGAAAAATAAGGATGATTAAGTATAAGATTAGCATATAAATGCTTGGTGAAAGGTCCCATTCACTTACTGAAGATGAACTGTACAATTTGGCTCTGAGCTTCCTAGCAGCCAAAGTGAAGAGTAAAGAAACAATCAGTTGGATGCTGTTCAATGTTCATAAGACTAAAAGCTGGTCTTCTTGGTGCCAAGATCTGAGGCTTGAGCTTTGTAGTTAGCTCATTAGTTTGCTGCCACGTAGTGTCAGAGGTACCCAGCAGGGCATAGGAGAGGACACTGTCTACGAGGCCCCGCTTCATTGCTACCTTACTCTGCAGACAGCTGGCCAAATTCATTCTTTGTGCTTCTCATTGAAACCTTAGTGTGTGCCAACAGGCAGACATAAAGCGTTTTGCCACTTTTTCTTCTCTTGAGGCCATAGGTAAGTCAGTATTTGTTGTACTTGGTAAGACAGACACCGGCTCTAGAGAGAGTTAATGGAGAAACCAGTGGGAGACTGCAAACCTGGTAACGATGGTTTGCTCACTCACCCACTTAAGCCCTGGCGTGTTCATTCACAGACAATTACTGAGAACCTGTTGTATGCTAGGTGCTATTTTTGGCCATGGATCATCAGCTTTTCTTGGGCTCTGTTGTCACCATCCTGCTCCAAGCCATCACCATCTCCTGCTTGGACCTCTGCAGTAGCCTGCCAGTTTCTGGTCCCACCCCTACCCCGAGGGCATTCTCCACCCAGCAGTCAGAGGGCTCTTGTGAACACCCAAACTGCCCCGCATTTCTCTCCTGCTTAAAACTCTCACGTCACGTCTGGAATCACATCCCCGCTCCACATGATGGCTTACACGCTCATGTCCTCAGGACCTGTCTCACGTCCCCACCTACCTCTCTTGGCCTTGCTCATCCCGGCCCTGTTGCCTTGGCTGCCTCTGTGCTCCTGAGTCTGTGAGCTTCTTCTGGCTTCAGGCCCTTTGTCCGTGCTGTTTCCTCACCTGGAAAACGTTCCCTCTGGAAGGTCACAGTATGTCATTCACTGTGACATCAGAAGCACCTTCTCAGAGGGGCCCGGCTCTCTCTAACACGGGTGGGGAACCTGCGGCCTCAAGGCCACATGTGGCTCATCAGATCGCCACATGTGGCTCATCAGATCCCCACATGCGATCCCTCCACTGAAAAGGATCCTTTTAAAGGGATTTGTTCTGTGAGGTTTGGATTCAGTCAAAAGGCTGCAGTCAAGGATCCAGAAGGCCACAGGTGGCCCCAAGGCTGCAGGTTCCCTACTCCTGTCCGGCTCCGAACCCAGCTAATCTCCACAATGCTGTTCACCTTTGTCTGCTCTGTAAAGCTTCTCTCAGTCCACAGGTATCTTATTTGCACTTGCTTGCCTGTTTGTCCCACCATGCTAGAATGTAAGCTCCAGGACACCGGGGACCTTGGCCGCCCTGTGTGCCCAGCACCCAGCACGGGGTCTGGTGCAGAAGGGTTGACCAGTAAACGCTTGTTGAATGAATGATGCAGAAGTGACCCGTCGATCATGGAGGTGGAATGTGGACGGCTGTGCTCAGCTCTTCCGTGTGCTCCCCTGTGCAGCCAGGCCCCCTTACCTGCCTTCTCCCCTCCACCTTTCTCCACATGAGTCTTGTGGTTTCCTTTAGTGGCTCTTCCGCTTCCTCCACCAAATCAAATCAAGATAAAACAAAACAAACCCACACACATATATAGATCTTCCCCCCCTGGAAAAGAACAGCAACAAACAAACAAAAACAATAACACTCCCAAACACCTCTTTCTTCTTTGCCGTCTTTTCTTTGACTCTTCTGTGCTGTTGCCTCTTCCAGGAAGTTTTCCTGGATTACAGCAGTCCCTACTCATCTTACTCTTCTCTACATTGTTAAAGTCTTTATTTTCATTATTATAAGAGACATAGCCAAGTACTATATTTAATCACTACTCTATCGATTGCTCCATGTATGTTTGTCTTTTCCAGTTAGATTGTCACTTTGAATTGATGTGGATTGTTCTTATTTTTAGTTTCCCCCCGTGTGTCCCGGTGTAGTGCCAGTACTGAATCTGCTTCCACTATGTGAAGGCTGAATGTTTTGGGCACTTTTAAATTGCCCGGGAGCTTTGATAGCTTATAGCGTAGATTTGTGTTATGGAAGTAACAGAGGGAAGCAACAAATACTGAATCCCGTTAAGCTTGCATGTATTATGTGTAGCATTCATGGAAATAATTATCATGTCGTTTAGAAGCTCTTAGTATATTTTAACTATTTTTTTTGGATAATGTTATTTAGTATGATAGTGTTACTTAAATTATATCTTAAGTTTCTTTAAGAATAGTTTGCATTCTGTTTATAAATATGGCTGTATTAGAAATTAAAACATGTCATTATTATAATAAAAACATGTACATGTTGTATATTGGTTAATATTGTTAGCATGGTTAAAAGACTTCCTTTTTCGCCCACAAGAGGGCACCATTGTCAAACAAAAGATGATTTTAAGGTTGAAAATTTAATGAAGGTTTAGATTAAGCTTTTAAGAAGAATTTATTCCACTAATAGATTAGAATGGCCATTATTGTCTGTGATGGGCTTTGTCTTGCTATGTAATCCTGCCTGGCTTAATTTACTGTGTATATATATGTCCACGAGCTGTCAATCAGTAGCTGAATTACACTGTGTTTTTCCTAAAATGCTGTGAGTCATTGTCGTAATTGGAAGGCACCTTGGAAGTCATCTAGTTGAATTATATTAGTTTCCAGATAAGGAATTTGGGAGCATCGAGGTTAAATGGCTACTCATATGGAAATGAAACTAGAGGTTTACATTTATTCATTTATTAACATATTTAACTTCCACGATACACAAGGTATTATGCTAGAGGTTGGGGTAGAAGAGAAATAAGACATTATCCCTCCTCTCAAGAGGTTTACGTTCTGGTTATAAGTGAACGGACCCCTGCCTACCCATAGTAACGATTAAAGTATTAGAGGTGCCATTTATTTTTATGAATATTTTTAATGTAGAAGTTAGATCCTATCACGTTAAAACTTTTTGCACAAAAGTTCAAGTGCTTGGCAACTTGTGGCTAGCGTCCAAAATACTATGTTGGCCATTTATTATGTTGAATAAAATCCTTAGGCACTCGGTTTTGATTATTTGAAAAATGAGAAATGAGAGGAAAATTTCCAATTAAAAACTTGTCTAATTAAAAGAAATAAACCCTCTACAGTAGGGATAATTGGGCCTTGAGAGATTTATGGCTAAATTGTCATTACCGCTCACATTTGTTCAGCGCCAGGCCTGGGCAGTCTCACTTGGACAACAAGCTGGGGAGCCATGCTGGGTGTCGCAGGATTTGGTGAGCGCATTTTATTTTACGTAACTTGCCAGGGTAGTTCATTTTCTCTGTTCCGTGTATACCGGCTCTCAATTAACCGTGATCACTTAGCAGTGATTGCTTTTGTACTTTTCATGGTCACTTGAAGGCTAGAGCTTTTCTTCATTAACAAAATGTACTGTTCGACCATATACCCGTTAGAAAGGAATGTGTCACCGCCCTTATAAAGATGCTGTGTGGTTTTAAGGAATTTCTCAGTTCTTAAAATGACAGAGCGTGAACCATACGTAAACACAGCATGTCCGTTTAATTGATTTAAATCAGCTCCGACTAGAAGAGCCTTTTAAAAGAACTCTCTACCACCTAATTTAGATGAGATGGTATTGTTAACACTTGAAATTAAAATGCCATTTATAAAATTCTTTAATATTTAATGGACACTGTTATTGTCTTTAATGGCTCATTTACAACATGCTTTAGCATGTTGTAAAATAGTTCAGTAGTAAATTCTGCATTGATGTTTTTAAGCAAGCAATAAAAAAGCAATTTATGACACGCATATACCACATATTGGCAGGAAAACGTGCCTGCTTTAACATATGACGGACATTCTCTAAATTAGAAAGTAATCCCACATATCCTGTGATAATTATAAATGATCGCTCAGTGGAGGCATCAGCCGTGTCATCAGTGCCTGAGATACATTTACAGAAACGCTGGTAACCTATTAAGTACATTTACTTTAATCAGCTTACTCTTTAATATAAGAAGCTCATTAATATCTGTCTGGTTTCTGAATAAGTTTGTCAATAGAGAGGTTACATTTGGTTGTGTGTACTTGGGTGGAAAAAGCTTTTTGCAAATTTCCAAAAACAATTCAATGTGCTTGTGTTATTTAAGCAACTGGAAATGGAAACATCTCTCCTCATTTCTGTCTGGAGGAATGATGAATTGTTTCATGTTGGCAAGTTCCGTTTTGAAATTTCCATGGGTTATCTATTGAATGAGACATCACTTAGTGGGACTGTCTTTTCACCCCTTCTTCCGCTCATAAAACCCCTTTTTCACGCCCCAATCTCAGGTTGCTAAATTATGAAACATCTCCCACTTCCATCGTCTTCCGTCTGGGGTGGAAATTAGTGTGGAAAGATGATTTAGCACAACGTCTAAACTCTTTAGGGTGTCGCCTCTTACATCATTAGCCGAAAAAATTATTCCTGCTTGTGCCCTGATATCCACGGGGCTGACTACAGAAGTCACCAGGCTATCCCAGAAGATCCCAGCCTGGGCGGTCAGAGATGAACTGCTGGCGAGTCTGGAAATAGCTAGTTATTGAAGCCTCCCCACTCTGGAGGTGATGCCAGATGCACTTGGAGACGTCCCTGGCGAGTGGGCAGGTGGGGAAGGGCAGTGCGGTTTTGTAGCACTCGGACTGTCTGTTTGTTATTAAGCAGATTCCGCCTTGCTGTGTGTTGTTGCAAAAATGCTTCTGAATTGGAGTGTGTCAGGAAATGTGTTCAAGTGGATGCACAGACAAGAATCTATTTTTTTGTTTGGTTTTGGTGGTGAATTTCTTCATAGAAATCAACAGAAGTAATTTAGTCTTCGCGTGTGATGTTCTGGCTCTGGTTTATTTTCACTGATATGTTCTGGAGAATTCTCTTCTGAACTGCAGTTGTTTTCCACCTGTTTGAAAAATGGTGGCTGTAAGGCACTTAAGGTCTTCATAATTCTCGCATGTTCGGTCTTAATTTGGGAAATGACATTAGTTAGCCTTTAATAAACCTGTATCACGTCTGAACCCTGGGCCACTGTTTTTCAATAGCTTTTCAGAGACAAGGCAAAATTTATTTAGGGATTAATATAAACCGTCGTAGGCTCAAGCCCAGGGTCTGCTAACACATTCAGTCCAATTGTCTATACAAATTCAGCCACAGACAGAATTTTTAACTTCAAGTTGATGACCAATGTCTTCAAGTCCTGAAGAAAGATGGATTTATTTTCAGCCTATTTACTAAAGTGTGGAAAGGGACTGATACTTTTTGGAAATACTTTTACTAGGACTGAAATATAACAGTAGGTACCTTGTTGCCAGACGGCCTGAATTGGAATCTCGGCTCAGCCACGTACTAGCGGAGTGAGCTTGGGCAAGCCACTTGCCCTGTTTATGCCGTATCGGGATGTAAATAAATCCTACTTTTTAAGTGAGTTAATATTTTAAAATGATTAACACAGTGCTTGGTCCTTAGTAGGCACTGTGTAAGTGTTTTTAAAATAAAAACAAATAAACCTCCTCTGGAGGCTTGGGTGAGTGCTCAGAGAGTTGAATTAAACAGAACATTCAAACCATCAACTCTCTTTATTGCTTAGAATTGGTAGTAAATTCTCAATCATTTTAGATTATTTTATAGATAGAAGCCTTTTAAGTGCATAACGTCTTATTTTGATATAATTTCTAACTTAATGAAAAGTTCAAAGAACAGTACGAAGGATTCCTGCGTACCCTTTATTCCCGTTCACCAGCTCCATACATTTGCCCATTTGTTTTTGGATTCATTTGTTCTTTCATTCATTCTCTCCTCCCTTCCATCTCTCCTACCCTCTCTTTCTCCCTTTCTTCTTCCCTTCCTATTTTTTTTTTCTCAAAATCATTTGAAAATAAGTTGGAGACATTTGCCTCTTTATTCTTAAATATTTCAGGGTATGTTTTTTAAGTAACAAGGACATTTTCTTTCTTAACCACAGTACGATGATCAAAATCAGGAAATTTAGTGTTGATACAAGATACTGTTAATTGTCCCAATGATGTCCTCTATGGCTGTGTGTGTGTACAGTTTAATCTGAGAATAGTTGTGTGCGTGTTTTTCCTGGTTAAAGAGCCAATGTAGGATCACAGATGCACTTAGTGCCATGTTTCTCTCCTTTCTTTGAAACAGTTTCTCTGGTCTTTTTTTTTTTGGTCTTCCATGACCTTAACGCTTTTTAAGAATACAGAGAAATTACATTTACATTGCAGGTTGTTTCTCAAATTTGAATTCGTTTTTCCTCATGATTAGATCCAGGTTTAAGGTCACTGTGTCTTCTGATTTTCAGAGGAGTTGATATTTTATCATTGTCGATTTTTAGAGTGAGAAGATGGGAGACACATGATGCTGTACAGGTTCCCATGTGGAAGGAGCAGGTGTGGCAGGAGAAACGCCATAGGAAGTGTTCTGAGGGTGTTTACCTGCAAGTGAATGAGCCTATTCTGAAAGAATAATTCCCCCCACTAATAGCGAAGGCAAGTGGATCAAGAAAGAAGAAGAGTACAGCCTCACTATTTTCCTTGATAAGAAATCAAGTGCAGGCAGAATTCTTTCTTCTATAACATGGAAATAAATTAAACATCTGAAGAATAGTCTCTTCTGCCCGGGAACCTCAAAGTTTCTTGGTACCAGGAAACATAAATAGGCGTTCTGCTCTTTTGTAGTAGAAGAGTGACTGTCTCCACATGATATCAACACGTCGGGTGAAAGATGAAAAATGTAGCCCAGCATCCAAACGCTGAGTCTTTTGAGTTCATTCTGCGGATGACCGCACATGTTCTAAAAAAGTTTTTTTAATCTAGATACAGGCAATGCCTTTGAGCACTGAGAACACTGAGACTCTTTAAAAACAAATGACTTTTGAAACAGACTGATAGAAAGGACTGTGTTGTAGTTGGGACCAACAGAGAGAAATGAAATGACTGCAAGTAAATGCTTTGGTGCCATGCACAAAATTATTGATCTTGAAGGTACTGAAGTCTAGAAGTGACATGCTATGGTTTGAATGTCCTCTCCGAAAGTCATGTTGAAATTTAATTGACAGTGTGATGATATTAAGAGATGGGACCATTAAAAGGTGATTAGGCCATGAGGGCTCCACCCTGATAAATGAATTGATGTTATTATCTCAGGGGCGGGTTCGTTATTATGAGAGCCAGTTGCTGCAAAAGCAAGTTTGGTCCTCTCTGGCACTCTCTTCCCCTCTGCCTTCCACCAGGGGATGGTGTAGCAAGAAGGCCCTCACTGGATACCGACCCCTTGATATCGTACTTCCCGGCCTCCAAAGCTCTGATAAATACATTTTTTTTTTTAATAAACTACCAAATTTCAGGTATTCTGTTATAGCAGCAGAAAATAAATTAAGACAAAAAATTGGTACAGACAATAGGGTTGTTGCTATAAAAGACCCGAAAAACGTGGAAGCAGCTTTGGAGCTGGGTAATGGGTAGATGCTGGAACTGTTCTGAGGTGAATGGGGAAACAGCCTGTGTTTCTGCGAATGGACCGTTCAGGGCAATTCTGGCGAGGGCTCAGAGGAAGAGAATAGCTGCAGGTAAAGTCGGAGGTTTCTTGGAGATGACTTTAGTTGTGATCCGAATGTTGGTAGAAATGTGGACGGTAAAAGTCGTTCTGAGGAAGTCTCAAGTGGAAATGAGGAACATGGTACTGGAAACTGGAGGAAAGGCCATCCTGGGTTTAAAGTGGCAGAGAGCCTGGCTGAATTGTGTCTCTGCTTTATGGAAGGTGGAATTAAGAGCAATGAACTGGGATATCTGGGGAAATATCTGTGCAGCAAAGCATTCAAGTTGCTGCATGGCTGCATTTGGCTGCTCACAGTAAAGTAAGTGAAAGAAATTATTGAAACATGGAATTTATAATTAAAAGGGAAGCAGAATGTAAAGATTTGGAAAACTCCCAGCCTGACCATGTAAAGAATAAAAAATGGGGATTGGGAGAAAATACTAAGGGTGTGGTCGGGAGACAGTTTGCTAAGATGTTAATGCAGAGAGAAGGGAGCCAGGTGTTGCTCGTGAAGACAATGGGAGAATGACCCTACAAGACATTTCAAGATCTTTGAGTCAAGCTAGGATCTGGAGGGCAAGGTTTTCAGAGAGGTGCTCACTCAGCATTCACCGCCCTGTGCTGCCTCAGGACTCAGCTCCCTGAAT
Source organism: Propithecus coquereli (assembly GCF_000956105.1). Taxonomy (NCBI): domain Eukaryota; kingdom Metazoa; phylum Chordata; class Mammalia; order Primates; family Indriidae; genus Propithecus; species Propithecus coquereli. The sequence continues at coordinate 16,397 of NW_012150685.1, read as the reverse complement.
TCCAGCCCGGTGCCTGTCAGCGGCCCCAGCTGTGGCTCAAATGGGCTGAGGTGGTTTGTGGTGCAGCTCTGGAGGGCACAAGTGGCAAGCCTCGGTGGTGTCCTGGTGGTTGTGATCTTCATATGCGCAGAGTGCACGAGTCGTTGGGCTGCTGTGACCTCTATCTAGATTTCAAAGGATGTATTGCACAGCCTGGGGGCCCGAGCAGAGACGTGTCACAGGGGAGCAACCCCTGCAGAGAGCCCCCACTAAGATGGTGCCCAGTGGATAGTGGGTCACTGCAGGGACCTCAGAACTGCAGAACTACCAGTGCACAACTCTAGCTTGGAAGAGCTGCAGACACAAGACTCTGAGCCATGAGGGCTGCTGGCTGGACTGAGCCCGGCAAAGCCATAGGGGCAGGGCTGCCTGCAACCTTGGGGTCCAACCCCTGCCACTCTGTGCCAGGATACAGAACCTAGAGTCAAAGAAGATTACTCTCTGGCTTTAAGACAATGTTTTTTCCATGCTTGGTTTTGGACTTACTTGGGACCAGTTACCTCTTTCTTCTTGCCCGTTTGTCCTGTAGGGTAGAATGGCAATGTCTACCCTATGCCTGGCTTACCCTTGCATTTGGGAAGCACATAACTTGTTAATTTCACAGGCTCACAGCTGGAGAGGAATTTGCCTCAGGATGAATTCTGCCTTGAGTCTCATCCATATCTGATTCAGATGAGACTTTGGACGTTTGAGTGGATGCTGGAACAAGTTATGACTTTTGGGGCCCTTGGGATGGAATGAATGTATTTTGTATGTGAGAAGGACATGAGTTTTGGGGGGAAGGTGCAGGGGTGGAATGCTGTGGTTTGAATGTCCTCTCTAAAACTCATGTTGAAATGTAATTGCCAATTGTGATGATATTAGGAGGTGAGACTGTAAGAGGTGAGTAGGCCGGGGGGGGGCTCTGCCCTCATGAATGGATTAATGTCATTATTGAGGGAGTGGGTTCTTTATAGTGAAAGCAGGTTGTTATAAAAGCGAGTTTGGCCTTCTCTTGCGCTGTCTTCCCCTTCTGCCTTCCACCTCGGGGTGACGCAGCAAGAAGGTCCTCACTAGATGTCAGCACCTTGATATTGGACTCCCTAGCCTCCAGATCTTTGAGAAATACATTTCTTTACAACTTACCCCATTTCAGGTGTTCTGTTGTAGCAGCAGAAAATAGATTAAGACATGGCAGGAAAGAGTTAATCCTTCTAAGCAAGTGCCTGAGTTACACGGTGGGAAAATCCGACTGAGTGAGTAACTGCTCAGCCTAGAATTAAACTCCTGGCTCCTTGTTTGGAAAATGAACTATTAGATCACATTTCTTTTCACTGATGGATCTGTTTTTTAATGAATTGAAAAAAGAATACCCAGTGGTTCCTTTTGTATGAAGAAAAAAAGATAAATATTAGCCAGGAAAGGTCATTTTGGTTTCCAATATGTGGGGAGTTCATTATGATGGGTTCTGATAAATTATACTGTGTAGTTCTTTGTGATAGCAGAAGGTCACATCGTGCCCTTGGGTGGACATAAGGACAAACATACTTAATAAAGTTGGAGGATCTGGGAGATGAACATTTTCGAGTTGTTTTTTCTGAGCAACTCATATTTATACAGTTATTAAAAGCCATTTCCCTCTTGTAGAACTAATTACTCAAGGCCGACTCTCTCTTCTGTAGCCCCAAAGGGATGGGTCTTCAAGTTTATCACCTAAAGTGTTCTTTAATCAAACTTGTGGATTCTTCAGGTTATCTAATGAAAAGAAAAATCTCAGTTGTGTTTGTTGGTGGATTTGAAATGAGTTCTACAGGATTCTAAAGTAATTATGCTGCATTTCAAAAATCATTTTTATATTCACAACTTTAATATTTACTAATACATATCATTATTTTTCTCTGATCTCCACTATTGGGACAGATGTATTTAACTAGCAACATTAAAAATGGTGTAGTTTCATGTTCCAATTTTTTCTTAGAATATCTTTGCTTTGGAATCACCCTTCTTTTAAAAATGTGTTCACTGAGTAGAAAAGTCTTAGGTCTGTGTGTTGAGGAAGGGTCTTCACTGTCAACTATGATAGTCACAAATGTTCTTTATATTTTGATATGGTGGATTATATTGGAAAGACTTTCTGTTCCATGAACATTTTTCAAAAAGCAACTTTGTTGGTTGTCTAGCATCATCTTCAGGTTTTTATCACATAAATCTAGTAATTTGGATCTTCGTGCTGGCTTTTCCACTGCTCTTTGAGCTTGGGCAAATTGCACATCTTAGGGATGGATCATCTCCAATTTTTGTTTTTGTCCGATGGTCAATGAAATGGGAGGGTGAAATTATGCATCTTGAATGGTTTGGGCCCCTCTATCAAATTTTGAATGCTTTTGCTGCTGAGGGAATGTCTTTAAAACTATATTTTGTTAACTAATATGTGGCTGGTTAATGACTGTAGAATTATATATATTTTTCCCCCCCTCAGTATTAGGACACTTTACAAATATGGATATTTTTGGCTGTCTACCATTTGCCTGAAACTGCAGGCAACATGGTAAAACCCATTATTTTGCTACTGGAAATCTGTTTCATTTCAACATTAGAATGCTAATTGATTCCTGTTTTATTTTTTTGCTTTTTAAACATAGGTCCTTCAGACTAAGATAACTTTTTGGAACTGCAAAAATGGTTGGCTTTAGCTACAAATGGGAATTTGGAGTCACTCTGAAATACATCCTGGAATAATTGTGTTTGACTGGAACCAAATCTTATGAAGTCTCCAAGGTAATATCATTTTAACATACACCTAAAGATGGTATCTTTATAGAGTATTGAGAATTAAGCAAAATGGAGTGTTCTAGAGTTGATGATCCTGTTTTAAAAGCTTGCTTTTACATAGATTTTTTTTTGAATTTGAGGAATCGTTATTCTTTTAAATTTAGCTTTCATCTTTGAAATGAAATTATTTCAGTTTGCAAAGCAGTTCTTTGGCTTTCAGTAGGGAAAAAGATGAGTAAATATAGAATTATCGATGAATAGCTTTCCAGCCACACTCCCACCACTCTGTCCTGGCATTTCTCTGGGGGATTATAGCTAGTGTTCAGTAAATACTTGTTTGAGGGACTGAGAACTTGCTGGTACTCACCCAGGAACCTGGTACATAGAACTTTCCATGTAAGAAGAAGATAGATTGGGGATCATGGCCTGGGATTTGGAATGTCTGCTCTTGAGACTTTTGATTTAAGGGGTTGGTTGGTTGAGATCCATCCAGGAAAACATAAACCATTCTGATAATGTGTAAGACAGGGAAACGAATTTAGGAAACTGGCTATAGATACAATGGGAGAATCAGAGACGACAACCAGAAGATGTGGGGGCAACCCAGAAGTAGCAACTGCATAAAGCCACTACCATCCCTGGGCCAGTGGGACAAAGGAAGTAGGATTTAGTGCCTAGGGGAAGAGTTTCATATTTGGAACCTCTTTCCTTGAGTGGAGGCTGGAACCATAGTGGGCCCTCCTGGCAGGAACCAGAGCCATGGAGAAGAAATGGCCACTCCATAGATTCTGTCCAAGACAGAGAAGGCAGGGAGTAGCCTGGCTTTTTCCTTTCTCCTACCCTCCAGGCTCTAGCTGTTGCCTCCTGTTGGTTGAGCCCAGCTAAGAGCCAAGCTGACCTGGCAGCCTGGGAAATGCAGTCTAGAGGTCCCCCCAGCCCTCAATACAGGGGAAGGGGGATGAGTGGATCTGAAGGCAAAACAGGCCCAAGCTGGAATAGAGTAGAGTTTATGAATTTTAAAAAATATTTGGGCTGGACATGGTACCTCATACCTGTAACCCCAGCACTTCTGGAGGCTGAGGCAGTAGGATTGCTTGAGGCCAGGAGTTCAAGATTGCCCTTGGTAACATAGTGAGACCCTGTCTCTACAGAAAATAATAAAAATTAGTTGGGCGAGGTGGCGTGAGCCTGCAGGCCTAGCTATTCAGGAGACTGTGGCGGGAGGATTGCTTGAGTCCAGGAGTTGGAGGTTACAGTGAGCTATGATTGAGCCACTGTATTCCAGCTGGGGTGACAGTGTGAGACCCGGTCTCTAAAAAAACCCAAAATTTGTTTTTCTCTTTTTATAGTATCACTTTAACAGCTGAAGCACATCCCATTTCATGGCTATGTCATGATTCATTTAACCAGTCCCATAGTCTTAGGCATTTGGATCATTTTCAATAGTATCAATAGTAGCAAATTTTTCCAGTATATTTCTGGTTATTTCTTTAGGATTAAATCCTATAAATAACTGCTGGATTAAAGGATACGAACATTGTAAACATTTGACACACATCAAGTTATCTACCAGTTTATAGTTTTACCAGGTTAAATCCTTTTTCTGTTGTATTAGAGATATTTCATTCAATTATTGCCAATAGTGGACATTATTTTAAAGATTTGTGTTAATTTTACAGGCCAAAAAGTTTCCTTATTATTTATTTTTCATATTAGACATTTCAATTTCTTCTATTATTATAAAGCTACTAAGTTCATTAGGTTAAAGCAGGAGATTGGCACAAAAATAGAAAAATAATTGGAATATAAAATTTAAAAAGGAGTATACTATATAGTGGCATTTCAAGTCATTTCTGAGAAGCTGGATTATTCCAGTGGTTTTCAAAGTATTCCCTGGAGCCTTCAATAGGTGGGGGACGTAGGAATGGGGTTGGGGGTGCTGGCGTGTCAGAAAGAGTTCATATTTGAAGTCTCTTTCCATCATGTTTTAATGAGCATGGAATGGGCTGGTTATACCTCAGAGGATGGATCTTCTCTTAAGGATGACTCTCACTGCCCCACAAAGGCAGTTATGTATATGCCATGGAATCTTCTTTTTGAAGGTGGACAACAGTGCATGCTATGACGCCCTATCCAGATCCCCCTTCAGGAATGAAGGGTTTATTCCCTCAACTCTTGGGGTACTGCCAGCTGTCAACCCACTCTGAGAATTTGTCTCAACTAGAAGACCTACCTAACCCTTCCTTTTAGGGACAGCTCATATCCAATGACTGATCAATATGGAATTATAAAGGCCTGGCCCCTAACCCCAACTTGGGACCGTGAAAAAGGGGGATTCCAGCTTTGGAACTGTTCATAGGGTTACCTGAGGCCTTTTCCTCCCTCTGTCCTGCCTTCTTCCCTTCCCCTGTTCCCTGCCTCCCCCTCCCCCCCACAGGTGATGATCCCAAGAGCACTCTCTAACAGACTCTTTAATAGCTTACCAATTTCCATCTCAGAGTTGGCTTCCCAGGCAAGCTGCTTTGTGTGACTCACAGCATCCTTAAGATGCTCTCCAAATTTCGTGAAATCCATCCAGACAAGTTTAGGTGTGATACAGGGAACTGATAAATAGATAGAAACATAGCAAAACCCCGTCGCTAGAAAAATAAAAATATTAGCTGGGCATGGTGGCACACACCTATAATCCTAGCTACTCGGGAGGCTGAGGCAGGAGGATCCCTTGAGCCTGGGATTTTGAGGTTACAGTGAGCAATGATGACACCACTGCACTCCAGCCTGGGTGACAGAGTGAGATACTGCCTCTTAAACAAAACAAAACAAAACAAAACAAAACAAAAAAAGTGAATTTTATTTGTAGGTTAGAGTGAGAGAGATTATAGCTCACTTGAAAGAAGTCTGACTTTGGGGTATGTAGATTAGGGGGACGTTGTACCTAGAGGCAGGGAAACAAGCAGAGAACATTGTTCACTGACACCCACCCGAGGGCCAGAGAGTTAAGAAGCCAGTAGGAGACCTGAGCATCTGGAAATTGGATTAAGAACAAGAAGGTGAATTTCACAACTAGGTTGAGTCGGATGGTTTTAACAAGGAGAAGGAAGGACTTATACTTGAGGTTCTCAGGAGTGTTGCTCATGTCTCAGAGAGTAGATGGTGGGTACTTGCACTGAGCAGGGAGATGCTGGTGAGAGGGAATGAAGGACAGGGCAGTGAGGGACAGGGCTTTTGCCTTTTGGTGATGTTTTCTTCAGTGTTCTGTTTTCAGTGATGTAATTCTTGAGATCAACCTGTCTGTAATCACAAACCAAATAGATGGCCTGAAAACCTGGTTGGACCTTTGTAGACCAAATACATGGATGAACTTTCACGAATGGATCGTTGGTCCATTGCGGTAGACGGCATTCTAGATCGGCGCTCCAGATTTGCACCCTCTTGTGTGTACACCCTGTATATCTCCTCCCCGTGAGTGTGGGTGGGATTGTTGTTACGATGGGGTTCACGCCTTTGATTAAGTCACGGCTATGTGGCAAAATTGAAGGGGTTATGCAGATGTAATTAAGGCCCCAAATAAATTGACTTTGGATTAATCAAAAGGGAGATTATCATGGGGGGACTGACTAATCAGGTGAGCCCTAAAAAGGGAGTGGGCTTTTGCTGGAAGAAGAGGTTTGAACTGAGAAGGAATGTGTGGAGGGCCACATGGCAGAGGTATGAATGTAGCCTGTAGGACCCACGAGCAAGAACACGGAACCTCAGTCAGAGAGTCCCAAGAAAATGGCTTTTGCCAACAACCTGAGGGGGCTTGGAGGTGATCTTTCCCCAGCTGAGCCTCTGGCTGAGAACACACCCCACTGACAACCTTGATTTCAGCCTTGTGAATCCCTGAGCAGAGGACTTAGCTAGAACATGCCAGATTCCTGACTTAAAACAGTGAGATAATACATTTATGTTGTTTTAAACTTCTACGTTTGGTAATTCGCGTTAGAAGTTCCAAGCATTCTGAACTTACACGGCAGCATTGGACTTCTCTGCTTTGGAGGGCTTGCATGTGTTTTAGTTTCTCAAAGCATGTCTTCCATCTCCCCCGCCTCAGCGTACGCACATGAAGGGGACAGAAACTTTAGAAGCAGCTCAAAAGATGGCAGAGAAATAAATATGTGGGCCTTGCATGATTTTGAGATGCCCTTATCAATTATATAATTTGGGAGAAGCACAGAAGTTTCCATATTTGATGATTTTTTTTTAGTGGGATGTTCTGTCTCACATATAATGTTTAAAAATCCCAGTTGTTAGCTCCAAGATCGGTTGTTAATGTGATTGTTACAAAGGCATATTCCTTTTACCCAAGGATCAAAAATTCAAGTGGCTGTGAGTGAACGAGCAGGGCTGGCTGGGCCCAGGGCGCTGGCCGGGGCAGGGGGACGTGGAGACCCGTCTTGGGGCAGCTGCTACCACCCAGCCTGTTACTCCTGTACAGAAATGTAAGCCGAGGGGTGTCAGGAATAGTTCTTCAGGAGAAGCTGGATTCTGGTATGCAGTCGGCACATTTTATAATTTGGCAACTATTCACTTTGTTTTAAAAACACAGTGCAAAGCAAATAGAACGTATTTATAGGCTGCGCCAGGCATGCGGCTTCCAGTTTGTAGTAATTAGTGGCCCAAAAAGAGATTATCGGGGATCAGATAAATGGAATATTAGTTTTCTATTGCTGCATAACAAATGACCAAGCCTAGAAGTTTAAAACTGTTTAAAAGGGCAAAAAGAAGCGAATGCTTTGTGTTAACCTTTGCCACCGAGTTCTTCAGAGAGGGTCTTAGAATCTCGTCCTGGCCTGGCTGCTTCCAAAGCAGATTGAGTCTCAGATCAATGAACAATACATCTTTTTAAGGAGATCTATTTGACTAAGTTGTGAGAGGCTGCGGGGAGAGCTGGCAGCAGTGGCCGTGCCTGGGGGTGCGAGGCGGCATGCAGGTCCCCTGGGGGTGCGAGGCGGCATGCAGGTCCCCTGGGGGTGCGAGGCGGCATGCAGGTCCCCTGGGGCTGCGATGTGCTTTCCCTCGAGCAGGGGATCGGGGCTGTCCTGGAGGCACTGCTGGTCTCTGCCAGCTGCAGGTGCTTCCTGAGAGGACTTCCTCAGGAGCCTCCCTGTAGCGTCACCCAGGCAAGAATCAGCCTCTTATGCCATGTTTTTATCCTCTGCCCACGAGTGTTTGTACATTTTGCGTCTATAAAAAGGGGTTCCTTTGATCCATTGTGGTGACAATAGATACCTGTGAGCCACGTGCAAGGCAGAACCCAATATCACTGGAATTTCAAATGCCAAATGCCCTGACTTTGCTTGAAAAGTTAATTAAAAAAAAGAGAGCAAACAAAAACAGTTAATCAAGTTCTGTTTAATTCCCTTATAATGTTAAAAAGAGTAGAAAATGAGAGGGCTGGGAATAATGTTATTGATACTTTCCTTTTTTATTTACTTCTCCCGCCCAGAGATGGGGTCTCGTTCTGTCACCCAGGGTGGGGTGCAGTGGCACGATCATAGCTCACTGTAACTTTGAACTTCTGGGCTCAAGTGATCCTCCTGCCTCAGGTTCCCCAGTAGCTGGGACTACAGGCATACCCCACCATCCCTGCCTAATCCCACCAATCCCTGCCTAATTGTTAATTTAATTTTATTTTTTGTAGAGACAGGGTCTCAAGATGTTACCCAGGCTGGTCTTGAACTCCTGGTCTCAGGATATCCTCCTGCCTTAGCCTCCCGAAGCCCTGGGATTACAGGCGTGAGCCATAGTGCATGGCCTATACTTTTGTTTTAGAATAGACCATACAACCATATTGTGAACTGAATTACTTTGAGCAACTGTTTTGATACAGTGTGTATCTTACGAAGTGAAATTTATTTGATACTCACCCTTACTTGTCCATATTCCTCACCAAACTTTGAGACTGGTTCAATAAACTATGAGTCCAATCTTGCAGACCCCAGGGCCTTACTATAGAGTCAAAAACACCAAGAGAAAGCTCCCTGGCCACCTGTGCAAAATCTCCATGGATTCTTTCAGATGTGGAAACCACGTGTGTTTATTTTATTTGAATCCCGCTATAAGTGTGTTGCTTTTACATTTCCTGATATAAAATGGAATAAAACCCCCATGCTCTATCAGGGCAGCTTGAGCTCCCCCTTAGGGACTCATAAACAGACTTCTCACCAATGCATGGCGCTAACTCGGAAAACTCCTAATGATAAAAGGTGTTTATTGAAAATGCTTGGTGCAGATAGGGTGCGATTGGCCTTCTGTTGTCGTGGGGGGAAGGAAGTCCGGTGCCGAGGATCTGCCCCTGCTTTCTCCCTCCCTGCTGGGCTGGCGCCGGCCGGGGAGCCTGCCTTCCTCGGCCCTCGCTGATGCCGCCCTGCTTTCTCTCCAGGATGCGAGTCTGTGCTAGGTCAGTGCTGCTGTCCCACTGGCTCTTCCTGGCCTACGTGTTAATGGTGTGCTGCAAGCTGATGTCCGCCTCAAGCCAGCACCTCCGGGGACATGCAGGTAAGCCCTTTCAGCTCATTACGCGCCGCTGAGATCAATTAATAAAACCCCTCCAAACTTCAGAGTCCGCGTTTTAGACACAGGTAATTGACGAGAGCTTTTGGTGGTGTGTAAATGACCAGAGGAAACACGAAATACGGCAGAGTAACGCAGTTTGATGGTTTGGTGCTTAAGGAGCATCGCCCTGGACATCTTTTAAAGATATTTTCCAGGCTTTTAAAAATTTTTCCTTTCCTGAGTACATGTCTATATTTATAGTGCTTTTTCTAAAAGAATCCCCGATAACCAGCAGCTCTATGTGTGTGTGTGTGTGTGTGTGTATCTGTCTATTCACTCTTCCTTAGAAGGTAGAACATCTTATTAATAATCTTCTGTTAACACATACAGGGCTATGGTTAAGGGAACTTTCAGATAATTTAAGACTCTTGGGATTTGTGGAGGAAAGATGCTGAATGATTTTAAACAAGAAAAAAGAAAAGAGAAAAAAAGCTGTTGGGACCTAAGATGGAATGTGTCTAACGTTTTAGAGACAGTCATTCTGAAAATTTCCAGTGAAACTCATGTGTATGCATTGCTGATTTTTAAAGGCAGGATGAAAACCATCAACTAAGAAGCAGTTTATTTGTATGTCTGCGTGTGTTTGTGTTTCTCTCCTCCTTTCTTTATTATGAGTACATCTATGTTAAAAGTGACACAGACTTGGAAACTCCCTAGTGAATTGTGTTTTCCTGAATAATTCATATTTGTCAGTGGACTTGTTGCAAAATAATTAATTTACTATCTCAGCTGTGATAATTTGAGGCACGGAGGTGCTAGAAATGTTTTCACTTCTTGGGGAAAGAGTGAAGCTTGAACTCTAAATCATATGTGTCAGAATTATGAAGTTTCCCTCCAAAATGTCTTGTATGTGGAAGTTCATGAGTTACCCTCACCCCCGATATATAACATGTCATGTTTTCTACTCCATTATTCTGCTATCTTAAGGTTGGCTGTAAATTTAGGCTCAGGATAATTTTTAAAATCTCTCACAACTCAATTTTCCCTCCTCAAGCGACAGTTCAAAGAAGATGAGAAAAATAATGATTGAAGTTTTAGCAAATCGGCATAAAATCAATAGCATTTGGCTGCTGCGAAGTGCCTGCAGCTAGTTGGTTCTTGTGCTGTGCATCTTTTGATGAGTTTGTTCATGAGGATAGAGTGTTTGAGGTCATTAATCTTAATGTGTTTAATACACATCTCTTTTCTTGATTGGGGGTCGAGAGTCAGGTTGGTTTACAGGCAAAGCATTTCAGCGGGCCATCGAATACTCCCATTCCATGCTATAAATTTTCTCTAATGACCTTCAGGAGAAGAAAGTCCCTGAACTTTGCAGTGGCCTTGTGGCACTTTCTTCCCAGTTTGGTGCTCAGCTGATGGAGAACTCAATGATTAGAACCAGTCGAGGGCTGTACACTGAGATGCTGAGAATTTCGGGTCAGATCTTTACCCCACTATGGGTGTATCACAGGAAGCCCACGGCAGGTGCATGTCGCAGAGAGTTAACGACAGAAGCCTGTGTCTGAGTGGCCAGAGAGGCTCCTGACATTGTCCCAAAGGCACTGTGGTGAGTGCTGGCCCATTAAAGGAACTGTAGCACTAGGAAACCCTAGTTAGACATTTGTTGCATGTTTTTCGTGGCTTAGATTAGGACAGTGGCTTGTTGTGTATAAATAGCCCCATTTCCACCCACCTGTCTAAGACAGGCACAGAGGGCAAGAAGGTGAGAGTCTTACCCACAATTTGGGGAGTTGGCTGTTAGCTGTAGATTGAAGATTCAATTTTAGTTCAAGTATTAAAAAAAACCAAAAAAACAAAAAAATCCCATCTAATTTTCACAGGATAGGCAGTAGGAATCTTTCTTGAAGGCACATGGCATTGACGAAATGCCACAGAGTCCAGAGGTAGTATTTTAAGAAATTATAAAACGTAAAAGACCACTTTCGTTGTTTTTAAAATTCTATTTGCCATAATGATTGAGCAGGAGATCACATATGGGACTTGTGTGGCTTTAGGCCATAGAAAAGGCGAAGGGGCCAATTGGTAGGTTTGTTTCTTTTAAAAGGAAGGCAGAGTTTACTCTGTTATTTCTTAAACTGGCAATTTGTCCTTTTGTTCCTTTTTTTTTTTTTTTTTTTTTTGCCTGTAAGTATTAATAGCATCATTTCGCCACAAGAGGGCAGCAAATGTAGCGCAGTGGAAAGATGTTCGCGAAAGGCAGTTTCAGAAACTCTAGAGTCCTGCGGAATTCATTGTTCGGGGATCTTTTTGGAAGTTTCATCTGATGCAGACATGATGAGATTGGGACACAAAGCACCTGCATTCTTAAGATTTATCCTTGGGAATATTTGGACACTTTAAAAATTTAAATTTTCCCCTTTAACTATAGAATCGTAGCTACTTTAAAAAATTAATTAATTAATTAGAGACAGGGTCTCTCTCTGTCACTCAGACTGGAGTGCAGTGACACGATGCTAGTTCACTGTAGCCTCGAACTCCTGGGTTCAAGCGAGCCTCCTGCTTCAGCCTCGCAAGTAGCTGAGACTACCAACCTAACCACACCTGGCTAATTAATATTTTTAAATTTTTTTGTTGAGATGGGGTCTGACTCTGTTGCCCAGGCTGGTCTGAAACTCCTGGCCTCGAGCGATCCTCCCACTTTGGCCTCCCAGAGTGCTAGGATTATAGCTGTGAGCCACCTCACCTGGCCTGTGGTGTTTCAATTCCACCAAATGCTGTGGTGCCTGGTGATTATTTAATATCTGTTTGGGTATAAAGGCCCCGAAAAACTGGGGCACACATGGAAACGAGGCAGCAGAGCAAATCAAGTGCTGAGGGGCTGGAGTCAAATGTAATCCTGGTTCTGCCACGTCCCGACCGTGTGACCTTATGCATCATGCCACTTAACCTCTCAGAACCCGGTTCATCATCTGTAAAAATGGAATGATGCGTGTGCCTACCTTATGTGAGTTTCTTGGCATGCCTAAATAAGAAAAAGTAGGCGAAGGGATTAGCACATAATAAACATTCAGTAAATGGTAGCTATTTTTGTGTTTGGATGCATCCAGGCGGAGGAGTCTGGAGAGGTTCACATTCAAGGAATGGCTGCAGGCCATGGGTATATGTAGGAAGATAAGATCAATGCCTTCAGGGTTTTATGCTTTATCATACACAAGAGAAGTTTTTCATCGTTCTAAAAAGCTGTCTAGAATGAAGAGAGTCCGTTTATGATAAAGACCGAGGTTTCAGCTCACCCATCAGGAGGAGAGAAAAACTTCAACAAACTGGGGAACAGAGTGACCCAGGGGGGTGTTATGAGCCCTTTTACTTGCTGGCCTTAAGCTAAATCTGCTGTAGAGAGGATGCCTCACTGATTGGGAGCTGGGTAGGTGTCAAGACTTCTGAAGGGCCTAGGATTTCACCCTACTTGCAAGCCAGCAGGTTAGCCAGCCATAGTTTCATGGAAGCTGGCAGAAAATGTGAGATGCTTGGGTCAGAGAGAAAGGATTTTATTACTCAGTGCAGTAAGTAGCATGAACTTCAGGTTTGCTTCAGTCCTCCTTTCATACTTGGGTGGGTTATAAAACCTCTTTGGGACTCAGTCTCTTCTTATGTAGAATGGGGATAATAGAAATAACCCTCATAGGGTTGTAATGAGGATTCTATTTGTCAATATCTGGAAAATGCCGAGAACTGTGTTTGCCTAGTAGTTACGTGCTCGGTAAGTGCTAGTCATCTTTATGGAGACCTACCTTTTCTTTTTGAATATTTTACATTTTGTAGAAGTTCTGTACTGTTTAAATTTATGGAAGTTTAGGTTTTCTGTTTTCTCTATTATAAATGATAATGTAAAATAGGCATGCTGTGATTGTGTGTTTTGATGCCTTGTGTTATTTTCAACTTTGGACAAATTCTTTGAAGAGTAAGCATTGCATTCAAGTTTGGGCCCATGTTTCTGTCTGCTATAATGTCTGAAATTTGTAGGAACACTGCAGATACTCTGGATTGACTATTTTAGCCTTAATTTTTATCAGAAACCTCTGTTTCTTTCAAAAATAACAATTGAGTGGGTAACATAAATTCAACAATAGGAATTTCTTTGTGAGGCTTAAATGTGAAGTATTGTTTGTGAAGATGATAAAGCTGCATGTACAAGCTGCTATTTGTACTTCGTAGGCTGAAATGAATTGTACTGACAGATGGTTTTGAAAAATGGTTTGCCTGCATTCCTAAATTCTGACACTAGGGGGTAGGCAAGGCTTAGAATAGCTAAATAGAGCCATGCAATAATAATTTTCAATGTTCTATAGCCATATTAAAAAGGTAAAAAGAAACAGCTGAAATTAATTTTACTAATATTGCTTTATTTAACCCAATATATTAAAAGTATTATCATTTCAATATGTGGCCCTAGGCATATTTGAAGTATTCAATAGCCACATGTGGCCAGATCCTACTGTAATAAATAGGATGTTGCTTCATTAAAGATTAGAATTATGAGTTATTTGTATTTTCACGGATCAGTTATAGGGCACACTGTTTTTAGCTCTCTTTATTTGACTTAATTTCTTTTGTGTTTTGTTTTCTTCCTCTTCCTCCTCCTCTTCTTCCTCTTCCTTCTCCCCCTCCTCTTCCAAGTTTACAAAAAGTGCCAGGTAAGTGGGGTTTGTAACCTCAAGTCATAAACAGTGGAAAGACAGTTCCATTTCCTGATGAACTGCCTGTGCGAGCATTCTCTGCAAGAGCATATTTCCAGGGAGAGGGAAGTGGCAAAAAATAATTTGAAATTGAATGTGTGTGTGTGTGTGTGTGTGTGTGTGTGTGTGTGTGTGATGGTTTTGTCATTAAGCCTTAAAGTTGCCCACCAGAGAGCTTATTTTGACCAATGGTGGGCATTTTCCCACCGGAGTGAAACACGACGAAAGTTTCTCCCGTAATTTTCCCTGCCTGCCTTCCTCCTGCCCCACTCCCAGTGAATGGTGGCTTCATTCGATGTATAGGTGTGTTGCTACGTGGGCAGCTCCGTAATGACATACTCTTATTTTGTGAACAAGAAAAAGAAAGGGTTATGGAATGGCCTGAAGACCCTGTGTTTTGGTAGTGATGCAAAGGGACAGCCTTGCCCTGGTGTTTGCTTCATTCTCTGTTTTGGGGAGCTTTCATGCCACAAAACACGAGGCCCCGCAGAGCTACATTTCATCTGAATCTCACGAGGTGGAGCCCAGGCTCCTGTGCTGTCTAACAGCTGTACTGGTGCTTATTCAGACCTGCAGCCAAAGATGAGAGCCACTGCTTTCGAAGAAACGAAATGAGAAGTTTGACTCTAGCTCTTGCCAAGGTGCGGTTTGATCCGAGTGGTGGTGCGCCTCCATTTCGCTCTTACAGAGGCACGGTTCAGCCGAGGAGAGGTGTATTTCCCCCTGTAAAGGTGACCACCTCTGCACCTCTTCATAAGCACTGTGCAAATACTTACTTTGCTCCGGCGTGGCCATTCCTGGATGCTAAAAGCCTCCATCGTGAGGGATTCTATTGACCTGCTCTGTACCCCACATTATTTTTCTCCAGGGCCATCTCGATGGGCTTATCATAATCTCAGCATTTAGTAAGAAGGGAAAAGAGCAGATTATATGAGATGTTAATTTTCTGCTGCTTCTCATCTCCTTGGCTGCGAGTTTAAGTCCCAATGCCATCGGCAAGGTCAGCTTTGCGAAATATCTGACAAATGAGTGTGCTTTGCATCCTTTTCTGTGGGAAGAAAGGGTTGTCTCGCTGACGGGAGTGAAGAATTTCAGCTCCTTAAATGAGCTCGTGAGCCATCCCGCTTGGCAGAGCAGGCTTTTTTGCCCTCCCCTTTTTGAGTCTTTGAGGCAGAACAGGCAACAGTCTTTGAAGATTTCTCTGGGTAGTTAGGAAAAAGATTCTCCTTACCCTTGAGAAGAAAGTTCCTTTTTCTTCTTTCGAGCCGTGCACTTAGGCTTATCTAAACAAAGCCTACAATTTGGGGTGTAAAAAGCCACAGGTCAATATCTCATGTGTATGTCAGTGCTATACAAGGAAATGAGGATCTTTTTTCCATATAAGGAAAATAAAATCATTTGTCAAATGAAACAGGAGGGGTATAGATGGAGCAGGAAGAAAAATGAGGTTTTGTGTTTTGCTAGGTGTTGCTTGGATGCTTTAAATATTTTGGCCCATATGGTGGTCTCAGAATAGCACGCTGGAAATAATCTTATTGAAGGGACATTTAAAAATCCATTAAAGATTAATTTATTGTGAGACGACTATGCTTGCAATAGTTAAAAACAACTTAACGCTTAATGCCGTGTGCCATCAATGCTTATGTTTTAGGGAATGTTTGAAATCAGATACAAACTATAAAGTCCAATAGGGCCTGAAGATGGTGGGTTATCTCACCTGAGCTCTGTTTTCCTGTTTGTTACCTGTTCTAGAGAGAGTAACAGGATCCCAGAGCTAGAGAGGGAAAACAGAGACATTTGTTTCAGGAAAAAATATATTACGGGTCCGAAATGAAATAAATGAATACCTGCGGTGTTGTTAACAGCAGGTAATTTTTCTGTGGCTCATTGCTGACGTTGCAGAGCTACTGGAAATAAATACCAGCAATGCAGGGGTGGGGGAGATTTGAACAATCTGAACTAGGTTGAACACGAAGGAGTACAAAGTCAAGATGTGTGTCTTCTTCCCCAAAATCAAATGCAGTTACAGGCTTCGGAAAGTCTCATTTGCTTTGGAAAGTCTCATTTGTTATTTGGAAAGCGTTGGTAAGAGATGGGGGAAGGCATGTCTTTTAAGAGGAGCTTTCAAAGCCTGTCTAGCTCTGAGCTAGAGAGGTGAACATGTGGACGTGTTGCGAATTTCTGCCCTCCCTCCAGGTGTCCCCTGGTCATTTCACAGACTCTCATGTAAGCGTTGCCCAGTAGAGGACAGTGCTTTCTAACTAGGGGTATTCTATGTGTTTGAGCTATTGCCAGCTAAACATACCCTATGGGGAATAATGCCCATATTTAAAG
>NW_012150684.1:9182-10375 GCF_000956105.1 Propithecus coquereli | reverse complement strand
CAGAATTGACAGTGGAACTAGTTAGGGGGAAGTAATAATATATAATGTTATGCTTTGAATTGTGTACCCCCAAGAGATATGTTGAAGTCTTAACGCCTGGCACATGTGAAGATGACCCGCTATTTGGAAAGTGGGTCTTTGCAGATGCAATGGAGTAAAAATAAGGTCATAATGATGAGCGTGGGCCCTAATCCAATGACTGGTGTCCTTACAAGAAGAAGAAATTTGGACATATACAGACACATAGAGGAGAACGCCATGTGAAAAATCAGAGACACACATACATGGAGAGAAAATGATGTGAAGACACACAGGGGAAGGACGTGTGAAGATGGAGGTAGAAATTGGAGTTATGCATCCATAAATCAATGAAAGCCAATGATTGCTGGCAACCATGAGGAACTAGGAAGAGGTTGGAAGAATCCTCCCCGAGAGGCTTCAGAGAAAGCATTGGCACTGCTGCCACCTTGATTTTGGACTTGCTGGGCTCCAGAATTGTTAGAGAGTGCATTTATGTTGTTTTAAGCCACTCAGTTTGTTGTGATTTGTTATGGGAGCCCTAAGAAACCAATACATATAGATTGTGTTTAGAAAATGTAGGAATACCTGTGACATAGAAGCAAATCAAAATTGAGGTCATTAAAAAAATAAGACGTATTTCTATGCTGAAAACATAGTGCCTTTAAGAAAGACCAAATGGTGAGGTCATTGAATGATCTGAAACATTGTGCTATGTTTATGGTTTTTTTTGCATTTTTATATGCAACAAAAATGAGATAAATGGAGAAAGATGATAGGATCTATAATTTGAAAAAGAGAGTAGAGGGAAGAGATAGCTTGAGAATTGGGTAGGGGGAGGAGGAGACAGACGCAGAGCTTGGGAAAGGAAAAGATGTATACAGGGGGCAGATACTTGGGAATAAGTTGGACTGAGCACTTGCTGAGAGAGCCCAGGAAGGCTGAAGGGTAGATAAACAAGGCTTGGTAGAAGGCATGTTTCAACGGAGGCTAATAGACGCCCATATGAGTCTGTGCGGCTAAAAGGAATGAGTCCATGATTTCACTTTGTCTCATTAGTTTTATTTTACTTGCTTTTCTATATTTTTAAGTCATCCACTTATAGTTTGGAGAGGGAGATACTATTCCTTTATAAACCTCAGTTCCATGCAGGCCACCCTGCCCACTTAAAGAGA
>NW_012150684.1:3698-5012 GCF_000956105.1 Propithecus coquereli | reverse complement strand
TGTGATTAAAGATGAGGGCCTTTGGTCACATAGATTCATCCTGTACTCTTGAGGGGCTGGAGACTAAAATTAGCCACACAGGTGGTAAGTGATGCCAACATGATGGCCCCAAATAAAAATCCTGGACACCAGGGCTCAGGAAAATTTTCCTGTTGACAGTGCTCTGTGTGGAAACTGCCTAGTGTCTCTTGGACTCTGTCCTATGCATTTTTTCCCATTTCCCTCTAATACACTGTAACTATGAGTGTGACAGCTTTGCTGAGTTTTGTGAGTCTCTCTAGAAAATTATTGAACATGAGGGAAGTCTTTTGGAACCTCAAACACAGAACCTGAATGATTAACAGAACAATGGAGAAAAGCTTCTGATCCTTTGTAACCATCTTACCTGAAAATGTCTCATTACCGCTGCATGAGTAGGTAAAACTTTGCAAATTGCCTTGTATGGTTTCAATTTAACATTCCCTTTTCCTAACCTGTGGAATTTTCTGGACCTTAATGATAACTTATGGGAGTGTGATATGAAATTCCACTTTCAGGTTATATGGTGAGTTTTATTGCACATTAAATCAAACTAAAAACTGTTGTCTTTTGGGGAGACAGATTAGACCATAACCAATTTATTTCCTGAGAGTTCATTACATTCTTCCTGACTTTAGAGGTCAAAATATTCTATGAAATTCACTTTACTGTAAATAACTACTAATTTATGTTTTATTTAAGGATGAGTTTATAATGTATGAAGGTGTAATGTGCATTGCAATAATAACACATGAAAGAAGAAAGTTATGGAGCTAATAAAAGGAAAAATTGGATACAATTAAAATTATTTTGGTATTAATATAAATCATATTATTTTAAGTTAAATTGCAAAATGTAATTCCTTGTGTAATCACTAGGAAATAATACAAATTAAAAAGTAAAGAAAACAAGAAAGGAATTAAAATGATATATTAGAAAATGTCTATTAAACAAAAGAAGGAAGTAATGGAGGAAAAGAGAAACAAAAATAAGAAATAAAATATATAAAAAGCAAATGGCAATTTGCCATGCATAAATCCTATGTTATCAGTAATAAGAATTAAAATAAATGAACTAAACACCCCAATTAAAAGGCAGAGATTGGAAGATTAGATATAAAGCACATGATCGAACTATATGATACATAAATGAGACAAAATTTACTTTTAAGGACACAAATAGGTTGAAAGTAAAATGATGAAAAAAGAAATGCTATTCATAAAGGGCTGAGAAGAGAGCTGGAACGTTTATACTGATACCACAAAAGCTAGAATTTAAAACAAATTGTTACTAGAG
>NW_012150684.1:1779-3608 GCF_000956105.1 Propithecus coquereli | reverse complement strand
TTATCTAAAGTTGATACGTTAAGAACCTATCCAAAATACATTCTAACAATCATTTAAATTTTGTTTGGGGAAGAATATAACTTTTCTGCTCAGTAAATATATTTTAAAGCCCTTCAATATTTTGTGTGACCCCATTCAGAGAAGTTCCTTTATTTATGTTGTGTTTATATTAGAATTTTGAATGTAATGAGCTCAACTACATGAAGTAAAGTGAGAAATAGGAAACAGTTTTCAAAAAGGAAAATTTGAGATCATATGGTAGAATAGTATTTCTAGGGGCTTTTTCTCTATTTTCCAGTTTCATTACCCAGGAATCATTTCCTTGCTCTGTCACTTTTTAATCATACCAAGAATATTGTCAGTAGCTCTCGAATTATTGTGCAGATTCAGAAGAATCCACTTAATGGTGCAATTTTGAGTCTCATAAAAGAAAAAAAAGGGATATTAAACTAAAGACACTTTATCCCAAATTTTGTGAGTAACTACCAGGTATCTACAAAGCCCTCTTAGGAATCCCATCAATTTTTCAGGGTTTTTATAGGTAGTTGCTTTATAATGCTTCTATGGTTTCTTTGCAAAAAATATTCATGGATTTGTGGTTGTGGCATCTGATTTACCTCATTTCTAGTCTAGTATCTTCCCTGAGTTCTAACCTTTCTATATAGTATTATAGGAAAGTCATTTAAGGGTTGATGCTTCAGGGACAATTTTGAAATTAGCTTTACCCTTGTGATGTCTGCAGTGGAAGCTACAATTGAAATGCACCTGCAGTTTGCCACCAGGAGGCATATTTGTTCATTTCTAAAATGCAAATAGCTAAAAATGCATTCACAAGTAGTAATATCTTAGTGGACTTCAATTATTTATGTATTTCCGTGCCTATTGGATGCACGGACTGCAAAGTGCCACAAAAAGACTCAGCCTGTGCATAACAGGGAGTGTAATACTCTAAAACAGCAGAAAGGATATGGAATGGGATTCTCCACCTGACGTCTTTTTTTACAGATTCACATATAACAACTTCGGTATGGCATTACTGAACATTATTTTCCTCCCCTCAGTATCAGCTTTCTGTATTTCACTGAGATTCGATCACTAATTTACATAAACTTCACTATTCTTACTGGGGCTTTTTTACACTTGCTTGCTTATACATATGCAGAAAGAAAATCCAGCACTCTAAAATAAAATCATGAAGTAAGTTAAGAAACAACGTAAAAGAGTATGCTTAAATAACTTTAAAATATTCTATTATTATTCAGTTACAACCTCATGGTTATTTATTTGCATTTCTGCTTTGGGTTTGTGAGGGAAAAACACAGCCAAAACATTTTGAATGTCAGATACTGGATCAGCCTTGGATATTGTGTGGTTCTGACTCTTCCACCCACTTCCGGTGTCATCCTGCTCTATGTTGTCCCAAATTTTCTAAATTTTGCATTACTACCTATTAGCAATGATTTCTGCCTGCCATAGCCAAGCTGGGGGAGTCAGGAGACTGTTGTTTGTACACATGAGGTCCTCTGCTGTCCTTTTCACATAACTTACCATATTTAAAAACTTGATTTTTCTTAGCTTTTTCTACACTTGATGGTAACTCCTTCAGGGGAGAAACTGTGTTGTTCTTACTTCCAGGTATATAACAAATAGATACATAATAAACATTTACTGTATAGATGGCTTATAGAGTTTACATCACAAGACTGTTTTATTTCAGGGAAAGATTTGCCCAGGAAATTAATCTTTCTCTTGACTATGAAAACCTAAGGGGGCATTTTTGTCCTACAGCGATCCTGAGGGTTTCTTCTGGAATATACAGGGGACCCCAG
>NW_012150684.1:0-1710 GCF_000956105.1 Propithecus coquereli | reverse complement strand
GCTGACCGCCTCTGTTTAAAATACTCTCTTCTGACCTCCTATTCATTCTTCAGGCATTATTCTCATTCCTGTCACCATCCCCAACCCAACCCAGACAAAGTTATAACTCTTCTGCACTGAATCATTTCGATATGCTGCTGCTAAAATGAGTAAATAATTATTTGTGCAATTATGTAGTGAATATAGGTCCTCCCTACAAGCATGTAAATCCATGACACAAGGATGCTTGTCTCTTCTCATTCTGGTACTTCATTTGATGACAGAAGCATGGTAGACAATCAATAATGCTGGAGATGACATGACCTCAGCTTAGAGAGATGTCTGCAGAGATCTCTAGTTTAGAGATGCTTCACTGCAGTTTATGGCCTCAACTTTCTTGGGCCTTGATTACTGTCAGCAGGTGCAGTGACGATGGGTGTGTGCAGTACAACATTATCTACAAGTTCTAGGCCAGGGCCAACAAACTTTTGCCTAAAAGGGCCAGATAGTAAATACATTAGGCTTTGAGGACCATTCAGTCTCTGTTGCAACTACTCAACTCTGACTCTGTAGTGTAAAAGGGGCCATAGATAAAACATAACATAAACAAATAAGATTTTTTTTCCAATGAAGTTATTTTCAAAAATAGGCAGAAGGTCAAGTTTGATCCACGAGCCACAGTTTGCCAAATCCTGTTCTAGGTAGTAACTTCTTCACTAAAGGTTTTTGAAATCAGACAGATAATACAGATAGCTATGCCTGTTTTGCTCTATTCCTGTTCTCTGGTATAGCAGCATCTCAGAATTATTTTACTAACAAAGAATATAGGCATTTGTTTGTGCGGGAGGACTGTAGTAATGACCCTTCTATCAACTTTGTTCACAATACCTTAACTATGTGTTTCAGAGTCATATGACTCCAAAATATTTTAGCATGTGCTGCCTCAAACCAGCCTTCATAAGTTTTCATTTATTCTTGATTTTTTTCCATGCTACTTTTCATATTAAGTTCTGTGTTATTCATTGATTTCCTGTAAAGACCACCGGGTATTTCTTATTGCAAGTGTTAGGTAGGGTATATAGGACTGATGGGAAATACTTTTCACAGGTAGGGGATCAAATAGAATCTATCCAAAACCCTTTACTTTCCCTATAAATTACATCTGAGGTGGCCACTGTTAGAATATTGCTCCCTTCTCGATTATCCACTCCTGTGCTTCTATTCCATCTCAGCTCTACACATTGGGGATGTTTTGCACCAAGCTCTAACATGCCTTACACAACTGATATTTCAGACTAATATGAACCCATTTGCACTCACGACATACCTAAAACACATGCATTATCCAGGGGAATTAATCGTTAGCAACAAATTCAACAGTCAGCCTTTAACATTTTTATTCTGCCACTAAGGCCAGAGAATAAATCTATTCTTTCAAGAAGGCAATTACTAATCTCTGGCTTTCACAAATGGCAAACAGCCACTGATGCCAGCTGACAGCACATATTCATTTAAAGACTAATAAGGAGAATTACCCACGTTAGTTAAAATGTGCTCGTCATCATGTTTAAATCTTTCCAGAGCCATGACAGGAGTTGGACTGGAGTATATAGAACTGATTAACTTGTTCTAATTGTTATCTAAAGTTGATACGTTAAGAACCTATCCAAAATACATTCTAACAATCATTTAAATTTTGTTTGGGGAAGAATATAACTTTTCTGCTCAGTA
>NW_012150683.1:13637-14073 GCF_000956105.1 Propithecus coquereli | reverse complement strand
TAGATATCATTGAAATATATACATCACATGGCCCTGCAAAACCAGACAACATATTCCTTAAGATGCACTGGGAATATTTATGAGAACTGATCATACGTCGTATTATAAAGAACACCTCAGCAAATTGTAATAATTTACGTAATTTAGATTTTGCATATTGAGTACAATGAAATTGTGATAGATAATTTTTAAAAATAAAGAGCCCGATATCTGTAATGTCAATTCATTTTTACAAAATCCATGGGATAATGAAGAAATGAAACAGAAATTATAAGATATTTCAAACTGAATAATATTATAAGTTGATAGGTCAAAATTTTTGTGATGCAGCCAAAGTGGGGCTTAGAAGGAAATTTATAACTTATGTGTATATATTAAAGCAGAATACAAGTTGAATTATTGATTCAACCTTCTACTTCAAGAGGTCAATAAGAAC
>NW_012150683.1:10773-11656 GCF_000956105.1 Propithecus coquereli | reverse complement strand
AGGACTACATTCATAATTCCGTGTTTCCTAAATATACACCTCTTCTTTGCACTCCCTTCTAACTCACAAAAGTTAAAGGAGGAGAAAGGAAGCTTGGGGTATTAAGAGTTGCTTCCATAATTTGAATGTGTGATTATAGCTTATTTTCCAATTGATAGAATGTTAATAGGTAATAACAACACAATAATGATCTTCCTCACTTTCTGATTTATAAGTCTCTGTTAATTTTATTATCAGTTACAGAACATTCATATTTCTCTTTTACACATTTAGAATCAAGACACAAAGAGGTTATTTAACTTGTTCAAGGTACTGTAATAAACGATGGGGTCAGAATGTGAACACAGGCACTTAGACTTTATGGCCTATCCCTGTAAAAACTCTCATTCCGCTTAAGTCATGAAATCCCGTTGACATCCAAGGAGTCCCTGAAGCAAGTCTAATTTATTCTTGAATTAATTCAAGTATGCAGCATAATAGACTCAAATATTTTAAAATAGATTTGAAATCCAGTAAGTCAACATGACAAATCATGTGGAAGAGTGATGTCTGGGGTCCAAACACAGGTCTAGACTACCATTCCCAGAGTAGAAAATAACTTTACTCATGCTGGCACAGAGGAGAATTTCTTGCTGTTTAGACTTAAAAACAGAGAGCATTAAATATTTAAAGCCTTGGTTACAGCTTCCAGTGTATATATCTTATTCATCCTCTGTTTTTATTTTTTCTTCTCTCTTTCTTTTTTTATTGGTGGATGAGGTTAAATTTCTCAGCTTAACTTTCAGATTATGTGGCCTGATTTATCTATAAGTTTATTCACAGTTCTCTGTCAGAAGAGCTTATTTTTTGTATGTCAGAAGCTTATTCTTTGAGAAGATAAGGA
>NW_012150683.1:3100-3983 GCF_000956105.1 Propithecus coquereli | reverse complement strand
GTTGATAACAAGAATCTATATAGAACTCAGGAAAATCAGCAAGAAAAAAATGAAACAACCCCATCAATAAATGGGCAAAGGACATGAAGAGAAACTTCAGAAGAAGACAGAATAATGGCCAGCAAACATATAAAAAAATGCTCAACATCTCTAATCATTAGGGAAATGCAAATCAAAACCACAATAAGATATCACCTAACTCCAATGAGAATGGCCTTTATCAAAAGGTCCCAAAACAAGAAATGCTGGCATGGATGTGGAGAGACAGGAGCACTCTTACACTGCTGGTGGGACTGCAAATTAGCACAACCTCTATGGAAAATAATTTGGAGATACCTCAAAGAGCTAAAAGTAAAAGAAATATCATTTGATCCAGCAGTAGCACAACTAGGCATCTACTCAAAGGAACAAAAGACATTCTGTAATAAAGACATCTGCACTGGAATGTTTATGACAGCACAATTCACTATTGCAAGGATGTAGAAACAACTCAAGTGCCCTTCAATCCATGAATGGATTAATGAAATATGGTATATGTATACAATGGAATACTACTCAATTACAAAGACAATGGTGATCTAGCACCTCTTATGAGCTTGAGCCCATCCTTCAAAGTGAGGTATCCCAAGAATGGAAAAATAAGCACCACTTATACTCACCATCGAATTTGCACTAACTGATCAACACTAAGGTGCTCACATGATAGTAATATTCACTGAGGGTTAAGGGGTTGGGAGTGAGTAAACTCACAACTAATTGATGTGGTGAGCATTGTATGGGGGAAGGGCACGTCTCTAATCCTGGCTTGGGTGAGGCAAAGTCATAATATGTAACCAAAATTCTTGTACCCCCATAATATCCTGAAATAAAGAAAAAAATAAAA
>NW_012150683.1:0-3050 GCF_000956105.1 Propithecus coquereli | reverse complement strand
AATTCTTTAGTGAATTTTTCTTCCAAGTCCTGGATTTTTTTTGTGGTTTCTTTGTGTTGGTTATCCATTTTTTCTTGCATATCATTCAGTTTTTTTACAATCCATGTTTGAAATTCTTCTTCTGTCATTTTAGTGTTCTGAGTTTGGTTAACGTCCATTGCTGGGGAGATGTTGTTCCTCTTTGGGGGTATGCTTTCCTTTTGAGTCTTCATACTTCCAGAGTTCTTTCGCTGGTTCGTTCCAATCTGGATCAGTTGTTCCTTCTTGCCTTTAGATTTTCGTTTGGATAATGACACACCCTGTTTAGTCTCTGAGCCAGCAGGTGGTGTTTGTGGGTGAGATTCGACCACCCCCTTTATGATGAATCAGTAGATGCAGTAAAAGGGTGCATAGGATGACCTCCCTGTCAGTAGGTGGCACTTGCTGGGAGGAGCAAGCTGCAGTGCTGTTTTTGGGTCCTGTAGCTAGCTCTTGTTCCTCTAGAGAGGCCCTTTTGTGCCTCGGGTGGTGGATGGGGCCCCAGGATTTCCAGGTGTGTCCTTATTCTCCCCCTCAGTGGGGGCAGGACCAAGAGTGAGTCTGGGTGCGGCTGGGTTGGGTAAGCCTGCCCTCAGGCTCCACAACTGCTGTTAGCAGGGGTCAAAGTTCTGCTCTTTGTTTCTGTGCAGAGCTGCCGAGAGGGACTGAAATGCCTCCACTCAGCTGAAAGTCTGGGCTTGGGGGGTGGGGCTGTCCAAGACCCGCAGTCTGGAGCAGGTCTCGCTCCCCTCCACTCTCCCCCTCTCCATGGCCTCTCCCAGGCCTCTTCCAGCAAGCGGGACCCCAGGCCGATGGATCTCTTCTGGCTATGACGTGGGCCGGGAGGTTTCCTACCCAGGATGGCAGCCTGAGCTGGGTGCACAGCCCTCTTTTGGGAGCAGGGTTGCTGCCGGCACACTGATCTGCCTGTGAAGGCACACACTCCTCAGTAGGCTCTTTCACAGATCTCTCTTCTGTGCCCCGGGGCAGTGCGATCGTGACCTTTGTTTACGGGGTCTGGTCTGCAGGCCTGTCCTCTAGGCCCTGGAGATCAATCCCTGACCCTGCCAGGGGGAGGGGTGCTGGTCTTGAATCCCCTACAGGGTGCCCAAGCTGGATCGATTTCACTCCACCTCGGGATTTGCCCCACTCTCCTGGAATCCCCAGGCAAGTAGCACCTGGGAAGGCTGGCAGGTAGGGAGCTTGCAGTCTGAGTACTCCTCAGTCTGCTGCAGGGCCCCAAAAGGAAAGGTCCCATTCATTGGAGATGCCTCCATGTGATGGCTAAATTGTCTCTCTGGGCACCCACAGGTAGGGAGGGGGAAGGAGAGAATGGAGCAGTATGGTGTCTTCCGATAGGCTCGGGTCTGCACATGGGGAGGTGCCCCCAGGGAGCTGGGATCCCAGCGGCGCTGAGTCTGCAAGAGGCTACTGCTCACTGGCGGCAGTTGTCTCTGGGCTGGTGTTGGCAGGTCTCTCCAGCCACTCAGGAGCCCACCAGCAGTCTGAGATGCAAGGGAGGGGAAAGTTATCTGCCCCACCTAGCCTTGTAGCTGGTCTCCAAGCCTCTTGGGGCCTTTCTCCTTCCAGTTCTCCTCTGCAACATCTTCCCGTGGAGTCTCCTGTAGTTTCAGGCACCCTTCCTTCTGACCCTCACCTGATCTATGTTTTTCTGCTACTTTATTTTTTTCTCTTTCTTCTAAAATTCATCTTTTTTGCAGAGACACTCTGACTGGCGGCTTTTCTCGTCCGCCATCTTGGCTCCTGTCCCAGAAGTAGGTAGCTTTTAAAATAATTTATTTAATGAGTCAGTTCCCTCCCTGCAAAGAAGAGGCCAGGCTCCAATAGCTTCATTTGTAAATTTTGCCAATCACTGAAGCAATAAATTATGTCAATTGTACAGAACTCTTCCAGAAGATTGAAAAGGATGGACTACTTCTCAACACATTCCAGAGGTTAGCATTACCCTGAAAACAAAACCAGGCACAAATATTAAAAGAAAAGAAAACTATAGACTGACATTCCTCATGAATATAGATGCAAAAAATCCTGAACAAAATTAAGCAAATTTAAGAAAATCAAATCTAACAACATATAATATGATAAAATACCATGGCTAGATGACATTTATCACATATATTCAAACTTATTTTTAAAAGTTATATAATTTTCCATATCATACTAAATTTGTGAGTGTGTGCATATTCAACTGAAGAAATAAAGAAACCATATTTGATGCAATCCAGCATCCATCTCTGATAACCCTGTCAGCAAAATTACATAAGTTAATTTCCTCAACTTATCCATGAAAGATCTATAGCTAACATCATATTTAATAATGAAGGTCTAAATGCTCTTCCCCCTACATCATAAACAATAGGATGCCCATTCTCACCATATCTATTTAACATTTTACTGGAGGTTCTAGTTAGAGCAGTAAGTCAACATTAAGAGTCCTCCCAAGTGGAGAGAAAGAAGACATGATTGCTTTTATAGAAAGTCCTTAGAATTTACAATAAAAAAGTACTAGAAGTAAAAAGAGAGGTTCACAAGGTTGCAAGAGATAAGATCAATATGGAAAGGTCAATTGTATTTCCATATAGTAGCAATAAACAATCAAAATTAAAATTGTTAAAATGTCCATACTACCCAAAGTGACCTAGAGAATTAATACAATCCCTATCAAAGTACAATCATCACTCTTTACAGATCTAGAAAAAATAATGCTATGCTTTGTATGGAACAAGAGAAGACCTCATATAGCCAAAGCAATCTTAAAAAGAGCTAATGGAGAGGTATCAGTCTACCAGACTTCAAGCTTTACTACAAGGCTATAGCAACCAAAACAGCATGGTACTGGCACGAGAACAGAGATATAGACCTTTGGAATAGAACTGATAACCCAGAAATGAAACCATCCACATATTGTCATCAATCTTTGACAAAGCAGAGAAAAATATACACTGGGGAAAAGAATCTCTTTTCAATAAATGGTGCTGGGAAAACTAAATAACTACATGCAGAAGATTGAA
>NW_012150682.1:8318-9464 GCF_000956105.1 Propithecus coquereli | reverse complement strand
AACTAAGAAAAACCAAGGCTGGAGTAACTAAAGAAAAATTTTATATATATAAATCATATCATACACAAAAACACTAGAAATAATATTAGCAAATACAAGAAAACAGCAATTTAAGATAATATAAAATTTATGAATGAAGAAAATCTAACCTTATGAGTTAAAGAATCAAGTTTGTGATAACATTCTGAAATTTCATCAGCATATGACAAGTCAGGACTGACATCCTTTTTCTCTGAAATACCATATTTCACCTAAAACAAAGTACAGAGAGATTTTCTTTGTTCAGTTGTAAAAATAACCTTCAGTTAATGAAGACTAAGATTTTCATTTCATTATTTTATGACTTTGCTTGTTACAGTCTTCAATTGTAGTGAACCACAAAAAAAGTGGAAGTCTCAAATGTATGTACTAAGAATTAAAATCAAATTAGTTTGTGGCATAATGGGCTTTACATTCAAATTCAATGTGGGTTTGAAATAATCTTAGATTATGAATGTCAGGAAAATATTCTGCATAATAGCTAATCATTGATACATGACTCTCATAGCTCTGTGTAAAACAATAACAAAAGTAGACTATTTCCATCATGGGACTGATAAGGTCTCATACACACACGCATTTTTTAATACCTGAGATTTTCTCATTGTTCCTGAAGCAGCATCATAGTTAAGCATGTCTGTGGGGTCAATCCAGTCATCATCATGAGCATAGCCAGCTGTCAGCAACAGACATTCACAAAGGAGCAAAGAATATAGCATCCTGTATAACGCTAAAAAATGTTTAATACATATAATGAAATGTAAGTATTTTTAAAATAGATTTTTCTGTAATAAAAACAATATACCTACTTCCTTTTAGTGTTAACACTTTATGAATAGTAACTAATAAAATTAGTAAAATGGTATTCACATATAAAAACATACACAGATGCACAATATTCTCATTGAGATGGTAAGAAAATAGGTATTTTTCATGTGGCCCAGCAACTCCATTCCCAGGTATATACCCAAGAGAAATGAAAATATACATCCACACAAAAACTTGTACATGAATGTTTATAGCAACATTTTTCATAAAAGCCAAAAGGTAGAAACAACTCAAATTTCCATCAACTGATGAATGGATAAAAGGCCTGGTGGCTCAGGC
>NW_012150682.1:3231-3558 GCF_000956105.1 Propithecus coquereli | reverse complement strand
TATATATAGGGTTCAGTACTATCCAAGGTGTCAGGAATCTACTGGGCGCCTTGGAACATATCCCCTGAGGATAAGGAGGAGACTACTAACTCCAAAGCACTTCTCCAACTCCTACTTCTGGCCAAGATGGAGTTATAGGGACCAGATTTACCCTCTTGCCTGAACAACCAAAAACTCTGCACAAAACACGTACAAGTTTTCAAGACACTGGACATCAGGAAACAAAAGACAATGGTCCCCAAAATATGGGAAACAAACAGACAGCCCTTCCACTGCCCCAGTTTACTGCCTTAAGAGAGTTTCCAGACCCTGGGTACAGGAAAGCAA
>NW_012150682.1:1605-3181 GCF_000956105.1 Propithecus coquereli | reverse complement strand
TGCTTTCAGTTCATTTGGGTATATACTCAGAAGTGGAATTGCTGGATCATATAGTGATTCTATTTTTAACTTTTTGAGGAACTGCCATACTGTTTTCCATAGTGGCTGCACTATTTTACATTCCACCGACAGTGCAGAAGGGTTCCAATTTCCCCACATCCTCACCGACACTTAATTGTTTTTTGATAGTAGCCATCCTAATGGGTGTGAGGTGATATCTCATTGTGCTTTTGATTTGCATTTCCCTAATGACTAGTGATGTTGAGCATATTTTCATGTGCTTATCGACTATGCCATTTTTATATATTCTTTGGAGAAATGTCTATTCAAGTCCTTTGCCCATTTTATAATGGGCTTTTAAATTTTTTAAAATTTTGATTAATAATTATTATGAGTACATAATAGTTGTATATATTTATAGGGTACATGTGATGTTTTGATACAGGCGTACAGTGAAATAATCAAATCAGGGTAATTGGGATATCCTTCACCTCAAGCATTTACCATTTCTTTATGTTAGGAACATTCCAATTCCACTCTATTTTAGTTATTTTACAGTATACCATAACTTGTTGACTATAGGCACTTTGTTGTGCTATCAAATATTGTTCATTCTATATGTCTAACTATATTTCTGTACCCATTAACCATCCTCACTTTATCCATCCTCCCTGCTACCCTTTTCAGCCTCTGATAACCATCATTCTACTCTCTGTCTTCATGAGATCAATTGTTTTAACATTTAGGTCCCGCACATGAGTGAGAACATTTGAGATTTGTCTTTCTGTGCTTGGCTTATTTCGCTCAACATAATGTTCTCCAGTTCCATCCATGTTGTTGCAAATGACAGGACTTCATTCTTTTTTATGGCTGAATAGTATTCCATTATGTATATGTACTACAATGCCCTTACCCATTCATTCATTGATGGACACTTAGGTTGATTCCAAATCTTGGTTATTTTAAATAGTGCTGCAATAAACATGGAAGTGCAGATGTCCTTTTGATATGCTGATTTCCTTTTTTTGGATTTAAACTTAGCAGTAGGATTGCTGGGTTATATGGTAGTTCTATTTTTAGTTTTTTGAGGAACCTCCATGCTGTTCTCCATAGTGGTTGCACTAATTTACATACCCACCAGCAGTATACGAGGGTCCCCCTTTCTCCACATCCTCACCAGCATCCGTTATTGCCTTTTTGATAAAAGCCATTTTAACGGGGTGAGATGATATCTCATTGTAGTTTTGATTTGATTTACATTTCTGATGACTAATGATGTTAAGCATTTTTTCATATACTTGTTGGCCGTTGGCGTGTCTTCTTTTAAGAAATGTCTATTCAAATCTTTTGCCCATTTTCTAATCAGATTATTTGATTTTTTTTCCTATTAAGTTGTTTGAGCTCCTTGTATGTTCTAGTTATTAATCCTTATGAGATGGGTAGATTGCAAATATTTTCTCCCATTCTGTGGGATGTCTCTTCACTTTGTTGATTGTTTCCTTTGCTGTGCAGAAGCTTTTTAGCTTGATGTGATCCCGTTTGTCCAATTTTGCTTTGGCTCTCTATGCTTTTGGAG
>NW_012150682.1:0-1555 GCF_000956105.1 Propithecus coquereli | reverse complement strand
TGAAAAACAAGTAACTTGCCCAAGGCCACTAGGCCAGTAAATGGTAGAACCCAGACTGGCTCTACCTAAACTGCCTCTCTAGGGCAAACGTGCTAGAGGCCCTGAGGGGCTTCTCAGAGAGGATGGGGTCTCATGGTAGAGAGATCCGTATTTCTACACAGCGGGAAATACGAAGAGTGGGTTGTTACAGGAGCTACTGGAGAGCTAGCAGGAAATACAGATCTCCACGGAGACTGTCAGTCACTGAGTGGAAACTGGCACAAACAAAAATCCTTGATTTCAACAAATTTACACGTGTAACGGGAAAGGGAA
The DNA here is from genome assembly GCF_000956105.1 of Propithecus coquereli. Classification (NCBI taxonomy): domain Eukaryota; kingdom Metazoa; phylum Chordata; class Mammalia; order Primates; family Indriidae; genus Propithecus; species Propithecus coquereli. The sequence goes on along the minus strand of NW_012150682.1, from coordinate 1,243 downwards.
GACTAACTTGCATCATGGAATCGAATTCAGTATTAGTCTACAAGCACCACAGCGTAAAAGTCAGGGGTTTGCAATTTAGGTGGAGTGTGTTTGTGTGGTTTCTTGGCACTGAGAATTTGCATTTCTAACAAGTTCCCAGATGACAATGAAGCTAACCTGGGGACCACACTTTCATAATCACTGACATAGAGAAAACCTGAATTGTTTCTTACCACCCAGTTATAAACATACAGGGTTATCGCATCTCTAACTTTTTCCACTCAAATCAGATTTGGAGGTTTTTTATGTTTTAACTGTGTTAATTCACAAATTTGGAGTTTTAAAATATTAACTACTACTAAATCCGAGATATTCTGGTGACAGTATTTGTTCAAATTATGCTTAAAGTTTTCAGAGATAACTGAAGCCAACAAAATTGAGCGTTCTCTCGGGTCTCGCTTTGCACTTGCTGTGCCTTTTCCCTAGGCCTCTCTTTGAGCCAAGTAACGTCGCAGCACTCGCGCTGCCACCAGCGAGAAGGCCGCCGCCCGGCACAGAAGCTAAGGAGCGGGTGCTCGGCCCCTGGGAAGCGAAGAGCTGCGAAGTCACCCACAGGCGCGAGCGCAGCCCCAGCCCGGGGTAGCGCCTGCGGCCTCCCAGCGTCCGAGCCGCCCGCCCGCGGGACCCGCCGGGCCGAACCTGCAGCCCCGCCCGCCGCACAAATACACCCGACCGCGCAAACTCACGTCCCGGGTCGCTTGTCTGCCTTTCCAGAAAGATATCTGCCCGGGCTGGCGTGGGAAGATGGTGAGCCGTTTGCCACGGACACGAAGCGCCTCAATGCACCCGGAGCCTCTCGCGCCTCCTCATCGACTCGCTCGGCCGGCGGCTGGGTGTCCCTCCTGCGCGCGCCGCTGATTGGCCCCGCCGAGGGGGCGGGGCCTGCCTTGCTGGGCGGTTTTTATGCTGGGGGTTTCCTTTCACTTTCATCTGCGGGACCCTCTCTACCAATGAAATCCTACATGGAATCCAAATGTATGAAACGTATTTTCTTACTATTAATTTATTTCATGAGTTCGAATAACATTTGCAATGAAACCGGAGATCTATTTTGACCATAAATTTTAAAATGGGGATAATGAATGACAACAGTAGTCCTATATTGGGGCGGGGCGAGGAGGAGGTTTGCTTACTACGGAGTAGTTGGAAACTGTAAGTTTTATTTTGTGTTTGTCTTTAATTGCTGGACTTGCAATCTCAGGAA
>NW_012150681.1:9695-10139 GCF_000956105.1 Propithecus coquereli | reverse complement strand
AACAATCTTTTCCAGAATTTCTTGATTCAGTTTGTATCTTTTTGCACACATGCTAGTTCTAAATATATATCTGAACTCTAAATGACTTCTGTTCATATTAATAGTCCAAAACAAGCTATTTAATCTTCCTTACAACAAGCAACAATATGCCAAAATACTTGCTCTGTATTTTGGTACTTTAATGAAAAGAACCTATAAACACTGAAAAAATAATTATAAAACAATCATTCCTTCATTAATATTGTGTTCTCCATTCATATAACAAAATTTGGCATTAGTCAGAAATTGTCATGGGAGCTGTGCAAAGATCAAGATTTTTCAGGTTTATTTCATCTTATTTGAAAATGCACATGCATAATGCTTAAAGCCAATTATTCGGTTCCTTTAAGTCCATCAGAGATTCACCTGAGTTAGTTCTACTTTGGAAAGTAAAAGTTGTTTCAA
>NW_012150681.1:6040-6470 GCF_000956105.1 Propithecus coquereli | reverse complement strand
TTTTACCAGGAGACATGTCCAATCTGAATAAAAACCAGCCTGAAGAGCTCTCACTGGTCAAATCTGGGATAATGTAGCATCAAAATAACTAATGACAGGAATAGAAAGAATCCATGAGTCCCTGCCAACAGAAGTAAATAAGGGTGAAGAAAAAGTTCTGTTTTAAAAATAGAATTCCAACTAATAAATGTGGTATAAATGGTAGAATTAGGGGGAAAAAATCACCTTTTGGCATGGAATAAAAAGAAAGACTGAGAAATTTTCCTAGACTGGTGGAGACTAAGACATGACAACTAAATACAATAAGGGTTTCTGGATCAAAATAAGAACAATGAAATATTTGGCAAAATTTGGAACAAATTTTTTTCTTTTGCTATGAAAGATATTAGTTTGAAAACTGGCAAAATTTAAATAAGGTCTATAAATTAGT
>NW_012150681.1:1855-3130 GCF_000956105.1 Propithecus coquereli | reverse complement strand
ATTTAGATCTTTGATCTATTTTCAGTTAACTTTTGTATGTGGTAATGGTAGGGGTCCAACTTCATTCTTTTGTATGTGGATATACAAATGTTCTAGCACCATTTCTTAAAGAGATTATTCTTTCTCTCTTGAATGGTTTTGTACCCTTGTTAAAAATCAACTAACCATAGATGTATAGGTTTAATTCTGGCATCTCAATTCTATTAAATTTAACTACATGTACGTCCTTATATCAGTACCACACTGTTGTGATTTACTGTTGCTCTGTAGTAAGATTTGAAATTGAGAAGTTTGAGTCCTCCCACTTTGTTCTTTCTCAAGACTGCTTTGGACATTCAGGATCCCTTGTAATTCCATGTGAACTTTAGGATCAGCTTTTCCATTTCAGCAAAATGGTCACTGGGATATGTAGGCATGACTTCAAATCTGTAGATTGTTTTGAGTAATGTTGCCATCTTAACAATATGCAACCCATGAACGTGGGATGCTATTGCATTTATTTATATCTTCTTTTCTTTCAGTAATGTTTTATAATTTTCAGTGTACAACTTGTGTTTCCTTGGTTAAATTTATTTCTAATTATTTTATTCTTGTTGATGCTACTGTAAACAGAATTGGTTTATTTTTATTGTTCATTGCTAGTGTATGGAAATACAGCTGATTATTGTGTGATCTTATATCATATCTGCAATATTGCTGAATTTATTAGCTCTAACAGGTTTTTGTGTGTATGGATTACTTAGAATTTTCGATATAGAACATCATGTCATTTGGAGAACGAGATAATTTTCCTTTTCCTTTCTAATTTGAATGTCTTTTATTTCTTTTTCTTGCCTAATTGCTCTGACTAGAACTTCCAGTACAATGTTAAATAGAAGTAGCAAAAGCAGGCATCTTTGTCTTGTTCCTGATCTTAGGGGTAAGACTTTTAGTCTTTTCTCACTGAATATAAGGTTAGCTCTGGGTTTTTCATAAATGCCTGTATCATGTTGAGGCAGTTCCCTTCTATTCCTAGTTTGTTATTTTTAAATTGAAATGGTATTGGATTTTGTCAAAAACTTTTCCTGAATCAGTTGAGATGATCATGTGGGTTTTTTCCCCCTTCATTCTATTAATGCAGTGTATTACATTGATCAATTTTTGTATGTTAAACCATCCTTGTAGTCCAGGAATAAATCCCACTTGGTCATGATGTATAGTCCTCGGACTATGCTGCTGGATTCAGTTTGCTAGTATTTTGATGAGGAATTTTGCCTAATTTTCTTTTGATGTATT
>NW_012150681.1:0-524 GCF_000956105.1 Propithecus coquereli | reverse complement strand
AACTCCTGGGCTCAAGCAATCCTTTTGCCTCAATCTCCAGAGCAGCTGGGACTACAGGCATGCCCCACCATGCCTGGCTACTTTTTTAAAAAATTTTTTTTTTAAGAGATAGGGTCTTGCTCTGTCACCCAGGCTGGAGTGTAGTGGTGTGTTCATAGCTCAGTGCAGCCTTGAACTCCTGGGCTCAAGAAATCCTTCTGCCTCAACCTCCAGAGCAGCTGGGACTACAGACATGCCCCACCATGCCTGGCTACTTTTTTTTAAATTATTTATTGTAGAGATGAGGTCTTGCTATGTTGCCCAGGCCTTGCTATGTTGCCCAGGCTGGCCTCGAAATTCTAGCCTCAAGTGATCCTCCTGCCTTGGCCTCCCAAAATGCTGAGATTACAGGTATGAGCCACAGTGCCCAGCCAAAATTGACTAATTTCCAGCAAAAGTGACAAAGGAAAAAACAGAGAGGACACAAATCATGAAAATCAGGAATGAAACAGAGATAATACTATAGGCCCTGCAGACATGAAAAG
>NW_012150680.1:21135-22303 GCF_000956105.1 Propithecus coquereli | reverse complement strand
TCTTCAGGAATACATTTCCAAGTAACTTTTGAGGTTGCTTTCTCAGCTTAGAAGCCTGAAGTAACTGAATTTTAATGAAACCATTCATAATCCACAGTACATGAAAGAGGGAAAAATGTAGTCATGTAGAGGCATCCCTTATTTTTGAATACTATCATTGTTAAGTTTTAAGTGAGATTAGAATCTGTAACTCCCATCCAAATTGTTATATCACCTGAGTGAGTTTCCTTTTTCTTTGCCACTTGAGATATGCAAATACGTTTGCTATTTAAATGTAAAGATCATTGGACATGACAGAACCCTACATTTGTTTCATATATGCTTGTCTCTTATGATCACATAGCAATTACAGTTATTAAAATAATATGCAGTTGTGTTCTAGTTCTACCCTGACTTTTCAGTACAACTTCTATGTCACTGAACATGGAGGTTTTTGCCAATCACATTTACTGACAGTGTCCTTTTACCTATGTTTCTCTTTATCATTTTACCTGGCTTAATTGTTCTTTGTAACACTTTTCATGCCCTGAGATGTTATTTATTGACTTATTAATATTTGTCGTATTAGTTTCTTTCCTCTAAAATATAAGCTTTATAAAGTACAGTGACTTGTATTTCCTCTTCTATCACCTTGAAGGATGCAAAGGGAGCACTCAAAAATGAGTGTCAAATAGATAAAAAAGAATGAGGGAGGTCAGAGGCGCATCCCATGGCTATTCATAAACTAACATACCAGTAGAGGAAATCACACTGCCATGACGCTCTTAAGATTGACCTATATTCTGGAGCTGCAGATGATTTTACTTCCTTATTGCCATGGCTTCTAGGATGGGTCCCTAAACACAATCACGGTTCTGTAGGTAAATAACCGGAAATGGCCCACTTAAGTGATCCTAATAACTACCTTTAGGGAGGAAGAAATAGGAAGCAGAGGTTGTTTTAGGGCCACAAAGCAATGATACACCTGAATTACAGAGAAAAGTTTTTCCTTCTAAAGATTTTGGCATATCCCAGGCAGCCTCATAGAAGAAATCACATAACTATTTGATTGTACCATGCCCTCTGTACTAGAGAATGTACTTAAGATGCCTCTTAGCCCAATCTCAGAGATCACATCACGGAAATAAAAAAAGAGATTAAAACCTTAATTATATTTTATTCAAAATAT
>NW_012150680.1:6866-8525 GCF_000956105.1 Propithecus coquereli | reverse complement strand
TTTTATGTATTTTGTTGTATCACAGCATTAATATTAAGAAATAGATGCTTATTTCTTACTTATATTTTGAAAATTTATATCACTTCTTTGATTTAATTTTTATATTTCCATGGCTAATCAATTACAAGACCAAGAAAAAAAAAAACATCTGAAATATATGATAAATCATATCCCTTCTTTCTTCTAAACCTTTTGTCCAAAACCATTTTTTTAAAATAGTATGGCTATTATGTATGCAAAAGAACTCCAGATTAAAACAAGTGGTTTTTAGTTTTTTTGTTCTAGAAATAAATCAACTATGACAACAACAAAAACATAAGACAAATGTGTTTGGATTACTAGTCACATTTATCTGAGAGTATAAGAAAATCCCAAGTCTCTCAATATGTTACAGGGTCCAGGAAAGGAAAGATAACAGTGAAATGAAACACAGGGAAATACACTCTTGTGCATGAGAGTAACTATTAATATTAAAGAAATTCTATAATGAAGTGTCTTTGATTATTTTGAATTTTCCCCTAGAAAATTTTATGAGATAATCTATAAAGAAATATGGTATTCTATAATTTCCCACTAGACTCTAAGTATTGAGTATAAAGCAGGTACTCGATAAATATTTTGTGAATAAATGCAAAAATATATACAGATGATTTCTAAATTACCAAACTCAATTAGATGTATAAATAGGTAGACAACTAATGAAGAGATCCTATGGTAAGGTCATCCCTATCTGAAAAGGACCTCTATCATATTAAACATGTATCATGTTAAAAACCAAGTTGATAAAAGGAATAGCAGGATTGATTGGGGAGATGAGGGATAATAAAAAGCATTTAGGGAAAAGAAAAATATGGCAATAAGATGTCATGGACTGTGAAGAACAAAGGGCTTAGGTTTCAATGATAGCTCTGCCATTTACTAGCTGTGCAGCATTAGACAAGTTTCTTATCCCCCCCCCCCATATCCTATATCCTTATCTTTAAAATGGTTATAAAGTACTATCTACCCCATGAATGTGGCCAAGACATGTTCTGATCGCCAAATATCTGTATGCCCCTGCCTCAACCCCTTGCAGCTGGGCGAAGCTATATGAATAGCTCTGAAGAATAGGCTGTGAGTGGAAGTGATGCAAGTCATTTCCTTGCAGAAAAACTAATGAGCCAGTGAGAAACACTTATTCATTCCTTTCTCTAAAGTGGTGATAGGGAGGAAGCACATTCCAGAGTTGGAGCTAAAGATGGTGGAACGTCAGACCCCATGTGATTGTGTGATCAGAACTCTCTGCCCTCTTCCCCTAAAAAGGGTTATGTACTCTGTATGAGAAACACATTTGTTTATTTTCGTATTAAGTCCTGAGAATTAGAGACTAATACTAAGAAGTTTTTGTTAGGATTAAATAATATAATGGTTGTAAAAGCATCATTTTAATAAATGGTACTTTGTCATGGACAATTATTTAACTTAGTGTTTGATAAACATTCTGTAAAGGGTCAGAAAGTAAATAGTTTAGGCTTTGTGTGCCATATGGTCTTCGTTGTAGCTACCCAACTATGCCATTATAATGCATGAAATGCCAATACATTATCTGAAAGCAACCACAGAGTATGTAAAAAATGAATGTTACTATTTTCCAATAAAACTTTATTTACAAAAACAGGT
>NW_012150680.1:1172-1960 GCF_000956105.1 Propithecus coquereli | reverse complement strand
TAAACACATCTGTGTAGATATATACATACATACATAAATGAAAGTATGAATATACAAACAACAATACAAATTAGGGACAGAGCCTTTACTCTATGAAAAAGTTCAAAATGTTATTTCTTTTTTTTTTTATTTCAGCATATTATGGGGGTACAGATGTTTACGTTACGTATGTTGACCTACCCCCCCCAAGTCCAAGCTTCAAGCATGTGCATCCCCCGGATGGTGCACATCGCACTCTTTGCGTATGCATATACCCGTCCCCTGCTCCCCTTTCACCCCTCCCCCCGACCGACATCCAATAAATGTTATTCTTATATGTGCACCTATGTCTCGATCACTTAATAACAATTTGATGGTGAGTACATGTGGTGCTATGAAAAAGTTCAAAATGTTATTTCTTTTTTTTTTTATTTCAGCATATTATGGGGGTACAGATGTTTACGTTATGTATGTTGACCTACCCCCCCCAAGTCCAAGCTTCAAGCATGTACATCCCCCGGATGGTGCACATCGCACTCTTTGCGTATGCATATACCCGTCCCCTGCTCCCCTTTCACCCCTCCCCCTGACCGACATCCAATAAATGTTATTCTTATATGTGCACCTATGTCTCGATCACTTAATAACAATTTGATGGTGAGTACATGTGGTGCTTGTTTTTCCATTCTTGGGATACCTCACTTAGTAGAATGCGTTCCAGCTCTCTCCAGGAGAATACAAAAGGTGCTATATCACCATTGTTTCTTAAAGCTAAATAGTACTCCATGGTATACATATACCACATTTTA
>NW_012150680.1:0-1122 GCF_000956105.1 Propithecus coquereli | reverse complement strand
AAATGAATATGCCTGCATAGCAGATCAATACCAATCTTTAAAGGACAGAATAAATTACAGAATTCAAATGTTGAAGCCAAGGCTTATATATTTCCTTTCATTTTTCTTTCTTTGGATTTTCCATCATTTGTTTTTTTAATAGTTCCTTTTATGACGTGTAACAGTGATTCACGTCACTGCTCTAATTGCACTTATGTCCAAAGGCTAAAGATTTCTTTTAGAGACCACCCCTACTACTTTGGGGAAAAACAACTGATCCTACTTTTCTGGGAGCTTCTACATATCTTAGGTTATCTCTTCGTGCTGACTTTGCATCTTTGCGTGTGATCTTATTAGATCCAGTTCGTTATCCTTGGATTTCTTAACTTACATCAATATCACATCCATTGCTACCAAACACACCAAAATTGTGCTTTTCAGGTAATAAACATCTTTTAGAAGAATAACTAATGAATACACAGAAGTAAGGAAAATTCACAGGGTGTTGGAAAGTAGAATATTATAAAGTGAAACTAAAATGCTGGATGCCTGCTACAGAAAATATGCCATATCACGGTAATTATAGGGAAATGCAAAAATAAACATCAGCATTATTGCACAGCAACTAGACTGACACAAATTTACAACCCTGCTAGTAATAACTACAGATGAGGATGTGAAGTAAAAAATCTCCTCTACTTCTACTAGGAGTGTAAATTGGCAAAGTCACTTTAGAGAACAATATGGAAACATCTAGTGAATGCAAAAATAGCCAGACCCTATGGTTCAGCAATTTCTCCCTTAGTTGCATGCAATAAAGATAAGTTCAAATATGTGAACAAACAGATCTGTAAAATAATGTCCTAGCAGCAATGTTCATGACTGAAAAACAAACAACAACAAAATTGAGAACAACCTAATGTCCTTGATAGAATAGATTTTAAAATGTGGTATACTAATGTGTAGGGTACTATACAGAAATGGCAATGAATGAACCAGATTGAATAATACAAAAGAGAGTGATTTCACAAATATAAATTTGAATGTATAGAGCAAATTGTAGAAGAATATATAAAGTTTAAAAATAAGTAGAAAGGTACTATATTTTGTTTAGATTAGACATACATATGTAGGAAATATATA
>NW_012150679.1:21790-22121 GCF_000956105.1 Propithecus coquereli | reverse complement strand
TTGGAGATTCCTGCTAAGCTAGGGTATATTTTTAGAGCATAAGAAGCTATAAAATACAAATTCCTAGACCCCAAATCCCCAAAGATTGATTCTCCAGGAATCTGCATTTTAGTAATAGATTATATTTTATTCTGTTATAGATAAGTTCATCATATCCAGCTTTATTCAAACATGTAACTTTGTCTATCTAAAAATTGACTGAATAGATTGGCCAATGAATACCCCATTTCATTTCGTTCTTTTTTTTTTGAGACAGAGTCTCGCTCTGTTCCCTGGGTTAGAGTGCCATGGCGTCAGCTTAGCTCACAACAACCTCAAACTCCTGGGCTCA
>NW_012150679.1:17016-18200 GCF_000956105.1 Propithecus coquereli | reverse complement strand
TAAGAAATTGAAATATTAAAGAAAAATCAAACAGAACTTCTGGAAATGAAGAATTTATTCAAGGAATTACAAAACACAGTGGAAAGCCTCAATAACACAGTATATCAAACAGAAGAAAGAATCCCAGGGTTTGAAGATAACACCTTTCAATTAAATAAGTCAGTTGCAGAGATAGAGCAGACAAATGAGAGAAAAGAGCAAAGCCTACAAGAAACATGGGATTATGTGAAGAGGCCTAACATGGGAATCATAGGCAACCCTGAGGATAAAGAAGAAAATACAAAAGGGTTGGATAAGCTATTTGAGGATATAATAGAGGAAAATTTCCCAGACCTTGCTAAAACTCTAGATATCCAGGTACAAGAAACTCAAAGGATCTCTGGGAGATTTATTGCAAACAGGAAGACACCACGACACATAGTCACCAGACTGACCAAAATAACCAGCAAAGAGGCCCTCCTACTAGCTGTAAGGTTAAAGAAGCAGGTAACCTACAAAAGAAAACCCATCAGAATAACAGCAGACTTCTCAACTGAGATCTTACAAGCAAGAAGAGACTGGGGCCCCATACTCACTCTTCTCAAACAAAATAATGCCCAGCCTAGAATCTTGTACCCTAAGACTAAGTTTCATACATGAAGGAGAAATAAAGACCTTCTCAGTCTAGCAAAGACCGAGGGGATTCATCAAGACAAGACCTGCCCTCCAAGAAGTGCTGAAAACAGAGTTACACACGGATCAGCACAATACACACTCACCAATGTAAAATCATCCAAAAGCTAAATGTCAAAGGCCAGATACCACAATGGCTCAAGAGAGAAAACAAAGCAACAACGTTCAACTTAACAGGATGGATGGAAATTTGCCCCACTTACCATTTTTCTCAGTAAATGTGAATGGCTTGAATTGCCCACTAAAGAGACATGGGCTGGCTGAATGGATAAAGATACACAGGTCAAGTATCTGCTGTCTTCAAGAAAGCTGGTGTGGCAGTTCTGATTTCAGATAACTTCATCTACAAATCAACAAAAGTAATGAAAGACAAAGATGGTCTCTATATAATGGTGAAGAGTATAATCCAAAAAGAAGATATAACAATTCTAAATATTTATGTACCTAACTCAGGTGCACCCAGATTCATAAAGCAAATCCTGCTTGATCTAAACAAATTATAAACGGCAACA
>NW_012150679.1:11032-12023 GCF_000956105.1 Propithecus coquereli | reverse complement strand
AAACACTGACACGTCATCTATCTGCTCACGTAAATTTCTCCTAAAAGACATCATTTTGTTCACATCAACCTATGTCAAAATATTTATTTCTAGTTCTCTGCCTAGTAGGAATCTGGGGTTAATTATCCATAAATTGATGTTCCCAATCTCTAAAATCTCTTTATACACAGAAAAAAAATAGTTTCTTATCTACTTCTGCTTTACTTAATAAGTATATAGTCAGTTGTGGTTTCTGACTATGAGCAAATACATCACTCTCATCTTCAGATAATGCAGGTCATTATTCTTCTTGGTGCCAACTTTAATCAGATAATCTGAGCTTTGCTTTTCGGAGATGACATATTACATTAGCTATAGGACATTAACAAGAAAAACAACGCGACTGTAGACTGAAATGCCTCTGATAACTCGATTTTCAAATGTATTATGTCAATCAATACTGCCAAGAGAATGTTATAACTCTGTGGCTGTTTTATATGAGTTGTTGGAGGAAAGACAGAGGACATTTTAAAATCAATAAAGCATTTGATAGTAATGACAACGAGAGAAAGTTAATTCTGGTAACATTTAATGATATTTTCTTTGGAGTGCTCGTTTTGGAGTATCTGGAGATTTTCTTACTTTTAAGTTAAATTCAACTGTGATTCATTCTCATACAACATGGAGCTGGATATGATTTTTATTCTTTGAAAAACTCCAGGGTCAGTGACATAAAAGTTTGAGCACTTCACAAATAATTATATACATTTGATAAAACCAATTCTCACTTAGTTTAGTGTTAAGAAGGAAAATATTGCTCTGGGCACATCTAATGACCTTCCCACTGTAGACAAGGATGACTACTCTGTGTGGAGGATGTAATTGGATAAAAGAACTGAAACTCTTGAATTCCCCTGATTATGACCCTGTTTTATAGATTTTAAGCTTGTAGGTGCTTCTTCAACAAATGTCATGCTTTCTCAGTTAGGTGGTTAATGGTGTGAACTCACTG
>NW_012150679.1:0-752 GCF_000956105.1 Propithecus coquereli | reverse complement strand
AGATCTAGCTAAGTATGTACTGGATCTATATGCAGAAAACTACAACACTCTGATGAATTAATCAAAGATGGTGTAAATAAATGGAGAGAAATTCTGAATTCATGAATTGGGAGACTATTAAGATTTCAATTCTTCCCAAATTGATTTATCAAAATTAAAGCAAGCTAGTTGTAGATATTGACAAACTAATTCCAAAGTTTCTACAGAAATTCAAAAGAACTAAAATAATAAACATAATATTGAGGAGGAAAACAAAGTTGCTCAATTCACACTACCCTATTTCAAGACTTACTACAAATCTATAGTAATTAAGACAGTGAGATTTTGGTGACAGAATAGACGTATAAATCACAGCAATAGAATAGAGAGCCCAGGAATAGACTGATCAGTATTATTTTAAATGAAATGGTTTAGAAAATATGGAACTCATCACACATGAGAAAGTGTTGTGTTCACCCTAAAGAGGTGAAATGGCTCCAAAATTTAGTTCAGATACGGAGAGTGGGGATTTCACACATGCACTGAGAAAGTGTGAAAAGACTTATTACTCACATAAAAGGCTTTCTGGAAAGAGCAAGACAGCTCCCAAGTAGGTTCAAAATGACTTGAAAGACCCATGAAAGAAGAGATGCTGAGGTTTTTATGGTGATTAGGGAGTGGAGCCATGATTAGGATTGCTATGTGCAGGTTGGGCCTTGGGTAATTTGAAATCTAGCGGCTCTCTTGGCTCCAAAGGAAGGAGCTATCTTTTA
>NW_012150678.1:8205-9238 GCF_000956105.1 Propithecus coquereli | reverse complement strand
ATCCAAACAACTTGAATATTTATTTGCAAGGTAAAGCTAAGTCTATATATGATATGGGGCAAAAAATCCAAGCATTTCACAAAAAGCTATGTGTTTTCAAAACACTTCTTCTTCAAAAGGAAATATTGGATGAACATTTTTCCCAGTTAGCAAAGGTCACTGATGAGCAGGATGATATATGTGAATCATTTGAAGAATATGCAGCTGTTACAGACTATTAATTGGAGAATACAATGAGAGGTTCACTGACTTTGAGAATCAAGACATCACACTAAAATTAGCATTTAAGCCTTGGCTGGTTGTAAACACCAAGACACCTAAAGAACTACAGATGGAATTGGTTGAGCTCTCAGTAGATGACATTTTAAAATCATTGTTTGATGCTAAGAAAGATCCAACTGAAATATGGAAAAATGCAGTAGAACATCCAAGCCTTTGGCAACATTCCTGAAAAGTGCTTTCTTGCTTTTCAGCTACTTATTGCTGTGAATCTACATTCTCCTACATAATCCAAATCATGATGCCCTTATGGTCACAAATGACTGATAACCATCTGTAGGATCAACTGAGACTGCAGCCCTCCATGCTGCCACCAAATATTCAAATGCTTTCCAACAAAAAGCTGACACAACGAAGTCATTAAAAGGTTAGTTAACTTTAAAATTAATGAATAGTTTTCATTTTTTGAAATTATTAAGTACATAGTAGTTAGATTTTTACAAAATAATGTACATTTTTAAGTATAGCTCAGTAAAATTTCTTGAATGTGGCCTTATTTGATTACAGCTAAATTAATTTGGCCTTCCCACATGACAAGATTCCTCACCACTGTTCTATCGTATCTCAACACACACACACACCCCCATACACCTCGTTTATTTAAAAACTAGCTAGTAAGCATCACATAAAATAGAAAGGAAAACTATGATGTCATCAATAAGTTTTACATTACTGACTGTTATTTAGAAGTTTCATGATCTAAAGTAACATAGAGAATAACTTAATTTTTACCAATCGATTAACACAAAAAAGG
>NW_012150678.1:4726-4970 GCF_000956105.1 Propithecus coquereli | reverse complement strand
TGCTAAACATATAATTTCTGTCAGACAGAGAATTATCACAAATAGAAAGCTACAAATGGACATTTGCTATTTATTTAAGATAAAACCACTGCTTATTATTAAAAATAATGAGTTGCTAAACATATAATTTCTGTTAGACAGAGAATTATCACTAATTCACATACAACAGACCATTAAGGTAATACTTCTATTTACCATCGTCCTAGAGATCATGGGTGTGTAAATAAGTATAAGAAAAATAAGT
>NW_012150678.1:0-1531 GCF_000956105.1 Propithecus coquereli | reverse complement strand
GAAAAATTACCACAAAATTAGTGGCTTAAAATAGCACCATTCACAGCTATGTAGGTCAGATGTCTGGCAGGATATGGCTGCAGTAGGGGCTGAAAAATTTTTAAAGCTAAAATCAAAATAATAAACTGTATTATTTTTCCCATTTTTATAGGAAAAATTACCACAAAATTAGTGGCTTAAAATAGCACCATTCACAGTTACGTAGGTCAGATGTCTGGCAGGATATGGCTGCAGTAGGGGCTGAATTAAAGACATTGTCTGGGATTGTGTTTCTTTTCTGGGGATCAGCGTCTTGCAAGCTCACTGGTTGTGGGCAGAATTCATGTCTGTATAGTTGCATGACTGAGCCATGTTTCCTTCCTGGATGTCAGCTGGGCTGTTCTCGGCCCCGGCTAGTCACGTTCCTTATGGCATAGTCCTCTCCATTTCTGAGCCAGCAATGGTGTTTCAAATTCTTTTTGTGCTTTGAATCTTTGCCTTTTTCTTCTGTGACCACCCAGAGAAAACTCTCCCCTTTTAAAGGGCTCATGTGATTAGAACAAGCCCACTTGGATCATCTCTATTTCTTAAGGTCGACTGTGCCATATAACATAAAATAATCGCAGGAGTAAATTCCACATTCCAGTCCCAGGGTTATTTAAGATGTATACGCCCGAGGGAAGGCAAGTATTATGGGTGTGAACTAAAATAAAATTTTAAGGCTCACCCCCTCACCAGCTAACTAAATGGACCTCTTCGTGGCCAAAGGAATACCCTAAAACTAAATTGCCTGCCAGGAGGAAGGAGGTCAGACATGCCTTATCATGCCCCTCTCCCTTCTTGGGGACATCCTTTGTAACCCATTAACAGGCCCAAGGGTATGCAAGACAAACCTGCAGGTCCTCAATTTACACAACAAATCTATGTCCAGTGGCTTATCTCTGATAAAGAGTTCCTATGTTAAAACATTCCAAGCCTTTAGACAAAGCTTCATGTCTTTAATCAATTACAGGCCAAAGAATCTTTTAACCCACCTATAACCTGTAAGCCCCCGCTTCAAAATGGCCCACCTTTTTGGGCCAAACCAATGTATGCCTCCCATGTATTGATTTATGACTTTACCTGTAACCCCTGCCTCTCTGAAATGTATAAAACCAAACTGTAACCCAACCTCGGTGAGTCCACTTGCTCAAGGCCTCTTGGGTATGGCTCCGGGTCATGGTCCTCAAATTTGGCTCAGAGTAAATCTCTTTAAAATTACTTTACAGAGTTTGGTCTTTTTTTTCCATTGACATGGGCATCTTAAAATTCTGCCTACTACAGTCTACCCTCTGGCTCCCAAAGATTCACGTATCTTCTAAATACAAAATACATTGACTATCTCTCAAAATTGCCAAGTTTTCATCTGACTTCAGTCTCAACGCAAGTCTAAAATCTAATTTAAATCCCACAGCTCAAAAGTCTAAAATCTCATCATCTAAATTATCTGCACTAGGTGTGGATGAGGCGCCCGGGTTTAATCTGTTAACTATAACTCCTGGGACACAACTGC
>NW_012150677.1:12311-12788 GCF_000956105.1 Propithecus coquereli | reverse complement strand
TTAGACTCTGAATATCTACTGACAAAGCTTGCACACACACTAAAACACACCACAAGAGAAAGAGAGAAAAAGAGAGAGAGAGAGAGGGAAGAAGGGAGGGAGAAAGGATGTGAGTAGAAAAGTTAAATATAAAAACCAGAAGTACTAGATTAGTAATTAAAGGAAGGAAGACATCCCAGTTTTCACTTCAGTTTCTGAAATAACACGTCTGCAAAATACTGTTTACAGACTTCTAGGGTCCCTTAGATACATTCATGGTAATGATCCAATTAGTTTCATAATAATAGTGAGATGCTCTGGGCCTGTTTTTTGACATGTGTACTGATGATGCAAAACAATTTGGGTGAAACTCCTGGTGACTTAGCATAAATCAAGGGAGTGTCACTGTACCACTAGTAGCCATTGTATTCTTCACAGCCAGGAATTTTTAGGGAAAAACAAGAAAACAGAAATCAAGAATGTCTTGGATGAAAAATA
>NW_012150677.1:11685-12261 GCF_000956105.1 Propithecus coquereli | reverse complement strand
AGAGAGAGAGAGGGAAGAAGGGAGGGAGAAAGGATGTGAGTAGAAAAGTTAAATATAAAAACCAAAAGTACTAGATTAGTAATTAAAGGAAGGAAGACATCCCAGTTTTCACTTCAGTTTCTGAAATAACACTTCTGCAAAATATTGTTTACAGACTTCTAGTATCCCTTAGATACATTCATGGTAATGGTCCAATTAGTTTCATAATAATAGTGAGATGCTCTGGGCCTGTTTTTTGTGTTGACATGTGTACTGATGATGCAAAACAATTTGGGTGAAACTCCTGGTGACTTAGCATAAATCAAGGGAGTGTCACCGTACCACTAGTAGCCATTGTATTCTTCACAGTCAGGAATTTTTAGGGAAAAACAAGGAAACAGAAATCAAGAATGTCCTGGATGATAAATAAAAATCATTAATTTATTGTTTATTATTAAATCTCAAGTCTCCAGCAATATTTATTTATTATTCATTTATTACGTATTATTAAATCTCAAGTCTCCAGTTTTAATATTCTGTGTGTTGAATTGGGAAGAGCATACAAGGCATGGCCATTCCATAAGAACACATGATTGC
>NW_012150677.1:377-745 GCF_000956105.1 Propithecus coquereli | reverse complement strand
GTACTTTTTATAATATTAAGTTACTCATTCAGTGTGATTCTTCCCTATATCAGAAATCAGAAGGAAAAAATTAGGTGAACTTGTATATAACTGAAGTGTTGTAAACTAAACATTTGTGCACTCCCATCATTCATATGTTGAAATCCTAACGCCCAATATGATAGTATTAAAACGTGAGGCCTTTGGTAGGTGCCCCATAATGTCATCACCTACCAAAAGCCCTATTTCCAAATGCGAGGAGAGCCCCAGAGAGCTTTTTTCCCTTCTCCTGTAAAAAGATATAGTGAGATGATGTCATCTATGAACCAGGAAGCAGGTCCTCACCAGACATCAAATCTGTAGGCACCTTGATGTTGGATTTTCCAGCC
>NW_012150677.1:0-327 GCF_000956105.1 Propithecus coquereli | reverse complement strand
GTATACAGCTCCTTGAACATGTTTAAATTGATGTCAGTTTTTATAGCATAACTTTAAAGAGTTGCTATGTATGTAATTTTGAAATAATGGATATTATATAAATACTTTACATACATTCTCATCAAAAGTTGGACATTTCAGATTTAGCTTTTTGAAATTTTGGGAAATGTATTCCCATAATCTAATTGGCAATGCCAAGTGTCATTGAGAACCTACCCTTCAAGTAAGACTTACTTTAAGTCTAAACATCCTGACTCCAATTTTCTTTGCAAATGAATGTGTTAATAGTCATGTCCACGATAACATGGGCAGATATGTCAAATGTGC
>NW_012150676.1:16270-16700 GCF_000956105.1 Propithecus coquereli | reverse complement strand
TGCAGAGATAACAGCCTGCAGTTTTTTGTTTTTTGTTTTAATGCCTGGTTTTGGTTTTAGGTCAATGCTTAATTATGTTAAAGGATAAGATAGGAAATATTTCCTAATCCTCAGTGTTCATGAAGAGTTTGTTACATTTAGCATTACTTCTTCTGTAGTTGTTAGGGAGAATTCATTAATTAACCCGTGTGGGTCTTCAGTTTGCTTTGCTCAAGATTTTTAACCAAAATAAACTTCTTTGATAGATACAAAGGTTTTTAGGTTATCTATTTCTTCTTGAGTGAGGACTGATACATTTTGTCCTTAAAATCATTTGTATATCTGAAATTCCATGTGTTAGCAGAAAGTTTCTTATGTATAGTAGCTCTTTACTATCTTCTTATATATGTGAATTCAGTTATGATGCTACAACTCTAATTCCTGATCTTGT
>NW_012150676.1:15691-16220 GCF_000956105.1 Propithecus coquereli | reverse complement strand
AAAATATCATATTTTACATTTAAAAATACAGAGTTGGACCAAGTCCTGGTAGGGAAAATAAGAAACGTATGCAGCTAGATTTTTCTCTCCTAGAAGTGCTGCTTGCATGGACTTTAGACCAGGTAGTGCTGTGTCCAGGTTTTTCTCCCTGTTACTCCCAGATTCACTGGTGCCCTCAACAACTCAGTGCAGATGGGGCATCTTCATTTGGCGTCCAGTTGTGATCTGTCTGTTGACCTTAGCTTTAAGATTATACAAATAACAAAGAAGGGGGAAAATAGAGTTGAGTATTTGACTTCTGTTATAATGAAGAAGAGAATTGATTTCAAAAAGAATATGGATGATGCCCGGGAGTTAGAAAGACATTGATTTAGGTTTTGAGGGAAACTGCTTCAATTCTGACAGGTTCTCATCAAACTCCTAGCAGCACAGTCTTCATCTTCACCAGTGTTTTTAAACTAGAATATTGAGTCCATGTCCCAGATTATTCAGTGTAAGGCTAAATGAATATTTTACATATATACATATA
>NW_012150676.1:1112-3091 GCF_000956105.1 Propithecus coquereli | reverse complement strand
AAATGTCTGTTTTATAGAATGTCTTTTGTTCTTTTGGGTAGATGCCCAGTAATGGGATTGCTGGATCAAATGGTACTTCTAGTTGTGTCTCTTTAAGGTATCTCCATGTTACTTTCCACAGAGGCTGCACAAGTTTGCAGTCCCACCAGCAGTGTATGAGTGTTCCTATCTCTCCGTATCCATGCCAAAATTTATTGTTTTGGGACTTTTTTGGTAAAGGCCATTCTCACTGGGGATAAGTGGTATTTTATTGTGGTTTTGATTTTATTTCCCTGATGATTAGAGATGTTGAGCATCTTTTAATATGTTTTTTGGCCATTATTCTGTCTTCTTTTGAAAAGTTCCTGTTCATGTCCTTTGACCACTTTTTGATAGGGTTGTTTGATTTTTTTCTTGCTGATTTTCCTGAGTTCTAAATAGATCTGGTTATCAGCCCTTTATCGGATGTGTAGCATGCAAAAATTTTCTCCCATTCTGTAAGTTGTCTGTTTGCTCTTGAGACCATTTCTTTGGCTGTGCAGAAGCTTTTTAATTTGATCAGGTCCCATTTATTTTGGTTGTTGTTGTGATTGCCTTTGGGTCTTCTTCATAAATTCTTTGCCTAGGCCAGTGTCTAGAAGAGTATTTCCAATGTTTTCCTCTAGAATTCTTATAGTTTCACGCCTTAGGTTTAAATCTGTTACCCAATGTGAGTTGATTTTTGTGAGAGGTGAAATGTGCAGATCCTGTTTTAGTCTTCTGCATGTGGCTATCCAGTTTTCCCAGCACCATTTGTTGAATAAGGATCCTTTTCCCCAGTGTATGTTTTGCCTGCTTTGTCAAAGATTAGATGGCTATATGAGAATGGTTTTTTATCTGGGATCTCAGTTCTGTTCCATTGGTCTCTGTCCCTGTTCTTGTGCCAGTACCATGTGTGTCCGCTTTTTGCCCTTTTTTGTTCTTCCCCTCCCCTCATCACCTCCAGGGTGGAGAGGCCCTTTGCATGAATCATTCCTCATTCGGCCTCCAGGGACATGAGCTACCACCTAAGTATGATCCAGAAACAGTGCTTGACTTGACATCAGAGATCCCTTCCTTTTCCCTGGGAAATTGCTTTCTCAAAAGCTGCCTTTGAGCATTACTGTGTGTGGCCTGAAGCAAAAGGCAGTGTGACCACATACTCAGAGGGTTAGATTAGGGTCAACGGGGCCAAGTGATCATGATAGATACTACTGAGTGATAGCATTTCCCATGCATTCTCTCACACTGTTCCCATGAAATAGACATTATTTGTGCATTACTACTCCATTTTACAGGTTAAGGAAACTGTGGTATAGAGAGATTAAGTGGTTTAACCATTTCACACACCTAGAAAGTGATGACATGAAATCCAAATCCTGGCATTTTAATCCACAGATATCCATCTCCTGACTACTCCAGATGCTGTGCTTTTAAAAAGAGCAGGTTTCATAAAAGTGTATTTATCAAGTAATTTCATACTACATCTAACTAAAGCCATTAGGGTCACAACTAGGCTGACATCTCTTTGTACTGACACTAAGACTTCCCCCAACTAATGCTTGGGCTTGTAGATGTTCCTGGTTTGTGGCTGAAGGATCAAAATGAAACAGAAACTCTTGTTTCAACCTTGAGCTTCTTAGAGCCAGTGTGTCTTGACCCCCCACTTTGGCTGCAAAGCGAGTATCAAACGGGGTGTATTGGAGAGACACTGAATTAGGAGTACGGAGAATTAGCGCCATGGCTAGCCAGCTAGATGGTCTTGGGCAGATCATTGTACCCTTCTGTGTCAATTTTCTTATCTCTCCTTCAGGAGAGTTGTACCTAATAAGCTCTGAGTGTACTTTCTGCTCTCAAAAATCTACAATTCATTATTTCTTAGAAATTAGGATTTTCAAAGCCCTTGTGGTAACAGGAGCACCCTTTGTTTATGGCATTTTTCCAGCCTGTGTTTGCTAGACCATTGGGATGACACATCTTCA
>NW_012150676.1:0-1062 GCF_000956105.1 Propithecus coquereli | reverse complement strand
CAACTCCCTGGCGTCATCCACATACTTTTTAAAATCAATTCTCTTTTTAATTATAACAGTAGTAAAAAATTCAACTCCATTTTTCCCTTCATTTATTATTTAAATAATCTTAAGGCTAAAGTGAGTAGATCACAATTGGATACCAAATGGAAATGTTACTTTGGGAATGCACCTTTTCGTTATTGAGGTGAAATTCACGTAATGTAAAATTAATCATTTTAAAGTGAATAGTAACATTTAATACATTCACGATGTTGTTTGACCATCACCTCCATCTAGTTCCAAAGCATTTTTGTCACCCCAAATTAAAACCTCATACCTAGTAAGCAGTGACTCTCCATCGTCCCCTCCCCTGGCCCTTGGTACGTGCCAATCTGCTTTCTAGTTCTATGGATTTATCTATTCTGGATAGTTCATAGAAATAGAATCATGCAAGATATAAAATTATGTGATGGTTTTGTATGTGCCTCGGCATATTCTTTTTGTCGTATACTAAACCTAGTGCTTTAGCTGTTAATAGATGTCTTTAACATGACTTTGGCCATAATTACCTTTAGGATAAAGAACTCTTTTTCTCTCCTAAGTGTTGGGCCATATTCATAAGCCCTCACTGAATCCATTCCTGGCCATCAGCACAGTTGGGTAGCCTGTATAAGACTAGACCCATTCAAATATTAAAAAGACAACTCTGTTTAGACAATAAAGCTCCCCCACCCCACCCCAATATGAAGCCCAGTCCTACCCCATAAATCGGAATTTAGACCCAGAAGAGACTTAGAGATGTGTTGTACTGGCTCAGCTCCCTCCCTCTGCGGAGACAGTGCTGGGATTTGTGTAGTCCATGGATAACATGGAATTGAGCACCCAGACCACATGTGCTGCGGTTCTGTGTCTGCTGTTCTTTTTTATTTCAGCATATTATGGGGGTACAAATGTTTAGGTTACATATATTGCCCTTGCCTCCCCCCACCCCGAGTCAGAGCTTCAAGCGTGTCCATCCCCCAGACGGTGCTCATTGCACTCATTATGTATGTATATACCCATCCCCTCCTCCCCCCTCCC
>NW_012150675.1:20693-21284 GCF_000956105.1 Propithecus coquereli | reverse complement strand
CCTGATATGGTTTGGATGCTTGGCCACTCCCTTCAAATCTCGTGTTGAATGTTGGCAGTGGGGCCTGGTAGGCATTTGGGTCATGGGGGCACATCTTTCATGAATGGCTTGGTGCCCTCCTGAAAATAATGAGTCTTCATTTATTAGTTCACGTGAGAGCTGGTTATTTAAAAGAGCCTGATACCACCTCCTCCCTCTCTTGCTTCTTCTCTCGCCATGTGGCAAGCCTGTTCTCCCTTCACCTTCCACCTTGATTGGAAGCTCCCTGAAGCTCTCACCAGAAACAGATGCTGGTGCCACACTCCTTGTATGGTCTGCACAACTGTGAGCCAAATAAACTTCTTTTCTTTATAAATTACCCAATCTCAAATATTTCTTTATACCAACACAAAACAGACTAACATAAGACCTTAAAACCAAATAAACTATTCAGCAAGGTAAATAGTTTTTAAAAATTAATTTACTCTTCTTTTTACCTTAACACTGTAAGAGTTCTGTCCCCTTGGTAATCTTTTTGTCACCAGACTTTTTGCCAATGTTTCTATTTCTGTTATGGTAGGCTAATTTTTGCACTTGGCCACATATATTTAG
>NW_012150675.1:10021-10333 GCF_000956105.1 Propithecus coquereli | reverse complement strand
GAAATGTAGAAGAATGCATTTTTAATAAAGAAAATGCTAGGTATATAAATCTTTTAATGTTCAAGGTCTCAGTGTCATATTTCTTTTACAAATGATGCTGCCTTCAGGTTTATCTTACTTCCTAACGCTCTTGATGGATCCCAAGGATACTGCAGAAACCTAAAATTTGAAATCTTCAAATAGATGAAAGCCAATCATAAATAATGTATTTTGCATTTAGATAAGATATTCTCCTTGGCTATTTTAAACATTTTTTTTTTAAAGAAGTAATTCTGCTTAGGTGTTTTTGGCAACAAATCAAACACTAATCAT
>NW_012150675.1:9627-9971 GCF_000956105.1 Propithecus coquereli | reverse complement strand
TATCTAGGTCACCTTACATGAACTTTGGCTAATTACAATATCATTGTGTTTTTACAATTTCTCCACCCTTAAAATCACCATAATAATTTCAAAACAACTACATAAAGTATAAAAATGAGGGAAAATCCAATTCTAAGAATTACTACCCGACCCCTTACCCTTAAATATTTCTCCCCTCAATTAGTGAGACTTCAAAAAGCCAAAAACCCTTTCCTTTGGTACAGCTACTCTTTTCCAGCCCACCTGTCTTCTTACTCTTGAGAGAGTGAACTTTCACTTGCACTTTCGATCTTATCTTTCAGTAAAAGCTGCTTGCTTTCGGCTTACCTGTGGTGGGTCCTAAA
>NW_012150675.1:0-302 GCF_000956105.1 Propithecus coquereli | reverse complement strand
TTTCTCTATTCGGTTCCATTAGTCCATTATCTATCTCCCTATATAAATGCCATAAATTATTTTTGAAATCTAGGTAGTAAATACTCCCAACATATTCTTTTTCTTAAATCTTCTCATACTAATTCTTGGCCCTTTAAATCATCTTATAAATGACATCATCAACTTATTCCATTAAAATTATGTTAGGATTTTGATTGTTACTGCATTAAATTATCAATTAGGATGGAATTAATTTATATGTATTGTTAAGACTGTCTAGCCACAGACATAAAATACCCCTGTATTTTATTTAAGCCTTTAAT
>NW_012150674.1:697957-698447 GCF_000956105.1 Propithecus coquereli | reverse complement strand
AGAGAGAGAGAGAGAAAGAGAGAGAGAGAGAAGGAGAGATTGATTAAGAATTATTATTACAAAGTGAGAAATGCGGCATATTGTGAGAGCCCAAAATGGAGAGCTAATTTCATTTGAAGTATACAAATGTAGAACTATTAATACTTGATGCATTAATATTTAATCCAATATTTGATGAGACCTGGAGTTGGCCAGATGAAAAGACAGAGTATATCATATGCAAAGACCACAGTGGTACCTGCCACACTTTGGAGAATCTGTACTAAAAGAAATATAACAGTGCATGGAGAACAAGGAGGAGAGCTCTAGGAAGCCTCTTCATGCCCACATATTTTCTGGAGCTAAGATATAGAAGACAGAGGAGCCAGTCATGCGAAAATCTGGAAGAAGATTAGTCAGTCCTAATAAGAGCAAACAGGGGAAAACTCTCTGAAATGGGAGAGTATATGGCATTTGTGAATAAAAAAGATGGAAAGTCTGTGGCTTGGGT
>NW_012150674.1:695854-696161 GCF_000956105.1 Propithecus coquereli | reverse complement strand
ACCTGCTGGTGCAATAGAGAGAAACTAGGAAGTGTCATCTTCAGACAAGGTGATCTAAGGAATATTTAAGTTTAGATCTGAAGGAAGAGATCAAGACAAAATTGCAATATTCAGGCAAAAGCAGATGCAGAAGGCTTGAAAATGGAAATCCCTTGATTTGCTGAGAGGCTAAATGCAGACCAGAGTCCCTGGCAAAGAGTGAGTAGGTAGGAGTGTGATTTTAGAGAAGCTTAAAGAGATGGAAAGAAGCCAGACCATACACGTCCCTACAATATATATAAGATTTTGCATTTTATTCTGAGAATAA
>NW_012150674.1:689454-691513 GCF_000956105.1 Propithecus coquereli | reverse complement strand
CATTTATCTATACACGATTACATAAAACTAAATGTACAAATAAGAAAAATTAGAAACCAAAGCCCTTCTAGAATATAGCATCACTTTTTTTCTTTCTCTTTGAAATAGAAGTTTGAAATTTTCTCCCTCAGTAATGAATTTTTTATTGGTTCTCTAAAATTTCCGCCATCTTTATAAGGGAATAATTTAAAGGCCCAAATAGAGGTTCTTTTGAGTAAGATTTAAATCATTCCTGATAAATGCAGCTATTTGAAGAATGGCTCAGGGTGCAGAAAGTTCATGCTGGAAACTAATTTTCTCCTCCTCCTGCTCCTTTTTATCTCTCTCTCTCCTTCTCTCCTTTTCTCCCTCTCTCCCTCTGCCTCTCATCTCTATTCTATATTTCCTTTGGCAAATTCAATACCCCGTATTTTGGGGGGAAGGGACTTTACCTCCAAATATCCTCTATGTATACAGAGTAGAGAGGAGTGGACACTAGGACCCACTGAGAATCACCGAGTTTGTTACTATCTCTGACTGGGATGAGCTTCCCATGGCAATGAGTGCTATTTTTCTTTGCGTTTTCCAATCTAGCCCTGATTTCTCTTTTGGTCAATTGTAAACTGGAAACATACAGGGAAAGTCGTACTAGAAAATGTAGTTTTAGCATAACAAGATATGTAACACCACCTGTACAACATTCATTTATTAGAAATTTATGATGACAAAGTCAATACTATTAATAAGGTCAGAAAAATCAGTCAGTGTGGTTAATCATTTCCAGGCTGTGCTTTGGATTTATTCCGAAAAAAATGTTCACACATGAGATTTCTTTACTCACATAACACTGGGGAAAATTGTAAAGAGAACTAGTATTTATTGAATACCACAGTATGTGAGTAACTGTACTAGAAAATTTATACACGTTGCCTCCTGTAAACATTCCAAAATACATGAAATTCATCATCATTATTCCCTTTTTAGATATAAGGCAATGGAAGCTTACAGCGATCTATTTTTTGTTTGACTTTCATGTGCACTGTTTTATATTACATGTATCATTGCAATATTAGAGAGTCAACACAAGTCTTGAACTTTTGAAATTTATATCACTAGCTGCCTAAAACCAATTTGGTCAAAAAGACAGTAATAGCAATAAAATTTTTGTAAACATAGCCCATTATGAAAGTCAGCGACCTTATATAGAAGCACCATATTATGAATCCTAGGAACCTAAGGCTCTCACCTTCTGACAAAATAACACTAAGATTATGGAATTAGACACATCTGAATTTTTAACCTGTTTCTGTCACACAAAATCTGTGTGTGACTTTGGATAATTTACTTTAACCTCTTTAATGTTCTATTTCCTTACCTATAAAATAGATAAAATAAGAATACATAACTCACAGTTTTGTTCTGAGAATTTAAATGAGAAAGTAATAATCTTACATGCTCAGCAAACATTAAAATTTTAAACTGCAAATAAATTCCAACTTTTATAATTGTAATGAGAAAGTTTAATATATATGTAAATAATATGTGCATGTATAAAATGAAATATAGAGTATAAAATTGGATATTATATATGATATTCATTTATATGTCCTTCATTTAACCTTGACAAAGGCTCAGAAGTACAGTTAACATGGAAATGTAATAACTATATAGGACTAGGTTTTGGAGATAACAACCCTCTTATCCTCTGCGCATTATGTCATCTCAGTGAACTGGACTGTGTCCTCATTTTCTTCTTTAATAGTCACATGATAGCTGCTGAATCACCAGATTTCACATCAGGGTTTAAGATGCTAGCTATGGCTCTACCCCCTTATCAGGAAATAAAACTTTTCAAGACTCCAGCCCACTCTCCAGTAGCAGATTTGCAGTTAGATACAGTTGTTCAGAACTTAGTCAAATAGCCAACCCTAAATCAGGGATCATAGTTGTTGAAATTGGATTAGAAAAATTATTTTTCATCACCTATAGATGCCACTTGGAAGGGGAAATGGATATTTTATAGGGTGCTGACACTGTAGGCTTCAATGGTACTTATTCTATAAAGTTGTTATGACATTTA
>NW_012150674.1:687556-687874 GCF_000956105.1 Propithecus coquereli | reverse complement strand
TTCATTTATTGTCTGTCAGGGAGTAGGCAATCAATAAAAAAAATTAAATGTATTACTACAATTCAAATGTAAAAAATGTAACTAAAAACTGAAAGATAAACTCTAATTTCTGGAGGACTATGTGACTTATTTTTTGTACCTTGAATTGTACACATTCAAACAATATTTCAAAGGCTTTAAACACTTTTACGTAAAAACTTTTCCATTTCTGGGAATTTTGCCAGATACTTAATGATACAGCTTTATATTCATAGAACATATCCTCCCTATTTGCTCTAATCTAAGCTTAGGTAATCACCAATAATCAGCATAAAATTT
>NW_012150674.1:683802-684856 GCF_000956105.1 Propithecus coquereli | reverse complement strand
ACTTTTCTTTGTTTGCTTCTTGTCTGTCAAATGGAGACAATAACCTTCATCTCATCAGGATCTCAGGATAATAAAACACAATGTTGAAAGCAATTAATACTGCGCATGATAGAAGACCGAAATAAACATTTTGCAGTAAGTAATAGATTTTAAAAATTCAAGCGTAAGTAATACTTTTGAGGGTTGATACTAGAGGAGAGATCAAAACCGAGAGGTTTGGAAGCCAGGCTGTCATCTTGCCTTTGCCATTGACTGGCCTGGTTGGGACATAATGCCACACTAGATCAGCCCATCTGTTCAAGGAGCCTTGGGCATCCCACCTCAAATAGTGCTAAAATGTGTGAATCATTATTTTCCATTGCTGCCTTCTTCCTGATACCTCCAACTGAAGATGCTGTAAAGATAAGCTGAGGTCATCCCAGTACACAAAGATTTTTTTTTCTCTGCCTGAGGAGAAAACAACCTATTCCTTGCTGTAAGCCCATGGTCCCTCAGGCTGGCCTGTATATGTGGCAGCCCACACCATATTGGTAATTCCATATTAGCTTTTCAAGTTCACTGTCTTTTTTAGCTGCAATAACTTTCTACTGACAGATTATTTTATTACTACTGGAGTTGATTTTTCTGAGTTGATTTTATTTGACTTTCTATAATAATGGCAGAATATAACCACCTGCCAGGACCTCTGTCACTAGAAAATTTTCCCTATTTTTGGAAATCTGGTTTTCCCTCAATCAATGTCAATTGTGTTTGATTATATATAAGTAGTTTCCTATGTGATGCTCTTGACAAGATATCTAGAAATGTCTTCAATTTAAACATAGTTTTCGACATTCAAATCTCAATGAAGCATGCATCCTCCCAATTTACAGGATTAATATTTCAGAGAAGTGAAAAGATAGAAAAGGGTCAAAGTAATTAAAAAATACATATTTCTACCATTTAATAGTTTGCTTTGTTTATTTCTTTAAATGCATGTCATCACAATGCTGCATCACTGAAATTAATTCTATCATTTTTTGCATGTTAATTAAAAACTCAATTTATGTTAATA
>NW_012150674.1:682228-683307 GCF_000956105.1 Propithecus coquereli | reverse complement strand
ATAAAACCCATGAAGGAAGCTTATTTATTTTTCATTCTTACACTTGCCTCAGTCCCCAGCCATTTCATCCTCAACTCCATATTTGCATGTAGTGTTAATAAGCATGTTATTAATTGATTGGAACATAACTAGAGCAAATAACAAATATTCAACTGTTTAACTTATTATCTGTCAGCTTTCAAGTAGTTAGATACATAGGATTATAAAAAATATGATTTCAACATATATGGCAGTAAGTAAAACTTCGTTTTGGTTTCATACGTTTTGGCAATTGAATAAGAATTATGGAAATCCTATTTGTGAATATCTGTACATTATCCTCTTGTAAAAAGTAAACATGTGATACACACAGACAAATTACCAGCACAAAAATCCATACAGCATTTGCATGGAAGAGTTTGGGATTTTCTGACCCCCTAAGATCCAACCGTAGTCCTAAATTTAACAACCCCTGATATCAGGAGATATGTTTCTATTTCCTTTAGCAGAAGGCTAATCATCCAGTTTATCTAAAAGAAGTAACATACTGTTTGCAAGTTGTTTTCTCCAGAAGCTAACAGTGGGATGGAGATTGTGTATATGATGCTTATTAAACACTTATTCCACAAAAAGTGTGGAAGCAAGACCAAAGAGAAGAAGAAGCTGTACTGGGAGGCAGAATCTACCAAGCTTTCACCAACCAAGAGAAGATCTCTGGAATGAATATTTCCTGTGTAAATTGTCCTTAGTCTGGCTGAAATGGCAGGACTTTATATCTCCAATTTTCTAAATCACTGTATTCAAGCTCTCCTGAGAAGTGCATGGCATCAAGGGAAGTGACTCTCTCCTGAAAAGAATGACCCTGAGGAGCAGACACTTAGATACTAACTGCTTACTGCACTCCCCACCCTTGGACAGCAACTGCTTTCTTGAGGTATATGGTCAGTCTAACAAAGTCTATTCCTTGTTGCCACTAAAATCAACTACTCTTTATACATTTGAATACTCTAATATTCTGGTGGGCCTCTCTTCCTGATAAAAAAAAATATATATAAGAAAAGTTACAAAAAGTACTCTGTGACTAGAGTTGTTACTGGTGC
>NW_012150674.1:678198-678948 GCF_000956105.1 Propithecus coquereli | reverse complement strand
AAAAGATAACTATTGCCCTTTCTATGGGGAAGTATATTCATTCTATTCCTCATTATCGATTGAGCTAGAAAATTAGGAGTTTGCCATGTTAGTGGTCACATATCATATAGTGGAAATCATATTAATATGTCCTAGCATAGGTGCCATAATTTTAAAGGCTGCTGCAATCAGTACTACTATTTGGATGAACTTGAAGTGATCTGTATTCTTCTTCCAGTAGTACTCTGGTTTCTACAGGACCAGACTCATGAATTAAATAGGGGCCACCACATGTGTATCTTTTAGATCTTTAAGAGTAGTACTAATCTCTGCCATGCTCCCAGAGATACTATATAACATTTGATTTTCTGTCTTGGTTTGGGTAGTTTCAGGGAGTAGTTTCATAGTCTTCTACTTGGCCTTCCCTGCTATGATAGCTCTTTCCCACAGAAAGAGACTAAGGTTTGGATTTTACTACCTACCAAATATGTCAAATTCAATTACATGTTAGGGGATCAAGACAATGGCCAACAGGTGGATTTACAGGCCCCGTAAACCCAGGACAAAGCTTACCTTGCTTAGGACTCCATTTATTACCTGTCTCTCATATGACCCTACCCTCACAGACAGGCCATGAGGACACTTTGAGTTTATGATCTGCAAATTCAACTCAGACCTTGTATCCAATATTCCTTAAAATGTCTGACTATTCCTCTTCCCCTTTGTGCAATCAGCTGATGAATGGCCCTGGATTCCTTGGGGGAAGAACTA
>NW_012150674.1:677751-678148 GCF_000956105.1 Propithecus coquereli | reverse complement strand
CTGCCTACTCATGATTATCAGGATAAATTACCCTTGCTGAACAATGGTTCCTTGTTTTACCTGTTAGTCCTTTGATGCAAAATGTCCAATTAGGAACAATAGCTATTAATCCAAATTAACACTTATAGCCTCTAGCAAACTTGTTCCCTCATCTGGGAATGATACTACTAGTGTTACACAAAACAGGGTAGCAGGGAGGGAAGCACAATGTTTCCATCCAAATGGCTCACAGGAACATAAGGAGTGTGGGGAATTGCTGCTTACACCTGTTGTTTCCAGGATCTGTATATGTGTCCCACTGAGGAAACAGTGCCATATAAAAGGTTTTTGTTTTTTCTTTTTTTGATTTAATGTGTAATGTGCATCCTGTGTAGTGTCAAGCTACCCTTGTAAAGTA
>NW_012150674.1:673644-674646 GCF_000956105.1 Propithecus coquereli | reverse complement strand
CTTGTATCCAATATTCCTTAAAATGTCTGACTATTCCTCTTCCCCTTTGTGCAATCAGCTGATGAATGGCCCTGGATTCCTTGGGGGAAGAACTACAGGTTTCATTAAAATGTACATTCACTGTCACAAGTTTCTACCTCCTGAGGACACAGATACCTTTTCCATCATTGCATCCCAGGTCTTCACACCAGCTGAGCCCTGACTACTGGAAAACAGATGATTTTGACATCCTTTTTATTGAGTTGAACACTATCAGGCTATTGGTTATTAATACTTAATTTCTTGTGCTGGTACAATCAGAGGAGTGCCCTTGATGCTGCCTATCTCTATTTTCCCCTTAGGATTTAGCATCCAATTAACATTCTCCATGATTCTCTGTGGTACATGCCCTCTTAGTGCTTAATCTCACCTTTCTGGCTATTGTAATGACTGCCTTCACCTGGAGTCTATGATTAAGTGCTGCCTCATGGCCTCTACCTGTGAGGAGGGTGATTCCATCATCCTATTATCATCAGTGAGTAATAGTCCCTCCACCCATCAGTCCTGATCTACAGAGGAGAAACCCCACTGACCTCTTGGTGACACTTATCCCCTCTCACCAACACATTCTTTATGGTTTTATTAATTAATATCATCACCTGGACCTAGCTGTAAAATATAAGCATTTCTCAGTTCTTTCAGAACATGTATAGTGTATTTATTCTAGAGTAGGCACTTCCTTTAGCTTCCTATTCCTTTACTTCACCAAGAGATATTATGAAATTTCATCTTTTCTTAGCAGAAGCAACTTTTTTTTTTCCTTTCTAGAGGTGATCCTTGTAATAGATTCACAGCATTTTCTAGAGTTCTTCCACAGTGTTCAATCCTAAAGCTTGGGATAATGCACCTTCCCGTCTAATGTTATATTCAGAATACCACAGACTAAGTTATTTATAAAGAAGAGAAATTTACATGGCTTATAGTTCAGCAGGCTGAGAAGTCAAAGAAAATGATGCTGGTATC
>NW_012150674.1:672477-673594 GCF_000956105.1 Propithecus coquereli | reverse complement strand
GACTTTAGCGGGCAATTACAATGCTCCGTCAGGTCAGCTGACTTGGGGTGATGCAACATGTGATGTAACCAATGGATCCCATGACCATGTGCTCTCTCTCACATCTTTGATGTAAAACCCCCTGGATTGGAGTGATATTGTATCATATTTCTTGTTAGTGGATGAAATACTCAATAATTCCTCAGACGGTGGTGCTGCCTAAAAACCCATGGTCAAGAAAGTCAAAGTCTTACATGCAATTCATGTACATTCCTGAGAGAGAAACACACACACACACACATACACACACAGTTTATTCTTTGTCAATAGGGGACCTATATAATCAAGTTGACACCAAAAGGCTGCTTAGTCACAGCAAGAAAAAGTTCCATATTGGAGGTTCAGCATTGGCCTCTATAGCCGGTAATTGGCATATTCAGCAGCATCAGTAACTAAATGAACCTTGATAATATAAGTCCATGCTTTTAGGCTATGTGTATCCTCAATCTCTGCCATTTTGATCAATTTGTTTATTTTTGCATTGTGCTGTCACCAGAGTGGCCACAGGCAGTGTGGTTGATGTCACCAGGCCAGATCATTTCTGTCTACTTAGCTATTTAGTGCCTTTTCATGGAAGATGCTCTCTGGTGGGCAGTCATATATGACACAAAGGTTTTTACACTTTATGTCCAAGCCTATATGCCTCTCTATGTGCCAACTTCCTGAACCTCCTTGTCCATGATCTTCAAATATTTTTGCTTAGCCCCATAACCACCCAGGCAGGCCATTTGCCACACTCATGAGTGGGCTTATACACTAAACATGGGCAAGGTTCTCTTTCCACTGAAGGTGACAAATACACTATTTGAAGTTCTGCCCATTGGGAAGAATTTTCCTTGACATTGTCTTTCAAGGCCACCCTGCATGTGGATATATAATTTTCAGTTGGCACCCATATACAGCGTTAACTTATCTGTGAAATTAGCTCAGGCTTTTTCTTCCTCTGGGTAGATATTTGAGATGCCCTCTAAGCTTTAAGTATAGGTTGAAAAATGGACAATGATAAATGAGTGGTAATTCCCATGGGAGTCTGGGTCACCTGCTCACGTAGTTTGCTGTATCCCTCTGGTCATACGCG
>NW_012150674.1:670903-671413 GCF_000956105.1 Propithecus coquereli | reverse complement strand
TATTACCAAGCTACAGTAATCAAAACAGTATAACATTGGCACATACATAAAGACACACATAAATCGATGGAACAGAAAAGAGAATCCAGAAATCATCCATGCCTATATGGTCAAATGATCTTCACCAATGATGCCAAAACTACATAACAGGGAAAGGATCGTCCCTTCAAATGGTTTTGGGAAAACTGGATATTCACATGCAAAGAGATGAAAATAAACCTATATCTTATATACAGTGCACAAAAATCCATTCAAAATTAAAAACTTTAATTCATGACCTTCTTATTGATAATACGCCAATGATTGGAATGGATGTTTCTGCAAAGAAGACATACACATGGGAACAAGTATGTGAAAAGATTCTGGACACACTAATCACCAGGAAAATGCAAATAAACACAACAGTGAGATATAGCCTCACATTGTTAAGATGACAATTATCCAAACAAATAAAGAAAAAGAAAATAAAGGAAGGAAGGGAGGGTGAGAGTCAAGAAAGGAAGGAGAGAG
>NW_012150674.1:668370-668750 GCF_000956105.1 Propithecus coquereli | reverse complement strand
GGTTCTTCCAGCATGCTTGGGAGGCTGCTCCTGATGGGAGGGGTTGCTTGGTGACCTGCTGGTGTCTCTGGCCAGGATTTTCCTTTCCTGACCAGGAACCCTCTGTTGGCAGCCGCCTGGATGCAGAGACCAGGCCCTAGAGTTATAATCTTACTAGATTATAACTAAGCCGGTCTGGCAGGCCGAATCACCTGGCTGTCAGTTATTGATCTGCGTCATAACTGATCAACATTAAGGTGCTCACATGGTAGTAATACTCATGGGGTGCCGGTCAGGTAGGGGGCGTGGGGAGGTAAACCCATAGCTAATGGAACCAGGGCACATTGTATGGGTGAAGGAAATGCTTGTCGCTCTGGCGTGAACAAGGCAAACGCATTTCA
>NW_012150674.1:667084-668320 GCF_000956105.1 Propithecus coquereli | reverse complement strand
GTTTTTCATGGACATGGGAGTGTGAGATACACTGTTTAGAAGAAGGGTGGTTTTCAAAGATTACCATGCCAAAGAACTACCTGGAGGACTACTGGATGGACCCCACGCTCAAAAATTGTGATTTTGTACATCTGAGGTAGGGGCTGATAATTTGCCTTTCTAGCAAGTTTCTTGGTGAAAGTGTCTCTGATTGTGCTGATCCTTAGATTACATTGGAGAGTTATCGGTTTAGAGAATTATCCACTCCCAGCATGACACACCAGATAGGTGCTAGGTTTGAATTTCATACACTTATAACAATTCTGACAAACATATTTGGCTAAAAATAAATATAGGACAGAAACGAAATCACCTGGTCTGCTGATTTCATTTTAATAAATCATCTAATGAAGAAGAATCTGTAAATGTCCTTTAGTTAATAAGAAAAGCAAAAGAGAAAAAATTCTAACAAAATTTTTGTCAGGAAAGGGCAGAAATGTATTTTTAGTAAGTGATAAAAATTAAAAAATTGGCAGTATTTTCTCAAGCAAAACCAGTCCCTGACACTTGCCTCTGAATTTACACAATTTTGTCACCTTTGAGTCTTCTCTTCAGCCTGTCTCCTACCACCACACTCATCCTCATCAAGTATACTACTGATTTTTTTTCTCCCTTTGATGATTCAACAATGTGGAAAATAAATACTGGGAATATAGCAGGCATATCTGAGAAGATATGAAAATTTCTAAGAGAATACAAAAATGTACTATAAGATCTGTAAACAAAGAAAATAAAATTTTATCAATAATTTTGGCTTACTATGTACAGAAAGCTTTCACATTACACTGGTTAACTATTTTGTTTTTAGTGCTTGCAATCTCCAAAATGCACAAACATCTTTGTAGATATAAACACATCAACACAAATGAATTTTCAAATATTCCTATTACAAGTAATGAAGTGGTTATATCCTGTTTTACCTCTCTCCCTTCCTTCCTACCTTCCTTCCTTCTAAAACATGAATCATTACCTGTTATTAACATCTGATGTTTCCCTTTGGAATGGATTATTGTACAAAAAATATTTTCTCAAACTTGAGCACTACTCTGTACTAAACTTCCCAAGAAAGCGAGACACAATTGGTATCTTGGGAATGAATACCAGTAGTATTATTAAAATAATAAGCAGTGAACATTCTGGATTGATTAAACTCTGGCTAGTTCTAAGGGAGGAGTTCACTTTTCTTGGCAGTCATTT
>NW_012150674.1:663451-665464 GCF_000956105.1 Propithecus coquereli | reverse complement strand
TCATTCAGTCAGCAAATATTTTTGACTGCCTACAGAGTGTCAGGCATTATCTAGGTTCTGAGAATAATATTGTGAACAAAACACAGAAAGCATGCATTTGAGGAGGTGTGCACATGCTAGTGGTGGTGGGACATACAGTGAATGAAATAAATAAAATTTAATATTTAGATGATATTAAGAGCTATGTAAAAGTAAATGCATAAGAAAACAGAGTTTTATTTTGCAGGAATTATCAGGGTGTTCAGGGCAGACATTATTTATAAAACGTGTTTAGGCTAATGGAATGAAGGATGTAAAGACTAATAAGAGACACAGTTAAAAGAGATCAGTTAATGGGGTCAGTTCATGTAGTGTTCTAAAGGCTATTATAATAATTTTAGTCCTCAGTTAAACTCAGGTGAGTGGAATGCAAAGTATATTTTTTCCAACAGAAGTAAATTTATTCTATTCAACAAACACACACACATACACACACTGATGTGAGAAAGTATGCCATAGTCTTAATATCTTAGATGTGCATGATGATAGTAGAAAATTCCACCTATTATCAAAAAGGCATTAAATGAAATAAATAAGATTATATAACATCAGACATCATGATTTAAAATTGAGATGATGTACTCAGGCTAACATGGTTAAGTTTATAGGAAAATTGCTTCAGATATGGAAAAAATGTGTGTAGCAATATATGGTCAATATTTTTAGAGTTCTTTTTAGAGTTCTTTAGGGTTCAAATAATTAATTTGACATACATATTGGATAAAAAGAGGGAAACTAGAGACATGACCTAGGACTGCTATAGACTCGGTACGAGTCTCCAGTGTAAGGTTGCTGAGTCTCCAAGGTAAGATTATTTTCTCACTCTTTCAAGTAAGGTAATCGCAGGCTTTAAGCAGCAGTATTAATATAAAAAGAATGTGCAAAATGTAGGAGGCAATGATCTTGGTCAAATCTGCCTTCATCACTGAAATACTACATTTCCAGTTGAGAACTTACACCTTCATTCCTAATCATCAGGGTAAAGTTGGGATACAACATCCAATTTGAGAACTGACTAAAGGAGTTGGAAAAAAGAAGAGCAAGGAAGTAGAGTGAGTTTTATACTCAAGTATCTAAAAAACTATCTTGAAAGAGAAATTAAACGTACCTTGATTGGCTTCAGAACAAGAATTTGGTCTAATTGGATGGAAGAAGCAGATTTTTGCGTTCTTGTAAGGAAGATCTTCATAATCATTAGAGTTAGCCACTATAAAGTAGGTTACCAAAGACACAGATTACTCAGTAACTGAGGACGTTGGATCTGGATAAGTATTTGGAGGAAATATTGTCAGGACGAGATCTACAGACTCCAATATGTAGATGAGTCACCAGGAAATTCTGTTTAAATGAAAATTCTGAAAAAGTATGTGAGAGTGGGAGGTGTGATTTTGCTTTTCTAACAAGCTAATAGCTTATTTCCATGCTACTGGTACATTGCCCAAACTTAAAATAGCAAGTTTGTAGAGCAATTAAATGCACTTCTTTTTAGGTTGAATTAGGTGATCTAAATTTTCCTTTATCCCTGAGTCTGTATTAGACATTTCCTAAACATGCTGTAAAGAAAGCCACTGTTTGCATAGGTATTATCTCCCCTCCTTCTCATCTTGATAAAAGAAGAACTTTTGAGGGTCAAGCAGGGAAAGTGAATTGCCTTGTTTAAAGAGGAGGTAATCTCCAGCACCATATGTGTTAACACACATCCTATATAATTTCTGCTCTCTATGTCGATGTTATAACCTCCCAAAGAGGTTAATATAAACCTTTTCCTGCAGGCTTTTAGTGTTATATATTTTTTTTCATTTTCCATTAGTCCTCTATTACCTTCCTTAACGTTGTTGGAAGTGAAACCATTTACCGCGATATTTGCATTAGAGACATGATGATTTGCCATATGGATTTTGGCAAATTGCAAGTGGCAGCTGAAATGCTCCAACATTTTTAACACCCAAAGTCTTTTACTGAGATTTTTTTTTT
>NW_012150674.1:659996-662219 GCF_000956105.1 Propithecus coquereli | reverse complement strand
ATAGTTACCATTGTATTACAGTTGCCTACCATATCAGTGCAGTAATATACCACACATGTTTGTAGCCTAGGAGCAATAGACTATACTATTAGCCTAGATTTTTAGTAGGGTAGATCATCTAGGTTTGTGTAAGTACAACTCTGTGATGTTCGCAAAAAGACAGAATCACTTAGTCATGCACTTCCTAGAATGAATGCCCTTTATTAAGTGATACATGACTATATATAAATATATGCATACATATACATTACTACATATAATCATGCACATAAATACATCGATGTACATATATAATAAGCATATACAAATATGTGGGTATGTGTGTGTAGCTAGCAGAGATTTTTTACTTGAAATTTTTTTAAAAAATTAAAAAACACAACGTGGAGATTGGGCAACTGTTGGTACCGCATGTCACCAAAATTATTCAGGAGCAGCACAACCTATGTTTTTGATCAAACCCCATGCTATTTGTGTTTGGATCAAAGACAACAATGACACACTTAAATATTAGTTCATTCTAAAGAGTCTCTTTATATTAAATAAAAACATGGTTTCTACAAAATGTTTCATGTTCATAATTAACTTGTTATTAATTAATTTCACTGAAGATAAAATCCATTGCACAGCATGCCTAATCTCTGCTTTTATCGCTTAAGATCAACTAAAAGGGAAAGACTGCTATTAAAAACGTAATATTCAGAAGGGAGAATGGCTTCCTTGGAACTACCCCTAATGCTCAATGCAGATAGTAAAGCCACCTCTGACCTGGCCCTTGGGCACAGCTATTTGTTGCTTGCTATGGCACTGGTACCAAATATAAGTTAAAGATATGTAATTATGAACCTAAGAAATATGGACTTCGGAATTTTCCATAGCATAAAGTATAGGGTGATACCAATTTTATGTGACTTTTTTTGCTAGTTGTTTATTCTTCTCTTAAAAACTACAGAGCTAATCTCCTGTTTCCAGTTCTGCATGTAAACAACTTGGAAGTTGCCACTCGATTCTTATAACAAGTAAAAAGATGAACAAACTAAAATATCAATATATTTTATTAAATCCATAAAAGAAGTGAGATCATAGGGCAAACTACAAGCCCCTAATTGGAGACATTAACAGGTAGATACAGAGAATCGCAACATACCAGAACAAAACTCCAAAGGGAATCAGTGCCAGAGTAGAAAAACCTTAAATGTAATTGTCAAATTACTGGAGGCTAGGTGTGGACAAATCTGAGCATTAAAAACTACAGCAGGACCCAGTCACATAGGGCCCTCATGTTTTTGAGAGTTCTACCTCCAAGAACTGGACCAGTTTCTTACATTAAATGTCAGAGAAAAGTACCCTCTTTCTTCTGACAACGAGAGGTGGAAAGGGACCATTTTGAAACACACCGGAACTTTCTGTTCTTCATAACAAGATCTCCCCTTAGGAGAAACTAGCTAACCCAGCCTAACCTGCTGGGGTTTTATCAGAGCCTGACTGACTTGGGGGAAGAAAAATACCCACCTTCAACCAGGTCTAGCCATCTTATCCCACCCAAAGGGGGAGAAAAAATCTTAGAAATAATTTTAAATATTGTAATCCAGAGGCATAGCCTTCCTAAATACTGAGACTTCATTATAGGACTATAGAATGCTCCCCCTCCTTTTTCAGCTTACAACCACATTTCTAAAATCCTACTTACAGTTGTTCCTTTTATCCAGTACATAATGTCCAGCTATCAAGTAAAAATATTACAAGCCACACAAAAAGGCAATAAACAATGTGTAGAGACAAAGCAACCATCATAATGAGACATGCCACGGACATTGGAACTACCACACGTAAAGTTTAAAACAACTATGATTAATATGATAAGAGCTCTAGTGGCTAAAGTAGACAACATACAGGAACATAGCGTAATGTAAGCAGAGAGATTGATAGCCTAAAAAAGCACCCAGAAGAAATACTAGAGATGAAAACATTACATAGTAAGAGAAATAAAAAATGTTTTTGATGGGCTTATTAGTAACTGGACGTGGCTGAGGAAAAGAACTCTTAGATTGAGAATATATGAATAGAAACCTCTAAAACTGAAAAGCAAAGAGAACAAAGACTGAAAAAAAAATACCAGAATAACCAAAATTGTGGGACAACTACAAAATATTTATCATATGCATAGTGAGAATATCAGAAGGAGAAGGAGAAGAAAAACCAGAAGAAATAGTTGAAGAATAATGA
>NW_012150674.1:658506-659946 GCF_000956105.1 Propithecus coquereli | reverse complement strand
GTTGGAAGTGAAACCATTTACCGCGATATTTGCATTAGAGACATGATGATTTGCCATATGGATTTTGGCAAATTGCAAGTGGCAGCTGAAATGCTCCAACATTTTTAACACCCAAAGTCTTTTACTGAGATTTTTTTTTTTACTTTTATTGTCCAACTATAATAAAAACAAATCATAGCTTCAGACACTTGGCTATGGATGGCAGCTGACTTGTATAAATCTTCTGAATAAAAAAGTTTGAGTATAATATCCTCCTTTAAACATGGAAGATTATGAATATTATTTTCTTTGATCATAATTACATATTTTAGTTTTCTCAAGAAAGTTAGTGTTTAGTTTTCATTTCAGGATTGATTTTAGTTGTTTATTTTACTTTTATATAGGGTGCATCAGTAATAAAAAGTAAACACTTGAAAATAGTTTGTAAAGTCTGTCATAGAATATACATGACATCCAATTATTTTTGCTTTTTTCAATTCTAAGGCTTCAAATAATGGTGAGACAAACGTTATTATTTCTATAACAAAATTTTCAACTGTCAGTGCTAGTACGCAAGTTATTATTCCAGCTAACTTCAAAGAAAAAATCTATACCATTATTTCCAGAAAGTTAAAAGGAGGAAAAGAAGTAATCTAGAAAAGATTCTAATTATGACAGAAGTTTTCAGCATGTCTACTCATTAATAAGAGCAAAATGAGAAACTACATTAATTGGCTTCCTCTCAATTACACACAAATCATGATAAATTGAAACAAGAAACTAAATTTCAGGCTTTGCGCTCTGGCTAATGAAAACCATTTTCCTGTTTTGGGCATGATAAAAAGGATAGTTGACTTAGGAGAATTTAGGTGACAGACTTGATTTACCCGATTGGGGGAAAATGAAGTCATATTTCCTCTAGGTTCAGGTGTCAATCATTGAAAATAGAATCCTAGTAAATAAATAATGTTGCATTATCTCATCTATCTCTTTTCCTGCTTCAGAAGGAGAATGTCACAAAACCATTTTAGACAATCAATTGTGGAGCAGGCCTGTGAATCAGAAGCACACAATGGCTTCTCAAAACCAGATTCTGCATCAGAAGAGATTTAAGCCTCTAAAGGCTGGGAAAATATTTCTCACAGAAACAAGTAGAAAAAAAGTAAATATTATGAAAAATGAATAAGACTTTCTATATTTTACATATATACATATATGGGTGTGTGTGTATGTGTGTGTATATATATGTATGTACACACACACACGCATATATATATATATATATAGAGAGAGAGAGAGAGAGAGAGAGAGAGAGAGAGAGAGAGTCATGCACCACATAATGACATTTTGATATTTTGATCAACAATGGACCACACATGTGACGGTGGTCTTGTCTCATAATATTATAAATGTCCTATTTTGCCTATACATTTGCTATGTTTACATATGTTTAGATATACA
>NW_012150674.1:646296-647601 GCF_000956105.1 Propithecus coquereli | reverse complement strand
AAACAAGTAGGGAGGAAAGAGCATCTGAAAACCAAAGGAAAAGATAGCCATCTGTAAGCCAAGGAGAGAGGTCTCAGAAAGAAATCAATCTTGCTAATGTCTTGCTCTTGGACTTCTAGCCTCCACAACTGTGACAAAATAATTTTTTGATGTCTAAGCCACCCAGTCTCTGGTACTTTATTATATCAACCTCAGAAAACTAATACAGAAGGGATGTTTCCATTTTTATGACCTTCTATTTCTCATGTGCTGTAATGTAAGAGTGATGACTAGAGCTTGTGCAGCACTCTGGAGCCAAAGAATAGTGGCTGCACATACAGGATCAATAAAGAAGAAGAGTCATGGCAAATGCATCCTAGAAGACTTATACTTACTTGTAACTTTTTTTTTTTTTACAGGAAACTAAAATAAAATTATAGGTTGTTGAGGGCAGTTATTTTATATTTCTACCCAATACTTGTGATTGCCTTAACCTAATATTAAACTGAACCTAATGTAAATTAATCCATAAATATCCATTTCTAATAGGGAGATAACATCAATGATGAAAAAAAAATGTTTATAACTTTCTCTATGTCTTTCCAAGAATAGTACCACAAATATCACTCATTATTACTTAATTAACAAATCCTAATATTCTAATTCTCCCATATTAAGTGCTATAATACTTCATTTGGCTTTCATCTTGTCAAATATTTCCATAATACATCATTGTTTTCAAGGAATATTGGACAGTTACAATGATAATGGTGACAGTAGGCAAGAAGGGTTGAATTAAGACAGTCATAAATAAGGGAACAGCTAACAGCCCATCACATAACTAATTTATGATAAGAGACGAAGATGCCAAATACTTATCTGAGAGAATACTTTCCTTAACACAATTATAATAGAGTATGGATGGAATGACATATGCTGTCCTCTTGAGCCTCCTCAGAATCATGACTAATCAAGAGCAAATGGACACCAAACCACAGAAGCTTTTACATACTTCATCCCAACGGAAGCTAAAATTAACAATCCACTTTGTGAGAAGAGAATGTTTATTTACCCAAATTTAGAAAGCAGTCCAGAGTACATCAGTTTAAATGAAGACTTATCAACAGCATAAATTCAACTATTTTTTTTTCATTTTATCCTTCATTTGTTCCATGAACAAATTTGATTAGTTATTAAGAAGGCAGTAAATAGAAGGTACAGATTGAGAATAGGGTACAGAATGGGAACTAGGATCCTGGGGATAGTCCCAGATTTCTGTTTTGAGTCAAATCAGGTCCACACTCCAGGTTCAGTTTTCTGAACTCT
>NW_012150674.1:644746-646246 GCF_000956105.1 Propithecus coquereli | reverse complement strand
TTAAAAATAATAGTAGCAAAAAATCAGTATGTATACTTATATGTATATCTTATAAATGTATATATTTCTGTATATATGTTTCTGTGTATCTTATGAATATATAAGGTACTCACACTACTCATGAAGCACTAGAGTGCTATTTGAAAGTGGGCTCTGATTAGTTGTAAATATATGTTCAAAACACTAGAGCAACTGCTAAAAAAGTAAAAACAAGTATAATCTATATGATAAGGAAAGAAAATGGAATCATATAATATGCTCAATTATATAACAAAATGCAGAGAAATGTGAAAAAATAGGAACAAAGAAAAATGGCAACAAATATAAAAGATGAACAAATATGTCAGATATTAATTAAAGTATATTCATAATCACTTTGAATGTTAATGGTCTAAATGCACTAATTAAAAACAGAGATGATCATAGTGGATTAAAAAACAAGACCCAACCAAATGTTGTTTAAAAAACAAAACAAAAAAAAGATTCAAATATAAATCCACATGTGGATTAAAAATAACTAGCTAGACCCTTCTGATCAGTAATTGCTTTAAATATAAATGGATTAAACTCTTCTATCAAAAGATAGACATTGGCAGAATGGATTTCTTCCAAAAAAAAAAAAAACCAACTATATATTGTCTACAGAAGAAAGATTCATTTTTAGATCAAATTTCAGATAAATTAGACTTTAAATCAAAAAAGTTTATAAAAGCCAAAGAAGGACATCATGTATTAAAAGAAAATCTGATATAGTAATAAGATGCAACAATTATAAACGTGTATGCACCTAATGACAGACCATCAAAATACATGGGGAGAAAAAAGAACAGAATTGAAGAGAAAAATTGTTCTACAATAATTATTGGAGACTTCAATATCTCACTCTCAATAATGGATAGAACAACTAGAAAGAAGATAAATAAGGAAATAGAGGACTTAATACATTAGACAAACTAGACCTAAGGTATGCATACGAAGAAGAACTATACCTCATGACAACAGCATACACATTCTTTCCAGTGCACATGGAATATTTCCCAGTATAGACTGTTTATTAGGCTACAAATTAGTGTCAATAGATGTAAAAGAGAGATATTATACAAAGTATCTTTTTCAAACACAGTGGGATGAAGTTAGAAATCAACAACAGAAGTAAAACTTGAAATTACAAAATTGCACTAATTTAAGAAAATTAAACCACACACTGTTAAAAAATCACCTTCCATTTGTTGATTCTTATGATCTTTTATATTTGGATTTTTTGATTTATTTGTCTTCATTTTTTCAGAAATGCATACTTTGGAATCTCTAGATTTGGGTAGCGTTTTTTGTCAGTTTGGTCTTTCCCTTCTAGCATCCATTTCCTCTATCTCTGGTAACATCATCTTTATCGTGTTTATTTTCTATCAAGCACCCACCTTACCCTCTCTCACTTACTCCTGCAATCATTTGTGTTGCTTCTTTCAATATCTCCGGCAATACTTTCACTTAGAAATAGAA
>NW_012150674.1:631538-633146 GCF_000956105.1 Propithecus coquereli | reverse complement strand
ATATAAAATGACCCCATCATCCCAGGAAGTGCTATTAGACAGTCCTGCTGTAGAGGAAGGTAACCACAGGCATATTGAAATTAAAATCCTGGAGTGGACTTATTACATGACATCTGCTTGCCCAACCCCTAACTTTGTCTCTTAAAGCAGAACAAAGCTTTCATTGAAGCTTTAAAGCATGTATGGTAAATGGAGCACTAGCCTCCTCGAAGAGCTCTGCAATGGCTATTGTCCACAGGCCAGGAGTGACAGTGGGAACAGATATCATCAAATGAATTCTTGAAATTAAATGGAGATGATAGATACTGAATTTGAAGGGGAAAAGTAGCTTACACTTAACTGCCAAAGACAAGTTTCATAATCCTTACTGTCTTTGGCAGCAGAGACCTACAGAGATCTTTGATTCCGGCTGGTTTATCACAGGGTCCCTGGGACTGAATTAGATGATTAAGTCCACTAATATTTTACTTAAAATCTCAAGGTCTAGTGAACACAAGTTTTATTTCAATGGCCAGGGTCGACGGACTTCTGGCCCCTCTACCATTTTCCAGGCTTGAACCAGTTTACATAGTCATAACCCTGGGCAAGAAAGAGAGGATGTGAGGAAGGAGTGCAGCCCTGCCAAAAATGTATTCTATAAATGTTCTTTCCAGTCTTTGCCCAATGAATCTTCATCATATATGAATGATTGCGAGTTGGTAAAGGACAAATAACCATAGTTTTCAGAGATACTTGGGCATTGACTTTAAGACTAATCCTAAAAATAAAAAGTGCCACTGTGGTCCAATGTCAGTGTAGGGTGTTATGGGAGCTACATGATTATGGGGTTGCCTCAGGCTCGTGGCACACTGGGAGCAGTGGGACCCCGAACCCATGCTATAGTTATCTTCTCAATTCTTACATGCATGGTTGAAACAGAGAATCATGGCAATTGGCAGAAACCCTATGTTGGTAACCTGATAGCAAAGCAAGGAATATCATGGTAAAAAAAAAAAGCAAAAACAAAAAACATGTGGAAACCTCTAGAGCTGTCTCTAACTACCTGAAAAGCAGCATCGCTTTCTTAGAAAGACTGGAGATTAGTTCAACCATCACAAATTTGAATTATGCAGGATTGGTGATTCCAATCACGTTCAAATTCTACTTGCTTATTTTCCTGTGTCAAAGATAAATGTATCTTGGAGGACAGTGGGTTATTGTAAACTTAATCCAGTGGTGACTTCAATTTCAACTGTTGCTGCAGGTGTGATTTCTTTTCTAGCCCAAATGAGCACATCTCCTGGCACCTGATAGTCAAGTATCGATCTGGTGACTGTGTTCTTTTCTCTTAGTAAGGACACCAGAACCAGTTTGCATACAGTTGGCAGATACAGTAATGCAGCTTCATTGTCTCACCTTGGAGTTGTATCGATTATGTCATAATCCAGCTCACAGAGACATTGATATTTTCTTCATTTCCTATATCGTGTGTATCCATTAAATTGATTATGTCACACAGATTGAAGCTGATAAGACAAAAGTAATAACTAGCCTAGGTACCTTGATAAGACATATGTGCACTGAAGTAGAAAACGAATAGAAATTCAATAGCCTTCCACATTAATAAAA
>NW_012150674.1:629010-629948 GCF_000956105.1 Propithecus coquereli | reverse complement strand
TTTTTTTTATTTCAGCATATTACAGGGGTATAAATGTTTAGGTTACATATATTGCCTTTGCTGCACCCGAGTCAGAGCTTCAAGTGTGTCCATCCCTTAGACAGTGCATACTGCACCTATTAGGTGTGTATATACCCATTCTCTCCTGTCCCCTCACATCTGCCTGACATCTGATGAATGCTACTATTATATATGCACTTAACTGTTGATCAGTTAATAGCAATTTGATGGTGAGTACATGTGGTGCTTGTTTTATAGGGAGAAGTGTAATAAGTTAAAGGCAAAATGATTTGCAGGGGAATTGTCAGTGAGTCACTGAAGAGAAAGGGTTTATTACTGTGTTTAACTGGTTTTAGGGGGTTGAACAGTTTAGCCAGTTTTCGTAACACAAAGAACAGAGAGTTGGCTGTCTGAGGCTTTATCAATAGGATCAGGCAAAAGGAGAGAGGTCTATGTTTTGCCTTGTCACAGGTAAACAGTGTTGTCACCTGAGGAAGTGCGTACAGCTATGCTTATCTAAATCATTTGGGAAGGTGTAGTTCTCTGT
Organism: Propithecus coquereli; assembly: GCF_000956105.1. Taxonomy (NCBI): domain Eukaryota; kingdom Metazoa; phylum Chordata; class Mammalia; order Primates; family Indriidae; genus Propithecus; species Propithecus coquereli. The sequence continues at coordinate 629,401 of NW_012150674.1, read as the reverse complement.
GACAAGCTATTTCCTGGAACACAAAATGCTGGGGAATTTCTTATGAGGTGGTGTTTCCCAGAAGCAGGGAGTTTAAGTAAAGTTCAGTATTGACAGCTGCACAGTGTCCTTATTTCCCTTGCATGTAAGATATGGAAAATAAATGAATCCCTTCCATAGGGATGTTATAATTACAGTGGGCCTAATGCATAGAAAGCATTTAATATGATTTATTCATCAGTATCATTGTTGGGGATGATTGTATCATTACTTTAGAAAATTAGCTGTTAGGTTGACTTCTTCCTTCTGCTCACTGATAGGGCTGTGGAATGAACTCTTTCCTTACTTTGCTTGTATGGGGAGAATAGTGGCCTTCTGATGGATTCATTCACAGGGCTCCTATGATATGCAA
>NW_012150674.1:624918-627725 GCF_000956105.1 Propithecus coquereli | reverse complement strand
TTAATATAAATAATACAGCAAAATTGTAATGTGAATAGAGCCAATGGTACTTGATACATAAGAATTGCTGCACAATAAATATAACTTTCCTTGCTGTTAGGAGTCACATAATATATATGAAGTCACTCTTCATCCAACATATGCTTAATGAATGCCTACTATGTCCCTGTAGTCACTGAGTAAAATTATAAAAATAGGCTTAATAAATTATCATTCTTATAACCTGTTAATAAAATGTCTCTTATTTATATATACTCTAAAAATTTTTACAAACATGCTTGGGCTACTCTTGGGAATGAAAATAAGACAAGGAATTTTGAATTGTAAAGAAAATACAGAAGACAGGGTAGACATCCTCTACTGAATGCATAGACAGCTGAAGCAAAGTTGAAACAAAAACATTTTGCTTGAATTCAAAGGAACTTTGAATTGAATATCAGAATGTTAAAGGGTGTAAATTGAAATTTGTCTAAGAGAGAGCTAATTTTATCAGGTCACAGCATTTTTGTAAGCACTTGTGCATTCTGGCATGAAATTGCCATGCAGTCAGATTAAATATATTAACATTTACATATATAGAAATAAAGCTGATTTTTATACTATCTTTGTCTAGTTTTAGAATTAATGCCCTACTGGCCTCATAAAATAACTTGGAAATTGTTTCCTCCCCTTCTATTTTCTAAAGGAAAATTGTTTAGAGTTGGTGTTTTTTAATTAATTAATTTCAGAATATTAAGGAGGTACAAATCTTTTTGATACATGGCTTGAGTTAGGGCTGTAAATGTGCTCATACCCAAATAGTGTTCATTGTACCCATTAGGTGGGGTTTTGCCCCTCCTTTCCTTCCTCCTTTCCCTGCTTGATTTCCTAAGACTTTTGTTTCCCTCTGTGCACTTATGTGCCCATCAGTTAGTTCTAATTTATTACGGAGTACACATGATATTTGTTTTTTCCATTGTTGAGATACTTCACTTAGAATGATGGTCTCTAGTTCCTGCTAAATTGCTGCAAAAAGGCATTAATTAATTCATCATTTTTGATTGCTATATACCACATTTTGTTAATCCACTCATGAATTGATGGACACTTGGGTTGATTCCACATCTTTGAGATTGTGAATTGTGCTGTAATAAACATTTGAGTGCAAGTGTCTTTTTGATAAAATGACTTCTTTTCCTTTGGGTAGATGATACCCAGTAGTGGGATTGCTGGATAGAATGGCAGATCTACTTTAAGTTTTTTGAGAAATCTTCACACTATTTTCCACAGTATTTGTTAAAATTTGCCATCTGAGTCTTGTTTTTAATCTGAAGAATTAAATAATAATCCATTTTAATAGCTATATGAATATTTATGCTATTTCCTTTTTCATGAATTTTGATATTGTATAGTTTTTGAGGCATAGGTTAATATTTATAAGTTGTCAAATTTTTGTGTATGGAGTTGTTTTTAGCATTCCCATATTATCCTTTTAATGATTTCCCTTCTTTTAGTACTCCTGGGTAATTTTTGTCATTTCTTTTTTATTTGTTAGTTTCCCCAGATGTTGATCATTTTTATGGTACCCTTACAACGAACCTACTTTCTTGTCACATTCATTTTCTTTGTTATTTCATTATGTTTTCAGTTTCGCTTATTTTTGTTATTGTCTTTATCATTGTTTTCCTCTTACTTGAGTTGGGTTTATTTTGCTCTGCTTTTTTTCTAGTTTCCTAAGGTAGAAGCTTAGATTCTAGAAGATTCTAGAAAAAGGTTAACTTGTTTACCCTTGCTCATTTTCTATGATTTCTTTTACTGAGAAATGGTGTTGACGTCTCCAACTGTAATGGGGGAGGGCATATTTTTAATGCTTTTTCCCTGCTATCTTACATGAAGAGTATTTGTGGTAGCTCACCTTAAAATTTAAACTCTATCTTAAAGTATATTTAAATTGATGTCATTCTGCCGTGAGTATTATGGCTTAATTAAGAGGGCGAATTTCTTCTTCCAAGCAAATGACATGGATAGATGCTGAATAGAAATAGGAATTGGCTGTACTGGCATTCTCTGTTTTCCTCCATGTCCATTCCCCTGTTCCGTGATTCAGAAAACTGAATACTGTGGAATGCGTCATCTGGGCTGGATTTTTCTCTGGCTTCCGGGTCACTAAAGAGATAGTCTGGAAGAATGTTGGATGGAAAGAGAGGCTCTCGTGCTACTCCCTCCCTGCCTTGTGGAGGACTTGAAAAGTTTTCTAATGTACCAGCTTCTATGGGATGCTCCCTACATCACTAATCTCTACCGTAACTGTTTCCTCTTTTTGCTCCTTTAGAACTTGTCACAAGTATAGTCACAGGAGAGTTGCTCAAGACATGTTTTAAATGAGTGCATAATTAATGGAGGCCTGAACTGATGTATGACAAAAGCTAATATCAAAAAACTATGAATCATGAAAAGAATTTCTGCAGAGATCCATAAGATTTCCTAGGGAGTTGAAAGTGGTTTAATTGGTTGTTAGTGGTATTTTAATTCTATGGTGGTTAATCAATGTCAGGTGTCTCCCCCCCCCAACCCCAAGTATTTGCTTTTACTTACTAATGCTCACTTGCATGCTGGCTCTCTTTCTCTTACTCCTACAATCATAGACCAGCTTTCTTCTCACTGCTTATTTGTTTCTCTTACCAATGAAGTTGTTGAATGGAAACAGCCAAGGTCATTCAGAGTTGCTACAATATAAAATCATTTCATTTGTCTTTCTGATGTGATATTTCTCACATCACTGTGTGAACCAATCTATGACTTTTGATGCAGGAGATATCACTCAAGAC
>NW_012150674.1:622410-624208 GCF_000956105.1 Propithecus coquereli | reverse complement strand
ATAGAAGTGGTCTCATCTGTAGAAAAGTTAATAAATTCCTGAGTTAAAATCCAGTATAGTATATATATTTAAGAAATGCCTTAATGCTACATACTAAGTGTGTGATCTTGGACAATTTATTTAAATTCTCTATGCTTCAGTGTCTTCAGATATGAAATGAGAAATTGATACAACTTATCTCACTGGCTGTGATGATTGGGCTATCATATGATGTGGTTCGAATAATTATTGTACATTATAACCATTGCATATAATTTGCAATATAGTATTAGCTATTATGACTATTGTCATTATTAGAATATTAGTGGTTGTTTTAGAAGTATGTTGACAGCCATTTTGCTGTAGATCAATGAGAACGATGAAAGAAGCAGTGAGTGGCAGGGGATGAGGTCAGATTTAACACAGCCAGAGGCCAGATCTTGTAGGGCATCATGGTCCTTGATGAGAAGGTTGAAATTTAAGTAATAGAAAAATTGAAAATAAAAGAGTGAAATACTCTGATTTCATTTTATTCTCTTAGTTCCACCTCTTTATTAAAGATTTAGGCTAGTATCTTGACTTAGAGGCACTGAGAAAAATAAAATAAAATCAGATTATGGAATTCTTGCTGCTCATTGAGGGATGCAAAATAGCAATTTCACTGAATTGAAGGCCAGCTCTGCTCCCTAATCTTCTTCGAAGGCACAGAAGGGCCTGAGGCCAACACTATAATACATTCGAGAAATGGTCTAAGTTCAGGTTCCTTAATGACATATCCATGAGCAAACTTGTTGAAAATTGTCACTTTATAACTTATCCTTTCACAATCATTGATAATAACCAATTTATTACTTTACCATCACTTCTGTGATGATGGTGGAATCAAATTTGTAGCTTCAGTAGTTTGTTTTTCTCTCTGATCCCCCTTTTCTTGATCATGGCTATAGTTTTAGTTCCTCTGCTAAAAAGAAATCTGAAGGTTCCAGCAATATCTGAAATCCATCACTAAACCCAAAGCCCCTGATCCTGAAGAGGGAAATAAAATCACAGTTTAAAACAATTTATAATGGCATAAAAAGAATGAAACTAGTACTTTCCAAAAAGGGCTGTTTCTATGGATTTCCCAGTAACATCATTCTTCATGGCAGACAATTAGATAATTCCTCTTAGAATAATTATTAGTATTATCAACCATCAATCACCATGTTCAATATTTTCATAAATCCAAGCAGGAAGATGAAACAGAGCCATTACCTTGCCAATGTGGTGACATAGTCTGGCATGCTGATTGCTGTGTAAGAAATAGGAAATGGGGAGAGAAACAGCATTGCTTCAGTAGTGACTAAAAAGCTGCAGTGTTTGAAGGGCAGTGGAAAATATTTTGTTATGAAAAGCTTATATGTGTGCTATAAGGAAAAAAATCTTGGAACAGGGCAAATTTGATTAACTTGGTAAATTTCATATTATAGGAAAATAGGACAGCTACATGATATGGATAGTAATTTTCCAGGCAGTATGTCAGACATACTGCATTGGTTTAAACTTTAGTTTCTGTAGGTTCATCTTAGTGCAAATAGATTCCTCAAATCAAGTACAAAAAATCTGCAGGGCCTACATTAAACACTGGGTAGGTAAGGCAACACTGGCTTCCATATTTGCATCCCAATTCTGGTGTCTTGTGTCTTGGATAAGTCACCTAAAGTATTGGGTTGATTGCATTGATAATCTGGCAAGCTGATCTACTGTAATTTTTTTTTAATTTTTTGCTAAAATTCACCTACAATTGTTTTGAATTCTTTCATTATTCTGTTTAAGAAAA
>NW_012150674.1:609275-609640 GCF_000956105.1 Propithecus coquereli | reverse complement strand
GAATGAATACTTTATTTGAAGATGAGAGAATTATGGAATCCAGAGTCTCATCCTCTGGGTGTCCATTAACCTCCTCGGCAGCCCTACAGTTATTTCCTCTACAGGGGTAGGTCTCCACAATGGAGAAGGAAATCTCTGATTTCAGTCCAACAGCTTCACACCCAAGAGAGTTTAGGAAACTAATGCTAACAGAATTTAAGGGACCTGTGCATGTTCAAATGTGTGTCAGAGCTGGATGCAAATTAAAGACTCATAAAGCCCATGTGAAATATGTCTACTACATTGATCTGCATTTCAAAATTCTTCCAGGGGTGCCATATGTACTCTGCTTAAAGTCACAGCCATAGCCCCATAGATGAAGCTTT
>NW_012150674.1:605118-606305 GCF_000956105.1 Propithecus coquereli | reverse complement strand
TTTTAAAATTGGGAAGGAGTCTGCAAGAAATTCAGACCTTGATCTTTTTGTTTATCCTGGTCACTTCATCTGAAAATTCTACGTATCAGCTATAAAACTAATTCTCTTTCTTACTTAGGTAGTTTATTATATAAAAATACAGATGCTCCTCGACTTACATTGGGGTTATGTACATATAAACCCATCATAAGTTGAAAATATTATAAGTCAAATATGTATTTAACACACCTAACATATCAAACAGCAAAGCTTAGTCTAGCCTACCTTAAACATGCTCAGAACACATAACATTAGCCTATAATTGGGCAAAATCACCTAATAGAAAGCCTATTTTATAATAAAGTATTGAATATCTTATGTACCACATATCGCTAGCCAGACAAAAGATCAATATTCAAAATGTGAAGTACATAGAAATTGTGACGATTTTATACCATCATAATGTCAAATAAATCATAACTCACACTATTATAAGTTGAGGACCATCTGTACTGATAAATGACACTGAACTATTCTGAAAATAGAATTGCTACAGGAATATACCACAATATTACTTTTACAGCTAATGATATTTTCCAATTTTCCAAATCTTTAATTTCTTTGAATATGTCATTGTGATCAAAAGTGTGCCACTCTATCACAGAATTTAAGTTTATCTATTGATTATGGATTTCATTTAATATATTTTATTAACTATTTTCTAGGATATACTGCTCCAAATGTAATAATTGTGGCTTGACAGATCCATTCTGTAAAACTAATGGTTTTACGGGCTTTCTGCATTTGCAAAATGGGTCTAACAGTGGAAGTGAATATATTCAGTGCAGACAACCTAACTGGGTCAGTTAGCTAACTAATATGAGTCTGCAAGTTTGATGTTCTATCCATCCTATCAATCAGATAATTATTCATGTCAATTCCTCTTGCTTGTGAACTATAATCAGATTATTCATGAGTGCATTGATTTGATCAGTAATGTTCCTATATAAAACCCCAACTTCAAAGTTTAACACTGCCATTGATTTGTTTCAATAATTCATTGGTTTTCAAAAAAATGTGTATCTGGGTCATTGGATCTACATGGCTATTTTACTTTCATCAAATATCCATTTTGAAATACATATTGTCTGCTTTCATATTTGTATTTTAGAACAATCCTCCCACCTCACATGACACTGCTCAACTTC
>NW_012150674.1:603535-605068 GCF_000956105.1 Propithecus coquereli | reverse complement strand
ATGTCTACTACATTGATCTGCATTTCAAAATTCTTCCAGGGGTGCCATATGTACTCTGCTTAAAGTCACAGCCATAGCCCCATAGATGAAGCTTTCAGAGAAAAAAGGGAAAGGAAAGTCATTCTAAGAACAAAACAAAACAACAACACAAATAAAACGTAATATAAAAGACTGCATCTTACCATACCATACCATAATATGCTGTCTTGCTGATTCCTCTGCTTGTTCCCTTGCTGCTTCAGGCCCTAAATTAATTAGTTCAGCAAACATTTGAGCATCTTCTATGAGGCAGCTAGTTCTAAGCACTGGAGATTAATTTGTGAGCTGATAGATATGTTAATTAGCCTGATGCAATCTTTCCATAAGGTGTATGTGTATCACTATCTATCTCAAAAAATCACATGTACCCCTTAAATATACACAATAATTATTCATCAATTAAAAATACAAATTTAAACTGAAAAAATAAAAATATCTGCCATCATGGAAGTCTATTTAAAAAAAACACATTCTATTAATAAATAAAACAAAATATTTTGGGGGCTTTGGCAAAGAGAGATTGATGAAACTTCAAGGATGACATTTTTAAAAAGTTCTTAGATCCTGAGACACAGAGCAAGTACTATTTTAATGTTAATATCTGTTTTTTTTCAATTAGCTTATATAGGATAATATACATTGTAGTCTTAGTAACAAACCTTTATTGAACAAAAATAGGCCATCTTTCAGCACCTTTTATTCTTCATCACTTGACTGTTAATATTATTATAACATAATCCAGAGAACGCATAGTTTGGGAAAATTTAAGACTATACACATGACTAAGAAAATGTCTCTTAAGTAAACAAGTGTATGTTTTCACTACTATCTAGGTCTGGCCAGTTCAAGCTACTTTATGCTGCCAATTATTATTTCGGTCTCTGCTGCAATTAGTACTTTACAGTGTCTGAGCTACAAAAATAAAATATTTCATTATAGCATAGTTCACAAATGTTGTTTCAGTCCAGCTATCCACATTGTCCATCTAAAACAGTAAATGCCTCTATCACATGTAACTGTCTTAGACTTATAATTGAGCATATTTAATGAAACAAAGTTGTATATGAAACAGTACTGTGATGTTAAACATCTGCGGAAAGACTGAAAAAGAAAGTAAGCTACCTAACATTTTCAATATTCAGATATTTGAGATTACACAGAAAAGCCACATCCAGATGAATGACTGAATTACTCACTTTTCTTCTGAGAATTCTGGCATTGGATAGACACTACCAGCATTCATTTAGGTTTTATATATTTTAGGAACTGGTTCAGTTTACATAGTTAATGCACATACAAGAAAACACAAAGCCCCCCAAAAATTCCTAACTTAGAAACAAATACATAGCATTGATTAGTATTTTAAAATAACTAGACAAAAATAAAATTTTTATTAGTTTTGGTAGTACGTACATTAAAACAAGTTATTCCACTGGAAAGTTGTTTTTTCAATAGGAATGAATTCATATTCTGCAAAATATAAGCAATCTTTTG
>NW_012150674.1:601425-603485 GCF_000956105.1 Propithecus coquereli | reverse complement strand
TGGGTATGGTCAGGATAATCTGTAAAATCCTTTTGAGACCCCATGTATACAGACCATGCTGAAAGGAATATCCCACTTTAGTGCACCCAGCAAATAGCTCCAGAGGTAACTTCTTAGTCTAGATCGAACTGTGGGTGATGTGCAGACAGAAAGCAATGCATGATCCAAGCCTGGGGGGAAGTGGCAATAGTCATCTGTATCAAATGGATGATTTGGGATGCTAATCTGTTGCATCCATGTGCACAGCCTGAATTAGCAAAGTGTGTTCATTGTGACTACATTGGACTTTCCAGTAACTATACATACTCGGTTAATTGCTGTGTTCTTAGACTTTTTATGTTAAAACAGAATGAAACGGCTGGGTGCAGTGGCTCACGCCTGTAATCCTAGCACTCTGGGAGTCCAAGGCGGGCGGATAGTTTGAGCTCAGGAGTTCAAGACCAGCCTGAGCAAGAGTGAGACTCCATCTCTACTAAAAAATAGAAAGAAATTAGCCAGACAACTAAAATATATAGAAAAAATTAGCCGGATAGGCCCAGCTACTTGGGAGGCTGAGGCAGGAGAATCACCTGAGCCCAGGAGTTTGAGGTTGCTGTGAGTTAGGCTGACGCCATGGCACTCTAATCTGGGCAACAGAGTGAGACTCTGTCTCAAAACAAACAAACAAACAAACAAAACAGAATGAAACATGTAAACAGAAATGGAATCAAGGCCCAAGAAACATATTCATCTGATATATGTATACTTTACTAAATTAACATCCATGACCATGCATAAAGGCATGTCCATGTGTGCATAGAAATGTAACAATAAGAGGATATCCATATGCTAAATTTACCTACCCACAAAGTAGAATATGCACAAATGCCAGAGAGCACAAATATTCACAGAATCCCCCATAAAAAAACACATCTAGAAAATAATTCAATTTATTTATGCCACATCTACTTCAGTAGGATCTGTTTCAGAGATTAAAACGGATGAATTTAAAATACACTCTTCATCTCCTGTTCCTCCCCATCTCCCTTACGTATATTCCTATTGCTCCTCTTCTACTGTGTCAAAATGACCTGGGCTAAGTCATTCTTAGTGGTGTTTATGGGCAAAATGTCAGCAGCACATAGGACTGATGTAAGTAACATGACCATGTCAAGATTTGGACTCTGCCAAATGGGCACTGGAATTTACATAATCAAGAAATTTTTCCAAGGAGAGGCATGAGGGGCAGCATTTGGCAATTTCTAGTGAAAACAATTCTTAAGGTTTGGGAACAAAATTGAAGAAGTCTAAAGGAGTCAAATTTAAATTTGCATTGGGGGAAAGCATCACCTTGTTATCTTAAGCATGCTGTTAATTTAACAGATATCTTCCTCAATTCTGCTTTACTCAATAATTTTAGTATTAAATGTATGGCTTTACAGGGGTTGGGGGGAAGAAGGAGACAGGGAGAGAGAAAGAGAAAGAGAGAGAGAGAGAGAAAGAAAAAGAGAAGTTTTACAGAAGTTTTAGCCCAAGAAATGAAGTTCTATGGAAGAAACTTATATTTCATTTCAGTGTCATCTACTCCTAATAGACCCAGACATCGTAATTTGCAGAGAATAAGAAGCAATGTACATGCTTTCATTTTTTGCAAAGCATTTTAATTCACAGCTCTCTAGTTATTTGAATTCAAGTATTCACTTTCAAGTATTGTTAGCTATTATCTAAGAATACTATCACATTTTATTTTTGATGTTTTGGACACTCATACAAAATATAATATTTTCATTAAACTCAGCTTAAAATAATTTTCTCCTTTAACCCTTCACACAGCTAAAATACATTCAGATATCCCCCACCCCGTGATATGCTGTGAAGAGAACCCAAATTTTTCTTTGTACCAGTCATGCAATATTTATCTGCGTGTTTCCTTTGTTCATGGCTATCTCTTTCTCTAAACTACAAGTTTCATTAGGGCAGGGTCCTGGCCTTTTCAGGAAAGGCGTATGGTGAAGTAATTAAGCACATGGATTTGAGCAACTCATTTTCAGGTCCATTATCTCACCTCTTCCTCTTACTAG
>NW_012150674.1:600340-601375 GCF_000956105.1 Propithecus coquereli | reverse complement strand
ATGACATTACTCAGAGATTTTTAAAAGGATGATCTTCATATCAACTCATTCATCTTAAGAAATATGAGTTCAACATAGGAATATCTAGACAAAAATCAGTCTTTTTTTCAGATAATAAAAATTAATATAGTATCTTTGAAGCCAAGACAAATCATATCTCCTGCTCACTACATACAGATAAAAATCACCCCCCACACACACACACGCACACATAGATGGAGAGAGAGGGAGATACTGAACATGGGTCCAATTCCACATGTGTAATAAATTTCTTACTGGGCCTTGAGGAATGTGTTCCTATATGTATAAATACCTTTAAAACAGAAATAACTAGCATTTATTAAATGTTCACTGTATGTCTTATTTTTATAATCTCATTTAACATTTAAATGAAATAGCTCTTATTATCTTGGGGTTTGCTACTTTATTATTCTCAATGTACTGATGAAAGCACTGAATCACACAGAAGTTAGCTAATTGTGTGAGGTCACACAGTTAATAAGAAGCTTATCAAAGAATTTAATGCAAGAAGTCTGCCTCTAAAGCCTCTGCCTGTAAGCATGTTTTAATACTTCTAGTGTAGTTATGTGTACACTCCTAAAAGTGTAGCCATATGTATCTAGTGAAGTAACTTCTGGAAAATCTGGCCTGGAAGTAATGTTTTTCAAAACTCCAGACTGAGGATTTCCAAGCTGAGGAAATCTCCTGAATATTTCTTTAAAAATACTTCCACCACCATTACAACACCTGCTTTATCCCTTGTAAAGTACGAGAGTCAACTTTCAGAGAAGAGAATCAGTGAACTTGCATTGTCTTCTTGTATTTTGGGGAAATACATTTTTAATTAACTTTTATGATGTGTTAAAGCACAATAATTATCTACCAGGTCATCTCGTGAAGTCGTAGTTCATAGAAACTGGACGATATGAGTCAATCATAGAGATCTATTTTTTCTTCAGGAAAAAGAAAATTACATTAAGTACATCATATCTTAAGTTAAAGCCAATTAACCTTGTCAGTTTCATCATAGAATAA
>NW_012150674.1:588863-590285 GCF_000956105.1 Propithecus coquereli | reverse complement strand
GATCACTGAGGAAAAACAGGCACTTATTATTGCAACTATAGCCAAGAATGTTATAGAAAAACTGTTGGAATAACTTTTGCCTGTGCAAATGGATTTTTAATTTTCCCTTTATGGTCACATAAATGAAATCCAGACAGTCTAATGATTTACCTTTGTTATCTTTAAACTTCTTGAAAACTAAAAGCCAAATCGAGCTTCAAAAATGGCTTTATATTTAATCATTCATGCCACAAACATTTATTGCATTTCTATAATGAGCCAGGCACTCACTCACTGAAAAGAGAACATTGATAAAAGACAAAATCTTTGTTCCTAACGAAGGCTGCAGTCTAGTGAATAAAGCAGAAATAAATACATAAACAAGAACATATAAAAGAGGGTGTCAGAGACTGACAAGTGTGATGATGGTAAGTGCTTTCAGGTCACACCCAATGGCATGGTGACAGCACAGGCTTTGGGGTCAGGCATCTCTGTGTCCAAGTCCCAGTTGTTTCACTAACTGATCATCTACCAGGGGAAGTTCTACGACCTTCCTGGGGTTTCATTTCATCATGTGAAAAGAAAGATATTAATATCTTTCACAGTCCATTTTTGTAAGTATTAAAACAAAATCAATGTACTTAGTTTATTTGTGTGACATTTTAGATACACAAGAAGGATTTGCTTAATTACTTCAGGTGCCTAAAACCAGATACTCTTTTTTCTTTTCTTTATTTTCAGCTTTATATGCTTTTTCATGACATGTGCTATAACGAGTAAGACACATACTTGAAACAAATTAAAAATGATAATTCTGTTTCAACTTAATTGGTATTTACATATTTACTATAGATTAGAGCTGTGTTAAGTGATATGAAGATATAAAAAAGATATATTTATTTTCTTACAATCTGAGTTACCTCAGTGAATTTATAATGAAATATCGCTCCACATGGCCATTGCTAATTGTGCTGTGAGTGCCAGACGTCCACATCTGATTTGTGTGAATGGCTTGCTGTCTGTTTGTAAGACTGAGGCTCTGTTGTTCATCTGTGGAATCTGTGAATCCTGCTACAAGGGAAACTGCAAGGTCAAGACTAAACGTATTTCAAGGAAAGGAAAGCCCCCTAGGGTGTGAACTAAAGGGCAGTTAAGGAAGTTCATTTATTTATTTTTTGAGTTTTGTCAGGCAATTTATAACTTTAGCCTTAATAACACACACACACATACACCCACTCTGACACAGCGCCATTAAAACCAAATAATCTACCAACTTATGTGTCTGAAACACATTATCTTTACGTCTTTTTAATCCATATAAAACAATTATTTTAAAACACACATTTTAAAAATTTAAAATGCTTGTAAAGGACTTAACGAAGATATTTTGACAGTCAGAATTCTAAAGTGGCCCCATATTTCCCACTCACTAGGGTCCAACCT
>NW_012150674.1:585644-587388 GCF_000956105.1 Propithecus coquereli | reverse complement strand
TCTTCCTAAAATGGCATTCACCATGGTAGCTTACTGCATAAAAATCCATCAAATCAAGATAAATAAGAAAAATGTCCCCTGCCCATAAAAATAAATGTGATTTCCCATTAACTATAGAGTGAAGCAAAAACTTAGTCAAACAGCACATGAAATTATTCATAATATGGCTACACTTAGAGCCCTGTCTCCTAACACAACCCATTTTGAATGAAATAGCCACAGAATTTTACTTGTTCTTCTTCAAATTTGATGAGTAAATTCACATATCCAAGCCTTTGCTCAGGCTTCCTTATGCCCCAAATGAACATAATGTATTACCCATGTTTTAAACCCCCAACTATCATTTAATGAGCAGTTTAAATCATAAATCCCTGACGATCATAAATCTTGTGTTGTTGAAAAGCTCCCTGCATACTTCCTATCCTTCCAACTCTCCTACCTTCCCTCTCCACTGAGAACCTCATCAGACAATGTCAGAATAAATCAAAATCCAAGTCATTCTCAAATAGCCATTTGGTTATGCATACTGAATAAGAAGAGTGGAAAGATTTTCCAGTCACAAAAGAAGAGAAAGAAAATCCCCAGGGAAGACAAAATACCACCCAGTTTGTAAAACATGCTGAATTAACTTTGCTAGCAGTCCTCCTTTAAAAAAAGGCTCACTTGGAAACCTGGAAGGCTTTTATGGTTAGTGTAAAAATATAGGTTCTGCCAAATTCTCATTGCTGTTTCTCTACTGTTTGTGCCACGCATGATAAGTGAAGAGCTGTGAGAGACGTTGGAAGAGATGGATGAAAGAAAGTTGGAGACTATTTTCTTAAACAAGTGAGATGTGATATAGGAGCATGGTCGTCAGACTAACCTTGAAGAACCACAGCAAAAGTTCATGAGATAAATGAATGGGCATAGAATGTATGAATCTTTACTGCCACCTCTGCAGACTCATAGATCATCTCTTTCCTGTGACTGTTAAATACACACACACAGAGCTTTTTGTCACACTGATATATTCTTTGCCTCATTCTCCCACACTTCCTGGAGTAATTATTGACATGGAATTGTAACTCTTGGAAAGAGACAAAAAGTGCTGTCTCATATTAGAGATTTTATGAGGAATCAGAATAAAGTAGTGGTTAAGCCTGTGGGCTAAAGAATCTATGTTGAGCCAATGTTCACAGTCTTAAATCTAGTATTTACTAACTTTGTAGACTTGGATAAATTACTCAGTCTTCCTCAATCTCAATTTCCATATTTTTAAATGAGGAACAATTTTACTCATAAATATCTAGAAGGAATAAATAAGGAAAGTATTTAAAGCACTTATCTCAGTGCTTTTCAGCTCACTGAGATCTCAATATATTGTAGTATATTGCAATAGTAATAATAGTGATGAACATAGAGATGAATGCTATAGGTCACTATGACAACAGCACAGGTAATATTAATAAGGCTCATTCACTCAGACTTTAATAATATGCTAAGTCATAACCATGCCAGGTGCTTCATGAGCCCCAGGTACAGAATGGTAAACAACCCAGACACAATGCACGACCAAAAACACCATCAAGTACAAACTCATTTTGCTCCTTCCAGTAGTTTTACCTTACTTTGGGGTACATTTGTTGGTCTTACATATTTAATAAATAATTCAGTGAGTAAATTATGTTTTGTAGAAAGTTCGAACACGTTTCTCTTTTTTACCACCCCTGTCATTTTATTTTCAACAAAGTACTAATTCAGAGAC
>NW_012150674.1:584640-585594 GCF_000956105.1 Propithecus coquereli | reverse complement strand
ACCATTAAAACCAAATAATCTACCAACTTATGTGTCTGAAACACATTATCTTTACATCTTTTTAATCCATATAAAACAATTATTTTAAAACACACATTTTAAAAATTTAAAATGCTTGTAAAGGACTTAACGAAGATATTTTGACAGTCAGAATTCTAAAGTGGCCCCATATTTCCCACTCACTAGGGTCCAACCTCATATAACATCCTCCCCTTGATAGGTCCTCACTGGCAGGACCATGAATATGATGGCATATCACCCCCATGTGATCAGTTGGTTGATTTTGAGTTAAAAGGGAGGCCTTCACATCACATTTTGCAATTGTAGCTAACAACACACTTTTTGACAACACCAAAAAAGTTTTCTTATAATGTACTTTTGAAATAGTCTCCTGAGATCAGTAAGTAAATAGTTGGTACACATTGAGGCCTGGTGAATCAGTGAGATATATTACCCAGAAAAGAAGAAAATATGACTCTTAGTTAATTAGGGTAACTAGGGATTTCTTTATGGAGGAACCGAAGCTTGAGTGATGGCTAGAGTTTCTGAGGCAGAGTCATGAGGACAAAGAAGTGAAAGCAGACATGGTGAGTGGGAGGAATGCATGCTAGGTAAGTGGTGAGGACAGCTGAGATGGGAAATATCGAGAGCTGTCTAGAGTAGAAACAGTTCAAGAACTTACATGCCAAGAAGTGACGTTTATACTCAATTCAGAAGTTAGAGACATATTTATAAACCTCCTGCAATAACATGCCTACTTTTTCTAAGAAGCTAATGCTTTCTCTATGATGAAATTGAAAGAAATTTATGAACAAGATTCTAAAATTATCATTCCATACAATGCTTGCTCAAACATGCCATCAATATGACCCTCTTCCTTCAGTGAAATGTTTGTAATCTATGCCATTTTTATAAGCGTTCCTCTCTCCCTTCCAGGACTTGTCAAGCAGCAAC
>NW_012150674.1:572011-573865 GCF_000956105.1 Propithecus coquereli | reverse complement strand
TATTGTGGGATTTTTCCCAAATATTTTCAATCCATGGTTGGTTGAATCTGTAGATGCAGAACCCACGGATGTGGAGGGCCAATTATATTTTAATTTGGGGGATTCTCTAAAGAAAATAATCCATAATTTAAAACCAAACAAAACAAAACAAAATTTAAAAAAATAGCACTCAAAAAAAAATGGTTGACTGTATGCAGGATGGTTAATTAATGATAAAATAACAAGATATATTTTGTAGGCTTAAAATGTTTTTAGAAAGTTTATTAATATGAAAAATACTTAATCTGAAAGCATATAACACAAAAGTATATAGGTAATATTATCACAATAATGCAAAGCAGCAAATACATATAAAACAGACAGAAAAAATGCATTAACTCATAATGTTGTCAAATGTCAAAGCCAAAGACAGTGTCAAGGGGATCAAGACAGACAATTTTATTGGCATGCTTTGACATTTGTGTTAGTTTCAAAATAACATATAACATCTACCTATCTATCTATCTGTCCGGCCATCATGGTAACTATCTCTTTATGTCTTTATCATCTATATATCCATTCTTCCTTCTTCTCTGTCTTCCTCTCCTTCTTCCTAATTCTCCCTCTCTTTTTCCCTCCTCCATCCTTCCTCTCACCCCCAGTTCCTCCCTCTTCCTCTCTTTCTTTTTTTCTTTTTTCTTTTTTCATATTTCCTCCTTTTTATTTCTTTTTTCATTTTCCCTTTTCTTGGGAGCATGGCTGATCTGTCACTTTCCAATGACATATTACCAACTATACAAGGACTGCTTATCTATGTATAGTTGGCTTATAGGGTAATACATATGTTCATAAAAAATATGATGTTTAAATGGGAAAAGTGCCTGAAAACTTAAGTTCTTCCTTCCTTATTTGAAATTCATTCTTTTCCTTGAACTAAAGGAAAAGTTCACATCCCATTTCTCCTTATGTTCATGCATATACAATTAACCAATATAATTTTACTTTGGGAAGAATGGATAGATATGTAATGAGTTGTAGTGAATTATGGATTAATTATACAAAAGAATTATTTCATTTTTTAAAAGAAACCAAAAAAACCTTAAATAATCATCTTGAAGATTGCATAAAACAGTACAATCAAAGGGTAGCAGAGGTCTCCAAAACACTTCCATCATCTCAATTAAGTAAAATTCAACCTGATTAGTAAAGTACCCAGATCTAAAAACTCAAGTAATAAAATATGCAGATTAATAGGGAAATCATGTACAAATTTAGGTGTTTCAATATTCAGCTCACCCATTCAATTATACAGGAGACCTAGGGAGGAGCACAGCTGGGTCTGTAAATTATGAAGTAGGATGAGCCCTGAACACATCTTTATTAAAATAATTAAACACTCTTTCTCATATACACATCTTCACCAACACCACTAGAATAACCAGTTTTTTTATGTGATTTTTAGCAATGAACTCCCATCAGAAAAAAAAGGTTTATATTATGACTACAAAAGCAATCATGATAATAATAAAACTGTGAAGTTGAGACAAGCCCTAAGGTAAGTAAGCCCACAGGTAAGTAAGCTAATTACTTACCTGTGTGTGAGGAAAAAAAACACAAAAAACAAAGGAGACTCTAATACTAGGGTGTTTCTGTTAATTACCAGGGCTCCCATTACAATATGGGAAGAAGAGTCTTGGTAGTAATGCACATATGAACTTAAGTCCCAACTCCATCTCCTACTGTTTGTGAAAATGTGGATAAGTTGAACATTGAATTTCCTGGACTTTGATATTTTATGAGAAAATAAAATTAAACACCAATAACAAATATTAAGTTTGTCAATGTTAAATTTTGATATTAGAACAAATACACAAA
>NW_012150674.1:569567-570271 GCF_000956105.1 Propithecus coquereli | reverse complement strand
TATTGCCCACAGTGATTTATAAATTCAATGCAATTCTCATGAAAATACCAACAACTTTTTTCACAGATGTATAAAAAATAACCTCAAGCATTATGTGGAACCAATAAAGAACCCAAATAACCAAAGAAATACTAACAAAAAGAACAGATCTGGGAGCATCACATTATCTGATTTCAAATTACACTACAAAGCCATAGTAAGCAAAATAGCATGATACTGGTATGAAAGTAGAGCCATAAACCAATGGAACAAAAATAGAGGATGCAAAAATTAACTCACATAGCTACAACCAACTGATCTTCAACAAAGCCGACAACAACAGACGCTGGGGAAAGGAAATCTGTTTAATAAATGGTATTGGGAAAATTGGACAGCCATATGTAGAATAATGAAACAGGACACTTATCTCTTACATATATAAAAGTTTATTCAAGATGGATAACAGACTTAAATGTAAGGCATGAAACCATAAAAATTCTGGAAGAAAACAGGAAAAACTCTTTTAGACATTGGCTTAGGCAAAGAATTTATGACTAAAACTCCAAAGGCCAATACAGAAGAAACAAAAATAAATAAATGGGACTTAATTAAATTAATAATCTTCTGCACACCAAAAGAAATCATCAAGAAAATGAAGAAACAACCTACATCATGGGAGAAAATACTAGCAAACTATATATCTGACAAAGGACTAATGTCCAGAA
>NW_012150674.1:562018-567042 GCF_000956105.1 Propithecus coquereli | reverse complement strand
AGCAGCATAATAATGTTTCTGATCAAGCCAACCTCTTCAGATGGTCTGATGGAGTGTAGCCCAGAATAGCAATGGCATGTGGTCTTTCAGCCCGATTACAGCAGGGCACGGATTGCTTAGAAAATTTTGTTAAACAAGCATCTGCCAACAACTCATCAGGGCCATCAAGTGCCACACAGTCAATGTTGGATATAATAACAAACTAGGGTTTCTTAAATTTCTGTCAAAATTGTTTTAACATGAAAAAGCTGGCATAATTTTTTACTCATAGTGCTAGAATTTAGTTTTTGCACATTTTCTTCTTTTATTTCCCTAGGCAATGCTTTGCTGCTAAATAGACTCCCTTTAGTCGGGGACTTGCAAGCAGATATAATGGCAGGAAATTGAGTGAGTGTTCCTAGTGCCAAACATAAGCCATCTTTGTTTTTCATTCCCTCAGCACAGTAAGAAAAATTAAATATTTTCTACTTATAAGAGTCAGAAACATTGTAAAACATATTTACATTGAGCATTAACTCTTATTCCCTGAGTGAAAATTAAAATAAAATGTTTGATGTCTTTTATTCTTGGTATGCTATTAAACAATATGAGGCACATTTGCAAGCTGTGGGAAAATGATATGGAGTAGGTATATCTTTTGCTTTCTCCATGTGACTCCAATATTATCATTTAAGCAAGGCTGTTTTTAAAGTAATTTCAACATATCCCAAACTGATAGTCAAATATACTGCTAAGTCTTTTGTGATCCGTTTCAATTTAGTTTTAAGTGTAATTCTGAAAAAACGAAGGAATCCAGAGGCCACTTGCTAAGTGACTCTGCCTGGCTTGCATAGCACATAGGCAGGAAATAGAGCAAACCCACAATGATATCTAAAAATAAGCACGTTCTTTAACTCCAAGTTTGGGTCTTTGGCCATAGACTATTTTGAGATTTTGAATATTAAATGTGCAAATCAGCTTTTCAAGAAGGAGGTAATAAGTACATCTATGATGTGGTAGAACATAGTATATTTAATGTCCATAAAATATTATCCATAATAATAAACCTGCAAGAAATTAACAACAAAGTATTTAACATGAAATATTGATAGAAGTAAATCTAGGTGAGTATATTAAAATGATACACACGTCTGGGCTCTGTCTCAGACCTACTGATTAATAATATGAGGGAGTGAATCCACAACATACGCAATTTTACCAGTTTACCTGGTGATTCTTAGTCATTCTAAAGTTTGAAAGTTATTGATCTACCTTTTGTAATAAGGAATCTCAATAATAAAGTCACATCCCAGAGTGACAATGTTAGTAAACAGCAAAGTTGGTATTCAAATCTAGGTTTTATATAATTGCCACACTTTCTTTCCTATTATTCAGTCTCAGGTGTGACCCACAGGAACTGATATGTATTACCTCTCCTAACTATCTACTGAGAGCTGGCATGCACTCCTGTCAGCTCTTAGTGAGTTTGCTGAAGATCATAGAATCCTGGACTTGAAAAGGATGCTAACGTGGTCATTCTATTCCTCTATATTAATGTTTCATTTCCTGGCTGTATTCTAGAATGAATGTTTTTCATTATTTTATCATATAGGACCTCCTCCAATTGCTACTTCTATTTTCAGATACTTTTAATTAAATATTTATATTTGACTAAAATATTATTCTTCCTATCTATAACTGTTTCCACCAGCTGCATCTAGTTCTGCCATATAAAGTAGCACTGAATAAGGCTACTCCCTCTTTCAAATTACAATTTTGAAGATTGCTTTTTATTATCTTTAACCTTTCTCATTTTAGAAATTAACTAAAATACTTAATGCAAAAATATGTATTGAGGTTTTATTTGAGAGGCATAGCTTTGCATAAGGGAATGGAAAGTAATAATTATTGACAGCCTGCTATGTGAATCATATACTAAGAGTTGAGCTGAGGTATCTCATTGGATTCTTTGAACAAATTACATTAGGAAAGCGATATTTATTGATCTTTTTCAGAGAAAGAAAAGGAGCCTTGAAGGGGTTAAATATCCATGATTACACAGTGGAAACTGGTTGAAGCATAAATTAACCCAATCAACCTTCATTCTAACTTTCTTCATCAGCTTTCCACTCAAGCTTTAGTAGATACAATTCATTTGTCATTGTTGAACTTAGAAGTGTAATTTCCAGAATGGAACATAATCTATCAGTCTAGCTGATAAGCAAAATTAGATAAAAAGATTTATCTCCCTTATTCTTTATGTAGCATCATAATTACTTGAAATCAACAACGCAGATGATTTGCAAATCTCATCACAGTTTGACTCAGAGCTCATACTCATTTAAAACCCTTCAATCCGATATAAAAACTAACATACAAAAATTATTTGTGTTCCCGTATATAGTCTGGAAATAAAATTTAAAAAACTCCGTTCACAATAATATGAAAAAGAATAAAGTACTTAGGGATGCTGAAGACAAAAGAAGCAAAAGAAGTGGAAGACTTGCATATTAAAAACTATAAAATATTGCTGAAGGAAATTGTAAAAATTCTAAGTAAATAGAGAGGGACATTATGTTTATGGATTGAAAGAATCAGTATTATTAAGATGACATTTCTCCCTAAATTGATCTATGAATAAAATGCAATCCCTATCAAATTCCCAGCAGACTCTTCCATTGAAATTGACAAGTTGATCTTATTATTTACAAAGAAATGCGAGGGACTAGGAATAGCCAACAGAATCTTGAAAAGGAACAACAAAGACACAGGATTTTAACTTCCTAATTTCACAACTTACTATAAAGCTACACTAGTTAAGACAGTATGGTATGGGTATAGGATAGATATATAAATCAATAAAGCAAAATTGAAAGTTGAGAAAGCTACTCGTATTTGTGGTCAGTTATTTCTTGACAAGTGTGCTAAAACAATTCAATAGAAAAAGGTCATTCTATAAAAATATTGTTGTAAATATTGGGACAACTGAATATCAACATGAAAATAATGAATGTAGAACCTTACCTAGTACTGGCCACAAAAACTAACTAAATATAAATCATTGATCTAAATGTAAGAAATAAAACCATAAACATTTTATAAGAAAGCATAAGAAAATGATCTTTGTGTTTGTGGAGCAGGTACATGATTCATTTTAGATTTATAAAAATTGTGATTAGTAAAAGAAAAAATAATAAATTGAACTTTATTGAAATTTAAAACTTCTGTGTTTCAAATGACACTATTCAGGACTTTAGGTTCCTTCTCTGACACATAAAGAACTTGGAAGTTGCCACATTCAACCTTACAATAAGAAAAAACCTGAACAGACAGATAATCAATACCTTTCCTTAGATATATCAGGAATTTCAGATTACAGGAAAAACTACCTCCCTCCAAACCAAAAAGACAGGTGAATACTGAGGATATACACATTCTACCTTGAAACTAAACCACTGAAGCCAGTAGCTGGCAGGAACACCTACACAGTACACTTAATAAATTCCTGGTGGCTGAATATGGGCTACTATGAAATACAGAAACTCCTACAGGCCTAGTCTAGGTTGGGGAGCACACATCCTACTGTGAGCTTTACATTCTGGAACTCATAAAATTTTATCTATTGGTGAATAGAATAGAGAAATACCACTCATTTTTGGTCAGAGGGATGGGGAAAATATCCATTTTTAACTATACTTAGGGGAAGAAGTAACCATTCTTACGTAAATCCAGACATCTCCACAACAAAGGCCTAATCAGCAAGGAAAAAGACCACCAGAGCCTTATCTGAACGGAGGGAAAGAAAATTACTCAAGTTGATCCCCATCTAAGCTTCCAATCCAATTTCACCAAAGTGAAGGGGAAAAAAATGCGGAGAAGCACTGAGGGTTGTAGCTCAGGGGTCTTGTTCACTAAAAGACTTACATCTAATAAAAGTATTATAAAATACTTTGTTCATAACTTATCACCACATTAACAGGGATTCTCTATAATAACAGTAATTATAGCTACAAAATTTCAAGGGTCAGACTCTATTTAAAAAGGAGAGTCAACCCTAAGGAAACACAAAGACAACAAGGTTGACAAAAACAAAGACAATAAAGGAAATTAAAGTCTTTAACACCTACAGATACAGCAAACAAATACAGCTTAATTTCCAGCCCAATAAACATAATTTCTAGCCTTCACACTAAATGTCTATCCACCTCAGTTCCTATTACCAAATACATTTTGTCTGACTTCAATAAAAAACTAGAGACATTATAAAATTCAATAAAAATACACAATCTGAAGTGGTAAAGAAAGCAATAGAATCAGATTCAGATATGGCAGAGTTATTGGGATTACCAGATTGGGAATTTTAAAATAACTATAATTAATATACTAAGGGCTTTAAGAGAAAAAGTTAATGACATGCATGACCAAATGGGCGATGCAAGTATAGAAATAGAAAAATCTAATAATCAAAGGAAACATTAGAAATCAAAAATACTGTAACAGAAATGAAGAATGTCTTAGATGGACTCATCAATATACAGGACACAGCCCAGTGAAAACAGTTAGCTTGAAGATATGTTAATGGAAATTTCCCAAAGTTAGATATATGCGAAGGAAAGGGAATTAAAAAATGAGAAAATATCCAAGAACTCTGGGACAATTATAAAAACAGTAACATACAGGTAATGGAAATACCAGCGGAGAAAAAAGAAAAAAAAGGAACAGAAAAAATAGCCAAAGTAACTATGAGAATTGTTGAACACAATGACAGAAACCAACCACAAATCCATGAATATTAGAGTACAAGCAGGATAAATACCTCCACAACTGAACCTCAGCATGCTATATTCAAACTACATAAAGCCAAAAAGAAAAATTTTTACAGAATCAAGAGAGGAAAACTTACATGTAAATAAATAAAGATAAGAACTCCTTCATACCTCTCTTCAGAACCCATGTAAGCCAGAGAAGAGTGAAATATTTAGTGTTGAAACAAGCAATGACAAGAAAAAACCCACACCATCTTAGAAATTATATCCAGCAAAATT
>NW_012150674.1:557656-560333 GCF_000956105.1 Propithecus coquereli | reverse complement strand
TATATGAAAATATTCACAACATCATTAATCATTAGGGAATTTAAAATTAAATGCAAAATGAAATTTGATTTCACATTCAGTAGAATTTGCTTTATAACAACGAGTCAGACAAAAACAAGCAGTGCCAAAGATGTAGAGAAAGCAGAACTCTTCATATGTTGCTAATGGGAAGGTAAAATAGTCCAGCCACTTTGGAAAAAAATGTTTGTCTGTTTCTTCAAAAGTTAAGCATATATTTGACATAAACCTCAGCAATTCCACTTCTAGGCATTTACCCTACAGAAATTAAAATATATGTTCATGCAGAGTTGTTTATGTGAAGGTTCATAGTGTCATTATTCATACAGCTAAAAATTGAAAACAATACAAAATGTATCAACTGGTAAATGCATAAAGAAAATGTGGAGCAACCATACAATGGAATGCTATTTAACAATAAAAAAGAACAAACCATTGATATGTGAACTCAAAATCATTATGTTATGTGAAAGAAGCCAGATATAAAAAATCACATATTACATATATGATCAGTTTATATAAAATTTACAGACAGGGCAAAAGTTATATAAACAGGAAGTAAGTTTGTAGTTGTCTGAGGCTGACAGTGGGAACAGGGATTCATGGAAAGAAAAAAGGCATGTGAGATCTCATTAGGGAGATGAAAATGCTTAAAACTAGATTGCAGTAATAATTTCACAACTCAGCAAATGTAATGAATTATTGAAATATATAATAAAATGATTTTATGATATGGAAATTATAGTTTAATAAAGGTGTTAAAAAAGATCATATTTTTCAAAAATAATTAGCTCCAATGTGTCTTTTCATCCATTTTCATTATTAAGAGAGCACCAATCTCTTCTGTTCAGAAGTAAATGGATAAAAGTTAACCAAATTTTTTCTTCTCTCTCTTTATTTTTGGTAATGACAATGTAATTGTTTTAGTCAATGAAAAATAAATTTGTAACTCGTTTTAGACTTTGTCTTTGTTTCCACATCTTCCCGTGATCACAGAATCTTGCCTAACTCTCTCTTTGATATTCTTTGGGTTGCCTGCTCCTAATTATTTTCTGTTGTTTTCATTCAGGTCTTTATTTTAACATTATTTTTAACATTTTCTAATTTCATGGTTTCTAGATTTTTGAATTCCATAGAGCTGAAAATCAAATTTGACAAAAGAAATAGGAATAAATTTGCTATTAATTTTGTCCAGTAAGAACATTAAAAACAAAATTAAACTACACTATCACCAATTTTTTCTCCTTGTGTAAGACTAAGCATTGACTTAATATCTGATTAAAGAAAAGTAATTAAAGAAGCATGTGTCACTATTCCAAAATACACAAATATATAAAATATAAATATGAAAAAGTGATGAAAATTTTGCACATTTTAAAATGAAATTATGTTCTGCTTTCTTGGTCAGTTTAGACATTCGATAAGACAATCCATATTGGAATTTGAGTCTCTAACATGGTAGGGTCAGTATTTTCATATTGCTATGATATAACATATTTCACAATATTTAACACAAATAAGACTATTCTGGGTAAATTTAGAGAAGTCAAAGAATAATTGTCTTCTACTTTATTTATTAGAATATTTGAAATTTCCAGAGTAATTGCTCAGAATCTTAGTTTTTTAAATCTCTCCACGTGTTTTTATGATCATTTACATTGGAAATCCATTGTTAGTGAGATTGACCTGTACATTATAATCACATGGAAAAATAAAAAAGTTAATACAATTCATGTCCAGACCCCACCCACTAAGATGCTGAGTTAATTTTTTTGGAATGGGTCGTGGGCATCAGTATTTTATAAGAGCTTTTCAGGTGATAGTATTCTGAAGACAGGGCTAAGACCTGGTGGTCTAGAATTTGAAAACTGATGTTCACATAAGTCCCACTAATTCCTACTGCTCACATCTAGTTTATTTCACTCATTATGTACTTTCTTGGTCTTTAACTATAAACAAAACTGCAGGCTTTAAATACTGAACACTCTCTGCACCAGAAAATGCAGTTGCTTGAAAGTAAGGATTCCAAAACCCAAAGTCTAGAGGATGAAGGTCGGGTTATAGAGAGAGCATTCACATTTGTGCTGGTGAAGGCAGGTTTTTGAAGACACACAGATCCAGATTGAGACCAGACCAAGATAATTGCTGCTTATGGGATTTATTGAAGGGAGAGGAGTCATCACAGACAAAGGAGGACAACGAAAGTCGAAAGAGAGAGAAACAAACAACATAAAACAATTTATGATTTTGAGCAGGCCCAAGCCTTGATAAAAAAAGTAGACCAAAACGTTGCCTTTGGGAACCTTAGTAAACCACACGTAACTTTTCCATTTTGCCTCTGATGGGAACATGTTTTATGTAGTTTTGGAAAAATATATCAAGTAATAAAAACATCATCCTTAAGATTAACACCATGGTCTTGTCACTCAATTGGATACAAATATTTGAAAACCTTAACTATCTCCTTAATTCAAATCAAATTCCTTAGCTTGGGAATCTGTGGACCCTCATTCTCTAGTCCCAAATGATCTTTGTAGGCACATAACCTGCCACTCTACGCTCCATTTTCTAACCACACTGCTCTGATATTTTCCTGCCTCTACAAATTTGCTCACACTGTCAAAGACCTATCCATTCTTCAAACCACAGCAAAAATCTT
>NW_012150674.1:556043-557606 GCF_000956105.1 Propithecus coquereli | reverse complement strand
CACACCATCTTAGAAATTATATCCAGCAAAATTATGCTTCAAAAATGAACAAGAAAAAACAAACACTGAGGAAATTCGTCTTGCCTTTCAAGAAGTGTGGAAAGTTATTTAGAGAGAAGGAAAATTATGTAGGTCAGAAAAGAGGAAGAGCCTTCAAGAAGGAATACATGAAAGTAAAATAATGTATTTTTAAAATTTTCCCATTCTTATTACATCCAAAAGAACAATTTGTTCACAATAATAATAGCAACACTGTATTTGGTGATAATAGCTTATAGTTAGGTAAAATGAATGAGAACAATGTTATTTTATAAGCTATGTAAGGGAGGAATTGGAAATACTCTATTATAAGGTACTTTCACAATCCATGAAATGATTAGTGTAACTTAAAAGTGAATGGGGATTTTTGTAAAGGTATGTTGCAAACTTAAAGGCAATCTCAAAAAAAATTTACAAAAGAAGTATATTCGGTATGGTAAGAGACAAGTGAAAATGAAATTATAAAATTCACAATTAAAACAAGAAAAGACATTACAAGACAGGATTTTTTTTTCTTTTTTTTTTTTTTTGAGACAGGGTCTTGCTTTGTTGCCTGGGCATGAGGGTGATAGCATGATCATAGCTTACTGCAACCTCAATCTCAGTGCAAGCTCAAGTGATCCTCCTGCTGTAGCCTTCTGAGTAGCTAGACTACAGGTGCACACCACCACACTCAACTAATTTTTCTATTTTTTGTAGAGACAAGTAAGAAATTGTTATAAAAAAAGAATAAGTGCAATGAATTAAAACAATTACAAAAATAACAGACATTAATCCAATATATCAATATTCATTTCAAATGTTAAGAGACACAGAGACTGTCAGAAGAGATTAAACAAATAAACAATAGTATGTTTTCCGAAAGAAACCTACTTTATAAAAACAAAGGTGGATTAAAAGTGAATGGATAAAGATATACCACGCTAATACTAATCAAAAGAAAGTTGAAGTAACCATAATTTCAGAAAAAGTTAACCTCAGAGCAAGAAAAATATGGGAGATAAAGAGAGGAATTACCTAATAACAAAGGGGTGCATTCTCCAAAAATTCATAACAATCCTTAACCTGTATGAGGCTAATAACAGTGTGTCAAAATATACAAGGCAAACATTGGCAGAACTGCAAGGAGAAATAGACAAATTCACTATTATAGTTAAAAACTTCAGCATCCTTTATCAGTAATTGACAAACCCAGGAGGTACAAAATGTGTAAAGATATACTTGAACTTAATAGCACCACAAGTGAACTGGATATAATGGACATTTATAGGATACTTCATCAAACAAAAGAAAAATATATATTCTTCTCAAAATCACCTGGAACATTCACAAAAATAGACTATATTCTGGGACATAAAATATACTTGACCAAATTTGAAAGAATAGAAATAATGTAAAGCATGCCCTCAGACTACAATGGAATTAAACTAAAAATCAATAACTGAAAGATGCTTTGTATAACTCTATGTACTATTGCTCAATTATTCTGTAAATTTAAAACTGTACTCAAAAATAGTCTATTAA
>NW_012150674.1:541847-543112 GCF_000956105.1 Propithecus coquereli | reverse complement strand
ACTAAAAGAGTGGAATTGGGATATTCCTAACACAAAGAAATGATAAATGCTTGAGATAATGGATATCCCAATTACCCTAATTTGAATATTAAACATTGTATGCCTTTATCAAAATAGCATATGTACCTTTAAAATATATACAGCTATTATGCACCCACAATTAAAATTTAAGAAAAATTAAAAAGATAAACAGGAAAACAAAATTTCTCCTTTTTTATTCTATTAAATTTCTTCAATAAGCTTTGGAGATAGCTTTTAAATCAAGCCAATGAACAATCCAGTGTTCTGTGTTAGATGCCTTTGGATTATACAAAGTTAAAAGTGCTGTTGTCTTCAGTATGTTTACACAACCTATTATTCATATAAATAACTAATAAAAAGCACATTATGTAGAAGGCAACATAAGCAGAGTTGTGTATATTTTGAAAGGATGGAGGTCAATTCCATTTGGGATAATAAGGAAAGGCATGATGGAAAGGGTAATCTTTAAAATGGGCCTCGAATGAGTGACTAAGGCAAGAATGAGGGAGGGCCTTCCAGGTGAGGGAAAATTTTAAACAAAGACACAGAGGAACAAGAGTCAGTTTTTGGCATGGTGGTTTACAGGGTAGGAGTGGAGTAATCATGAAAGAATGTGCTACAAAGTAGAGAGGGGTTCCCCAAATTAAGCCACACAGATTGCACTTAATTTGGTGGCCAAAGAGGAGTCCCTTGACAATTTTAAAACAGGGATATAATACGGTTAGAACTCCTGTCAGTATGATGTGGCAACAGTGTATAGACGAAAATAAAACTAGAAAATTAGGGTGGGAAGACTAACATAGAAAGGATTAAAGTGATCAGGCAGATGGTAACAAAGAATGAACTGAGGTGTCAACCCTGGAGATTGAAAAGAAATTGGACAGAACAAAGGTTAGAATCTATGAAATTTGAAGAATTCTATAGAAATACAGAAACCTGAAGAAAAGGCAGGTTTGCAGCATGAAGGGTGATTTTATATTATTAATAGAGAGCTTAGAGCACCTGGGACTCCTAAGTTAATAGATACTATTGGATAGCAGTGTTATAAACAATATCATTCTTAATAAGAGTCAAAACAACTATTTATTCTAGCTAAAATCTACTGAACATCTACCATCTGTCTTCCCATAACCCCTTACAGATGCTTTGAGGAAACAGGTTAAAAAGAACAAGAGAAATAAATAAACACTAATACTGAAGGAAAATCTGTCCTGCAGTCATGGCAAGAACCACAGCTGCAACCA
>NW_012150674.1:539745-540607 GCF_000956105.1 Propithecus coquereli | reverse complement strand
TATAAAATAAAATTGTTATATATGTTTTGTATGTATACCTTACATGTCTAAAACATTGATAGAGTGGATTTGGAAAAATATATATTATGGTTAAAAATAAAACTTGTTCATTATTCTACCAATACCTATTTTTATTTCTCAGTGTTGTCTCCCAGTCTTTGTTAATATTCAATGCAGGAATATCTTACACAGTCAATATTGCAGTGTCCATGCCATTTTATTCTGGTTTTACACATATAAAATAAAATTGTTATATATGTTTTGTATGTATACCTTACGTGTCTAAAACATTGATAGAGTGGATTTGGAAAAAATGTATATTATGGTTAAAGATTCTGGTGGGCCAGCCCTGGTAGCTCATGCCTGCAATCTAAGCACTTTGGGAGGCCAAGGTGGGAGGATCTCTTCAGTCCAGGAGTTGGAGACCAGCCTGAGCAAGAGCAAGACCTCATCACTACAAAAAATAGAAAAATTAGCTTGGCATGGTGGCACACATCTGTAGTACAGCTACTGGCTGAGGCAGGAAGATGGCTTGAGCCCAGGATTTGAGGTTGCAGTGAGCTATGGTGACGCCACTGCATTCTAGCCCCGACAACAGAGCGATACTACAAATGGATAGGCATGTGAATTCCAGTAGGGGGCTACAATAAAACCCAGTATATGATTCATGTATCCCAACTTTTGGAGTATCCTTTGTTTCTGCCTGTCCCTGGGCTTGTTTCTCCCATCTTCTCCTTGATACTAGGAGCTCCTGATGTTCTACTAATAAATCTCCTTCACTTAATTTGGTGGAGGTTAGTGCTACCTGCATGTAAACACAGAGGGCTGGATAATAATGGGAGAAAACCATAAACTGAAACTG
>NW_012150674.1:536664-538583 GCF_000956105.1 Propithecus coquereli | reverse complement strand
TTCTAGAATTTTATGTTAAAATTTCAAACTCATTCTCTTTGTTCTCATTTTAATAGAAATATAGAGAAACTGCATTTGTGTAAATTAAAAATAGTACGTGAATATTCCCTAAGCAATAAGTTCTAATAGTGGAAAAGTATGTTGTATCAAATACTAGTTGATGGATTTGACCTCCAAATTGAGAAATTTCCAGTAAAATTTCTTTAGAAATGTAGACAGTCCAGATAACTTTCAACTTCTCAGTCTAAACTGGAATTTATAATGTTTTAATAACCTTTAAAACAGGATTTCTAAAGCTAATGTTTACTCAAATTAAATTATGTTTTTTTTTACCCCATGGAGAGAGCCCATTGCTTTTATAAAATTATTAAAGTCTGAAAAAATCCCAAATGATTAACAACTACTGATTTGAAGCACATTTTCTATTTAAATATTTCCACAACCATAATGCCTTATACATATTCTTCCTTTTTAGGCTAGTGATAAGTATTTAAATGATTTGTTCATTATTTTGCAAGCTACTTAGGTCTCCCCCTCCCCTCTCCAGGCCTCTCTCACTGCATGTGTGCACACACACTGGCAGACACACAGAAACCCACATGCATAAACAGTACTTTCATGTCCTTCGGGACTTATACCAGTCCCTTTTTGATTGTGTTTCTCTGCCCATGGCCATCCCTTTACTTTCCACCAAATCCTTTTCTTGATAAATTCCCACTTATCCTTAAAAACATCATTTGAATATTACCTGCACTAATTAATCTTCCCAAACTCTTTCATAGAACTCTCTCTCATCAAAAATTTTCTTTACTCTTTGTGCTTTCATAGACTTTTTCATGGATATAGTTTATTTTGATTTTTTAATCTGTTCAGTTATATTTTTCCCTTACTATACCAAAGAATTTGTATCAGCTAGAAATTATTTAGTTATAAGTTTTATAAGCCCCAACTACAAATAGCTTAAACTCTAAGGGTTTATGATCTCACGTAAAAATTCTTAAAGTAGAGGAGTCCTAGACTTTGTTAATTTTAAAGCTCAATAATGTCACCAGGATCCTGGAGCTTTTCATCATTCTACTGTGCTGTACTCAGAATGCACCCTCATAATTATATGATGGCTATAGCCGCTCTAATTTAATACATTTTCAAATTATTCTTTTGGTTATACATTACCATATGCTTATTATGCATTTTTTATCTATTGTAAATGGCAGAGTACAATCAGTAGAATAATTTAAAGTTATTAAATTAGACCCAAAGAAAAATTTTTTACTGTGAAAGTCCTAATATATCATAGAGATGTACAAGGCTTCAAAACATCTAAGAATTAAAATTATTCTTAAGAGTTAATTTTTGTGCTACAGCAGCCTTGAAGAAAATAAATAATGTTTGCAGTTAATAAATGTATCAAACTGAACAGAATTAATTTATTGCTACATACACCAACGCCGGGAATATAACTTGACGATGATGACAACAGAAAGGAAGATGTGACTAGTGAAACCCAAAAGGATGCACAGTGCTGCAAGAAAGAGTGATTCTGCAAATCAAGAAGAATGGAGCTTTATTTTAAAATCCTCATTCTCAGCTTCGGAAAATAGGCTAGATGTAGCTGGCTCTTCTGGAGGACAACACAGTTAAATAAAAGTGGGGAGATGAATTATCATAGTTTGTTAGTAAAGCACAAATGGAAGACGGCCCTTAGCGGCACTAGACAAGATAAGAGTATGTAGTATTAGACATTAATTTTTCCCAAAGAAAAGTCCTTTTTTTTGTTTTTGCTCCTTTCTGTGCCCATCACAGTAAGATTACTGTGCAACCATTCCCATTTTCATACATTAAAAAGTTAGGCTTCAGAAAACACATTAAATTTTCTAAAAAGTACTGCACAGATTATGCACAGATTATTTTTAACAGAC
>NW_012150674.1:520636-523223 GCF_000956105.1 Propithecus coquereli | reverse complement strand
TGAAAATAAAACAAAATTAAAAAGGAAATTTTTCCCCTAATATAAGAAAGATATCCTTTAAAGATCTGCTTAAATATAAACAATATGCTGTCATTCCTGAATTCAGGATTAGTTATTTCTCCCTTTACCACAGTGGGAATTGACATTTTCAGTAAGTTCTGAAAACAGCTGAAAAGTGAGTGAAAATTCTCAAAATTTTATTTATGAATTGAATTCCAGAGCCTCAGGGAGAGAGTTTGCTTTTTATCCAAGCTAGGCAGGTTCTTTTTTGAGATAAAAATGACAGAAATGACAATATTTTTACTTGATTTTCTTTACATTTTAGAGTGTTCACTGTTCACTCTTGCAAATGACTTCTTCTCCCTCACTATTACAGAAGGCTTTTCAGGGAGCCTAGGGCCAATGGAGAGATTCCCTGCCCGGGGTGTTCCCTTAGAAAGAGTAAAACTTCTTTGGAGTGAAAACCTTGGCTGAATAGCAGGTCACCTAAAGGGTATGGTAGCCCCCTTATTCAAAGAAAAGAAATGTTATTTAAAGATACCAACCCTTTGGCACTGGGACTCAATTTTACAATATTTTATAATGATGAATAAGTACAATGTGTTGATTTGCCATCAAGCTTTGTACATGAACCTATGGTGAAATTGGGAATGACCTTCTGAATAATTACAGAAAATGACTTTCCTGGAATAGGAGAAAATTTTCTCGTGTAGACTTCTCTTATTGCAGTGTCTACAGCTTATTGTTAATCTGGAAATTAACACTACTCCTTACTTTAGAAGCCTAATCGAAGGTCTATAGATACCTAAAGGTGACTAATCAGAGAGTAGAGTTGGGGGCTGTATAAAGTTGAAATTGTTAGGCATGCGATATTCAAATTTTAAACATAATCATGTTTGAAATATGATAGGGCCTCAATGGCCATGTGTTGTATTGATTGTAGGTATACATGAAATTTGCAAATGTATCTGAGGTGACAGTTCAAAGTTCTTTTTTGGGGGACAGTTTTGCTCTGACACCCCAGTTAGAGTGCAGTGGCCTCATAGCTCACTGCAACCTCAAACTCCTGGGTTCAAGTAATCTTCTTGCCTCAGCTTCACCAGTAGCTGGGACTACAGGCACGTGTCACCATACCTGGCTAATTTTTTTTCTATTTTTAGTAGAAACAGAGGTCTGGTTCTTGCTCAGGCTGGTCTCGAACTCCTAACCTCAGGTGATCCTCCCGCCTCAGCCTCCCAGAGTGCTAGGATTATAGGCATGAGCCACTGCACCCAGCCTACAGTCCTTTCTTGGACTAGCCATGACCTGGGGCAAAAATGGTAGGGATTACTCCTGACAGAAAGAAATTTCACACAAAACAGTAAAAAATAAACAAAGGCTTCATCTTCAAATCAGAGTGGATTATTACCACTGAGCTTCCCTTCCAGAGTAGGCAACTAGAAAAGCACACAAAATTTGTGAAATAACCGTTTGCAGACACTGGACCACAGGCATGGCAGAACTGTGATCCCTGAGAGAAGGGAAACAAAAAATGGGAAGGTGAACATTATCATAATCAGGATTTTTTTCCTGGAGACAATTATTTGCCTTAGGGCAAAGGGTAGGGTACCCAAAACAGACGTCCAGAAAGCCTAGTAAGTTGGACATAAACAGATGGAAGTTCAAGATGGCAAGCACCGACTCTTGTGGAGTAGTTTTGTAAAGTAGGGGCTTAGGGATAAATCTGATTTGGATTTCATTGAATCTTTGCTGAATATCATGTTGTGCAGGAATAGAATGAAACTCCACAAGACCAGAAAAATAAAACTGAAGAGTTGTAAATTCTCAGAAATTACACAAGGTGAGAGACCACCACAGTGGAAAATCTTCAAGCCTAACCTGAGGTATTGGATGGAAACTTCAGAGGATTCAAAATTTAATAGAAGAAAAGAATTACCTATGAAGCGAAGGCTGTACCAGATTGATTCTAAAAAATTTAAAAATAGGCATTGAGACCTAAATCTGTTTCACAAGTAGGTAACTGGAGAGAGTGAAAAAAAGAAAAGAAAGAGGAAGAGGGGATAGAGAAAGAGAGAGAGAGAGACACTATATTATTTTAAAAAGACAATAAAATTCCATTTAAAATAATAGCCAGTTAAAAATTATGGAGCATGTCAAGAAGCAGAAAATTATGGGAAAACTGATATGGCTATTGTCATAGCAAGAAAAGTAGATATCAGGACAAGAAAAAATAAAAGGGATAAAAATGGGCATTGCCCAAAGGTAAATGGTGATGTCGTTAAGAATACATAACATTTCTAAATGTGTCTGTGCCTAATCATTGTGCTTTATGTACCAAATGACAGCTGTGAAATCTCACCTTCCTCATGTCTCATTTCACACAGAGGATAATTCAGGGAATGTTAAATAATGAGTAGATGTTTATCTTAATTAATTTTGACTCTCAAATCTCTCAAAAATGTGCAGATGTATTCTATTGCCTTGGTTAGTGCT
The DNA here is from genome assembly GCF_000956105.1 of Propithecus coquereli. Classification (NCBI taxonomy): domain Eukaryota; kingdom Metazoa; phylum Chordata; class Mammalia; order Primates; family Indriidae; genus Propithecus; species Propithecus coquereli. The sequence goes on along the minus strand of NW_012150674.1, from coordinate 520,730 downwards.
TTCTTGGAGTTCAAATAAACATTACATTTTTAAAACTTGTTTATTTTTACAGGCAATTGCATTGGAGTGAATACTAAAGGATAATTTCCAAATA
>NW_012150674.1:517922-519422 GCF_000956105.1 Propithecus coquereli | reverse complement strand
ATTATGGGGGTACAGATGTTCAGGTTACGTATGTTGCCCTTGCCCCCCCCCACCCCCTAAGTCCGAGTTTCAAATATGTCCATTCTTCGGGTGGTGCGCATTGCACTCTTTGTGTAATATGCATGTATCTTTGTTCTTCATAAAAGAACCTGTACAATATTCTGAAAGAAAGAAAACTTTGCTCTTAGAATATAATTGATTTAAATAACTTCTTATGTTACGTAGCTACAAACACTCAAAGAATATCCTTGCTTTCATAAAGAGATCAAAGATAACCACATATGTCTTAAGAAAGCCTAATACCAGCATTGTAGGGGAATCAAACAGACTCCCTAGGATTTCCTAAAATTTTGAATATCAATGTGTTCCATAGTGTGATGAAAAGCAAGGATATGACTTCTAATTTTCTTTCAATTTACATCAAACTCACAGTGCATTGAGGGTGGATCAATATGAAAAATAATTATCTGGCCTTTCATCAGTTCTAGTAAAAATAATATAATTCCTTTTTAGCAGATTTGAAGATCTTATGTTTCCTGTAGTTTTATTTGTGCAAATCTGTCTGGTGAACACTCAGATTATTTTCTTATTGTCAAAATCTATTTAGAGCTTTTTGATGACACTTTCCCAGAGATGGTCACACAAAAATACATTATTAGGCCCAATACATCTGAAATTAATAATATTCAGTTTGTCCTCATAATAATCCTTTCAGAAAAATAGCATTATTATTCCTGCATTACTGGTGGGGAATTGGTTCAAAAAGTTTCCCCTTTTACACAGCTAATTAGTAGCAGATATAGATTCAAAACTCAGCAGTTTGCCTTTAGGGTCTATTCTCTTAAACACTGGACATACTACATATCTAGCATCATGCTATAAATCTACCACGTATACATTTTGGTTTATTGGTCTCGTTGTTTTGCATTGCTAGCTCTGTTTCACAAAGGAATAATCAAAGTCTCTAGCATAATTTCTCAAAGTATCATTCATATGTGGATTGAATAATTGGCAGAAATAAGAATTTAAAATTGGACTGCTAAATTCCAGATTTGTGCTCTTAGACATGATTCTTGGCATTTGGTATTAGACATTTAGCCACAAATTTTAACACAGTCCTGCAGGACAGTGGTATTAAAGAGAAAACCCAGCATATTCAGGGTGCCTACCTAATGGAGCTTGCTAATGCTTTATAAAGATCATTAAAAATCAGCCTAAAAACAACCAAAAAAAAAGCATTTTTAGCTTCTCTCTACATGCACCATGATACTATTTAGGCAAAACAGATTAGAATGTGACGTTATCTGTAAGAAGATAGTTTTAGTGTATAAGACACTAGTGAATTCTAGATAAGTTCATTTCTATAGAGCATTTGATTTATAATATTAAATTCACTTGAACATACATGAATTTACTAACTTTCTTTTGAATTTATTTTTTTAAGTTTAATCTGTATTGTCCTTTGGTATAATTTTTTTATTTTCTTTTGGTAAATTTTAT
>NW_012150674.1:516157-517872 GCF_000956105.1 Propithecus coquereli | reverse complement strand
GTGGAATGCAAATAGTTATTCATAAACGTAACTCATGGCCAATAGATCACATTGACTATATTTAATTTTAGAAAATTTCAAAATCACAACTTTTTTGCTGCAAGTTAAATGTTATTTAAGGTACACATTTCAGTGTTCTTCTGATTTACATGTGAGCACAAACAAGTGAATTACAATGAGCTACAACAAGTCCTTTGGCATGACAATGTCCTTCTCCACCCACTCAAAATTGTTAGAATATATACACTCTTAAAATCGTATTTGGACAAATTATTCTGGATTTTTTTACATTAAGGCAAAGACATATATTTTTCCATTTTTATATATTATAATGGATTATAGTGTTTGATGATCTGTGTTAAGTATAAAATATCAATGAATATTAAAAACACACTGTATGTGCTCATAACTAATTAGGAGGAAAAAATAGTGACATCATAAATTATAACAATCCCTGATAAATTTTAGTTATAACTACCAATTTATGATAATTTTTTTATATTTTATCCCATAATTTTAATAGACATAATATTTCATATGTCCATGATTGGTCTGGGCAAGGACTTCTTGAGTAATACCCCTAAAGCACAGGCAATCAGAGCAAAAATGGACAAATGGGATCACATCAAGCTAAAGAGCTTCGGTGCAGCAAAGGCACTGATCAACAAAGTGAAGAGGCCACCTACAAATTGGGAGAAAATATTGGCAAACTATCCATCTGACAAGGGACTAATAACTAGAATACATAAGGAGCTCCAAATACTCAATAGGAAAAAAATCAAACAATCTGACTATAAAATGGGAAAAGGATCTGAATAGACATTTTTCGAAAGAAGACATATAAGTAGCCAATAGGTATATGAATAGTTGCTCAACATCATAGATTATCAGGGAAATACAAATTAAAACCATAAGGAGCTATCACCTCACACCTGTTAGAATGGCTACTAGCAAAGAGACAAAAGATAGCAAGTGTTGGGGAGGATACAGGGAAAAGGAAACTCTTGTACACTGTTGGTGGGAATATAAATTAGTACAACCACTATGGAAAACAGTATGGAGGCTCCTCAAAAACTAAAAATAGAACTACCATATGAACCAGCAGTCCAACTGCTGGCTATATATCCAAAGGATGGGAATTTGGTATATTGAAAAGATATCTACACTCCCATGTTTATTGCAGCACTATTCACATACATTTGGAATGAACCTAAATGTCCATCAACAGATGAATGGATAAAGAAATTTTTGGTACATATATATATAATGGAATATTATGTAGTCACAAAATAGAATGAAATCCTGTCATTAGCAAAATGGATGGATTTGGAGAACATTATGTTAAGTGAAATACACCAAGCACAGAAAGGTAAATCTTTCATGTTTTCTCTCATGTGTGAGGGCTAAATATTACAAACAAATTGATTTCATAGTGACAGAGAGTAGAATGATAGTTACTAAAGGTGGGGGAGGATGCCAGGGAGGGGGGGATAAAGTGGAGATTGTTAATGAGTGCAAAACTGTAGAGTGAACAATATTTGATAGCATAATAAAGTATCTATAATAAACAATAAGATATACTTTAAAATAACTAAAAGAGTGGAATTGGAATGTTCCTAACACAAAGACATGATGAATGCCTAAGATGATGGATGTCCAATTACCTTGATTTTATTAATTCACATTGAATACCTATACCAAAATGTCACATATAC
>NW_012150674.1:514874-516107 GCF_000956105.1 Propithecus coquereli | reverse complement strand
CAAATGGAAGACGGCCCTTAGCGGCACTAGACAAGATAAGAGTATGTGGTATTAGACATTAATTTTTCCCAAAGAAAAGTCCTTTTTTTTGTTTTTGCTCCTTTCTGTGCCCATCACAGTAAGATTACTGTGCAACCATTCCCACTTTCATACATTAAAAAGTTAGGCTTCAGAAAATACATTAAATTTTCTAAAAAGTACTGCACAGATTATGCACAGATTATTTTTAACAGACACGGAACTTGTAAATTATTTCAAAATATTGTGAAGATTAAAACAAAATTATACCAAAACCCAATCCAGGATATGAATATCTAAAGTTATTTTTAAGAAGATAAAGTATATGACACTAAATCAAAACAATATGCCATTCTGCTCACATTTCTGCCTCTGACAGTGGCCCCAAGAAACCTCAGAAATTAGGCCTCTATAATGTCAGCTACAAAGGTGTGCCTGGCAAACTGTAAATTCTACAATTTATTGGATAATCATTCATTCAGAAAACAGTTATCTATCACCTACTCTGTTGGTATAGAGGCTATATTAAATACTACTGCATAGAAGGGAAGAATTAGGAAGGAAAGGGGATATAAAAATGAAGAAATATATTTTCTGTCTTTGCAGACTTTCTTATTTTGGTTAGAGTATAAGACAGATGTTTTAATGTAACTTGCATGCTTATTAAAATGGAAAAACATTAAAAGCTCAAAAAATCAGAAATAAATACATAAATCAATTATAGCATATTACTACAAGACAATGATATATACAATTCAAATAAAACTTACAATTAATTTTAATTAAATGCAATAAAACACTCACAAAATGTTAACCAACTGTGTCCCCTTTTACCAACTTAATATCTCTATGCTTCAGTTTACTAACATGAAAAATAAGAATAAATTCCATGTGCTACTATAATGGTATATACATGCCATTTCAAAAGTGTCAAAACCCATAGAATGTTCAGCACCAAAAGCAAACCCGAATGTAAGATATAGACTTCGGGTGATGATGATGTGCCAGTGTAACATGTATATAACGTGCATCACTCTGGCACAAGATGTTGACAGTGGAAGAGGCTGTGCACGGGATGTGGGTAGCAGTGCACATGGTAAGTATTTTCTTCTCAATTTTGCTTTGAACCAAAACTGATCTGAAAAATAAAGTCAATTTAAAAGGAAAAATAAATTAATCATCATAGTATTAGATTACAACTCAAAGACTAAAATA
>NW_012150674.1:511214-514001 GCF_000956105.1 Propithecus coquereli | reverse complement strand
CACCACCCGAAGGATGGACATATTTGAAACACAGACTTGGGGTGGGGGGACCAAGGGCAACATACGTAACCTAAACATCTGTACCCCCATAATATGCTGAAATAAAAAAAAAAGAAAATGAGAGTAATAAAATTTCTCCTTTCTGTTTTGTGAGGATTGATATAGTATAATTCAATAATTCTTAACAACTATTCCTATTATAACTGTTAAAATTTTTCTCTAAATTGTCTGTGATAAAAATCATTATTTTTATAATAAAGGCAATTAATACAATCTTAAAAATAGTTGATATTAAAAATGGTTACCATTGGGTGACCTTATATCTATGAGCACATAAATATGATAGTATTAATATTGTATACATGTTCAAAATAATAGTTGATCTCAAAGGCATTAACAAATAGATAAAAGTGAAAGAAAATAAAAACAAAGAAATCAAATATAGTCATATTAAATGAATTTTCACACATTTCAAAATTGAAAGTAAATACAATGTTTTATCTATTTTTTGCCAATAGATTATTAAGCATATGGAGAAGCTAGAGAGGCCTGTTTTTAATGTAGTTTGAATAAAAGCTTAATGAGATCAAAGGTATGCTTCTGACTGTCTCAGTAGTGGTGTAATCAAATTCGGGATTTTAATGAGCCATTATTGGGAATTTAGCAACATCAGCAGTAGGGCTAAGGAGGAAGTGAGAAATGCTGTGTCTGTAGATAAGAACACCTTGCCAGTTCTAAATAATGGCTCTAAATAAAGGTCAAATATCACAATGTCTAATGGGTGTGGTGAATTTAAGCATGGTTGAACAACTGTGTAGGGTGTTTGAGAGGAAACGATTTAAACCAGGCAGATGGAACTTAGTGTAACAGGCAACCAGTAATAATAAAAGCATCATTATCATTTACACTACCTGATTATTCAGGTCAGAGACTCATGAAGATGTAGTGAGTAGGAGGATAATATATTCATATTTTGCCCAAGTGAGAGACCTGGGAAAGTGTCAATCAGTGTTTTCTAAGAGTTCAGCAAAGCAAACTGACATTTAAGGAATGACCCTACTCCTGATAATAGCCAGAAATAGAATTGCTAATCCATGAAAATAAGGTGTATATGTCATCTTACAATTGGTCCACTTTGGAGAAAGAGGGTAGGGAATGCTGCTATTTGTGTCTACACCTAAGCATCCAGGGAACTTCTCTGTTATGTACTATCCACATTTTGTATTTTAATTAAGATCTAGACAATTTGTGTAAGGTTATTAAAAAAGAGATATTAAAGTTTAAATTTAAACAAAATTAAAAGTGATATATCTTAGATTATATAAGTATAGTAGTTGTATCGCCATCCATGGAAGGCACTCATAAACACATATGTCTTACTTTAAAATAGAAATTAGAATATTTCACATACCTTATTGTGGACTAAATGGAAGGAACTCCATGCTCACTTTTCTATTGACTCTAGCCTAGCTTTATAGGAAATAATTGACAAGAATAGGAGGATTAAGGCAAAACTGTTGCCATTATGGGTACTGATATTCACTGCATATATGAGTAATGATGAAATATGGCAAGAGCATGAAAATGTTCTGTGTCTCATATGAAAATTCATGACTGTTGCTTTCACTAAAATAAGTATGTTTTCTCTTCATGATAGAATGAGTTTATGGATGTGAAGAGCCTTTTGAGAGATGCAGCTGCTCATGTACACATTATGATTTGCCTATCATGAAGCCATTCCTTCCCTCAGATGCCTCATTCATTAGCTTACTAATTTGTTTGCCCATTCAACAAATATTTACTGATAGTCACACTGTATTGTGGTAAAAATTAAGGATACTAAAATGACAAAAATATGCCCCCTGCACTCAGGGGTTTGCTATACACAATTGACTCATTAACTATGATATTTCCATTTAATGACATCATTGGTAAATTCCCAAAAGCATCGGTGACTCTTAGTTTGGTGTGTAACATAAAGATGGGCTTAATTTATATTAACTTGCTAAAGATTATATCACTAGGAAGTTGCTGAGCAGAGTATTGAATTCAGGTTTGCCTGACTAGAAAATGATCAGTTTTAACAATTCTACACTGCGTAGTTGTTTTAAAAATAGTTTAAGTGAAAAGATTCTGGAATGGTAACACATGCGCACTGTCAAAGCAAAATGTTAACAAATTCATCTAAATACAAAATCACAATTTACTGTACTTGTATTTAATATTGATTCAATAATTTTGAGTAAGAAATAAAATTAAAAACATAAGGCAGACTGAAATATAATCTTTAATTGGCTCAAAGTGAAAGTAAAGATGAAGGGGAAGAAGAAAGTTATATGTGGGGATGAGGAGAAAAAGGAGTAGCACCAATATCCGAGTTAATGGGAGAATTTATTAGAGACTAGGATACTAAGACCAAGTTATTTTTACTTCCTGAAAACAGAACATACATTTTATGATGAATCCTTAAAGACTTGATTCTTAAATGTAGAGAATCTGTTAAAAGTATAATATCCTTGGTTAGTCATATGCATCTCAGATAATGTCAAAATGAAGTAAAAAAGAAAACAGCATGTTTTAAAAAACTGATATAAAAAGTGAGTGCCTCTGATCAATAGTGGTTAGAGTTATAATGATATAGTGATCCTTTCCTATATATATTTAAGATGACGTAAAACCTTATAAAAGATTAATTAATATTTGTATGTTTTTCTTGAGTTATTGGATAAAATATACTATGAAATTATGAAGTACTATCATTAATATTCCAATAAATACAGATTTTAA
>NW_012150674.1:499257-500362 GCF_000956105.1 Propithecus coquereli | reverse complement strand
AAACTTACCCATATCCTTATTCATCTTTACCATCTTATTTCCCATCTCAAACGTTGGTATGCCCCTACTCCTTTCCATGGCCAACTCCTCACCTTGTAATCACCTTCATATTTCTTACTGCTTCTTCTGGAATTTTTGCATCCTTATGATAATATATAGCTCTATATTTTGTGTATTCAATATATTTTTCATCCTTCCCCTTCTCTATTTCTAAAACTGTACTCAAATCTCTTTCTATCCTGCAAACAACCACCTCCATTGCATTTGTTCATTCCCCTCTTCACAGCCAATTTCCTTAAAATAATCATCTAGTTTTCTCATCTCCAGTTCCTCACAAATTCCTCCAAATTTTATGTCTTTTACATTTCTCAAGTCCATGTCCTCTCCTTCCTCACTGACACTGTCTCTCACCAATAATATGTTGTTTTCCAAACAATTTTGTTTGCTTCTAGCATTTTATCCTACTAATCCTTCCCTGTATAGCTTCTTAAATCTCTAATCTGGTCAGAATTTCTTTGTTTAAAGCTTATAGTGGTGGTTCAGTGGCTTCAAAATAAAAAAAAAAAAAATGAATAAATGCTGGAGTGGGAAGAAATACTGACAACTTATAATGACAATAATAAGTTGAATAAATTCTTTATAGATACCTTTTACTTTTGCAACTGTATAAGGAAATAGATCTGTTGAAGGTGGAGTTATTAAGATTTTTATGTGTTGTGTCTAAAGAGAAGAAAGAAAATCAAACAAAAATTAATACTGTCAAAATGACCCTTGTATTGATAATCAATGGAGAGATGTTGGGGTCTCTCTTACCTATAAATACAAGTGGTAAATAGAAATTAAAATACCTTTAAGATAACTAAATTTTTGTTACAGTAGAGGTACCAGGAAAGTCATTGCTATTTGATGAATGTCCAGGAAATTCTGATGATAACCATCATTGTGTTCTCTGTTTCAAAAATATAAAAATATAGGAAAATAAAATCGAACTTAGTGGACATTCTTTTGTAACATAGAAAATATTCAGTAGTGATGTTTCCTCAGAATATGTATATATGACTACCTAGACTTACTTAAGAACATAAAAGATTCCATCAAGAATATT
>NW_012150674.1:495092-496702 GCF_000956105.1 Propithecus coquereli | reverse complement strand
AATTCTTGTATAATATCTCTCATATTCAGCAGACCTATCTTCAATGTTTTACACATGCGCACACGCACATCCACAGGAACATGCTATTCACTAACTCTGTGGCTGAGGGGGACCCTCATTTATATTTTGTCAATTTCTATGGTACAATATGACTAATCTCAATCTACCAATGTTGTCACTAAATATAAGCTGTAAGGGGATATGCAGTAGCATGCCATCATTTAGTATTTCCATTATACAGATCCAAAAGACACAATATCCCCAAGAGCATAGATAATAACACTCTTTAGCAGATTTGATATTTACTGCATTGCTTTTAGTAAAATTTATTTAATTTTAAGTACATATAATTAATATTTAATAATACAACATCTCATGTGCATTTACATCTAACTATCTCCTTTGTCTTTATATTTAACAAAAGCTATTTGTAATATGTAATTTTGAATACTAAAAAACAAACAAACAAGAAAACAAACAAATAAAAGGTGACCTAATCTACTACTTAGAACACGCTTGCATTCCTCTTGTTTTCTCTTTATAGAGAATTAGGCTGCAATCTCCAAAAGGTCAGGGCTGTGTCATTTCAGATTTTCATCCCCAGTGAGTCCTGTTATATAGATGGAAAACAATTTAGCAGAATACAAAGCATCTAATAAGCACTCACGATATGTAATTTTCTAACTTCTAAGCAAGGAAAATGTTTTATAAAAAGAGGGACACACAGCAAATGTCATTTAAAATGAATTCTCTAGAAACTTCATTCTGGACACTGAATAATGTCAAGCAGATTGATGAACAAAGCACAGTCACCTCCCTTTAAAGAGAGAGGCAGATGTAGACATAATTGTATTCAAGACATGACCAAGAACCAAGAGTAGTAAACACTCAATTCTCAGAGGTCTGAGAGTAGAAAAATAAATTCTATCTGGAGAGTAAGAACAAAATTCACTCAAATCAGAGGGAAAAAGGCATAATAACTTTGGATAATGCAATTACAGAAAGGAAGCTGATGGACTTGATTGAAGGTGCTCAGTAGAAACTTTAGCCGCAAGACCAACAGGATTTTTAACAGGCATGCTTCATAATAAAAATAAATAAATAAAAAGGTGGGGATACCAATAAATACATTTTTCCAAACAATTGTAATTTTGAATGCCTCCTTTAATGAAAACATGTCTTTTAAAATCCTTAGTGAAAAAATATATGTATGTAATATTTGTGTGTGAATATATGTATGCATGCACGTATAGATACACAGATGGCTATACATGCATGCACGCACAGGAATAAAATGTTCGGATGCATTACCCAATCTCCTAGAAGAAAAAAATAAATTTTTGACGTTTTCCATATGTGAGCTGAAAATTGCTTACTTGGATATGTTTCACAGATTTCAGGAAAAACCATTCTTTTACTCCTCTAAAGAGAGTTGGCAATTATGAAAACCAAGTAAAAGTAGGTAAGATTGGAAAATAAGAATTATTATTTTGAATATTCACATAGTTATTACATTCTGAGATTGGCACTGAGGAAACTGAGGCAGAGATAGGTCAAGAGATTTGATTATCTCACACCTCTCAGTCAAGCACATCATATCACCATGGCTA
>NW_012150674.1:493480-494024 GCF_000956105.1 Propithecus coquereli | reverse complement strand
TGAAGATATAAAATACGTATTTGTGGTATGTAAAGAATGCCAAGAGATGGTAGATGTTACAGGTAATGAAATGGTTAGCTAATTAGAGACAGCAGGTTGAATAACGAAACTGTCTGAAACTGATTACATCTGGGTTAGTTGAGAAATTCTTTAAAAGCAGAAAAGTGGGGAGAAGGGGCAAGTTTACTTCTGAGAGTCCTTTCTTATTCCTAGAGTAAGGTTCTTAATGCTTCTCAACCTTGGCTGTCAATTAGAAAAATCTGGGAGCTTTGAGTAATCCCCCAAACTAGCCTGCCCTCCTGCTGGTTTGTATGAGAATTTGGAGGATTGACACTCAGTTGTGAGTATTTTTGAAGCACCCAATAATTTAAAAATGCAGCCTACGTTGAGAAACTCGGTGTATTATTATGCCAGGTGCACTGTTTTGAGAGTTCTTGAAAACTACTTTGCAACAGATTTTTGGCAGAAAAGCAAAAAATAAAAATTCACCTGGCTCTATCTGTACCTGCAGGCACCTAGCAGAGTGAAATTTTTACTTGGATAT
>NW_012150674.1:480998-482110 GCF_000956105.1 Propithecus coquereli | reverse complement strand
TATGTAGTGTTTGTTTTCCATTCCTTAGATATTTTGTTTAGGATAATGGTCTCTATTTCCATCCAAATTGCTGCAAAAGACATTATTTCATTCCATTTTGTGGCTTAGTAGTACTCCATGGTATATGTATACCACATTTTGTTTATTTACCCATAAATTGATGGGTACTTAGGTTGATTCCATATCTTGGCAATCGTGAATTATACTGCAGTAAACATTCGAGTGCACGTGTCTTTTTGACATAATGACTTCTTTTCCTTAAGGTAGATATATAGTAGTGGCATTGATGGATTGAATGGTAGGTCTACATTTATTTCTTTGAGGACTGTCCATACTGTTGTCCATAGAGGTTGTACTAACTAATGTGCAGTGCCACCACCAGTGTATAAGTGTTCCTTTCTCTATATATCCATACCAGCATCTATTGTTTTTTGACATTTTATAATAGCCATTCTGACAGGGGAGAGGAGAAATCTCATTGTAGTTTTAATTTGCATTTATCTAATGATTAGTGATGTTGAACACTTTTTCATATGTTTTTTGGCCATTCATGTCTCTTCTTTTGAAAAATTTCTGTTCATATCTTTTGACCACATTTTAATTGTGTTTTTTTTCTTGCTGACTTGTTTGAGTTTGTTGTAGATTGTGGGTATTAGCCCTTTATCATATGTATAGTTTGTAAATATTATCTCCCAATACATAGGTTGTATATTTCATCTGTTGATTATTTTCTTTGCTGTGAATAAGCTTTTTAATTTAATTAAGTCATATTCATTTATTACTGTTATTGCTCTATTTGCCTTTGGGGAATTAGTCATAAATTCTTTGCCTAGGCCAATGTCTGAAAGAGTTTTTCCTACTTATTTCTCTAGGATTTTTATGGTTTCATGCCTTACATTTAAGTCTTTAATGCATCATGAATTAGTTTTTGGATATGGCAAGAGACAGGGGCCTGTTTTATTCTTCTCAATGTAGCTGTCTAGCTTTCCCAGCACCATTTATTGAATAGGACTTCCTTTCCCAAGTGTATGTTGTCATCTGCTTTGTCAAAGATCAGTTGGTTGTAGATATATGGTTTTATTTCTGGGTTCTCTATCCTGTTCCATTTGTCT
>NW_012150674.1:480007-480479 GCF_000956105.1 Propithecus coquereli | reverse complement strand
GATTCCATATCTTGGCAATTGTGAATTATACTGCAGTAAACATTCGAGTGCAGGCGTCTTTTTGACATAATGACTTCTTTTCCTTAAGATAGATATCCAGTAGTGGCACTGATGGATTGAATGGTAGATCTACATTTATTTCTTTGAGGACTCTCCATACTGTTGTCCACAGAGGTTGTACTAACTAATGTGCAGTGCCACCACCAGTGTATAAGTGTACCTTTCTCTATATATCCATACCAGCATCTATTGTTTTTTGACATTTTATAATAGCCATTCTGACAGGCGAGAGGAGAAATCTCATTGTAGTTTTAATTTGCATTTATCTAATGATTAGTGATGTTGAACACTTTTTCATATGTTTTTTTGGCCATTCGTGTCTCTTCTTTTGAAAAATTTCTGTTCATATCTTTTGACCACATTTTAATTGTGTTTTTTTTCTTGCTGACTTGTTTGAGTTTGTTGTAGATTG
>NW_012150674.1:476445-477527 GCF_000956105.1 Propithecus coquereli | reverse complement strand
ATTTCTACCTGACTTTATGGCTGCAATTTATGAGGCTCATATGGATCTCACATAAGATTTGTTAAAATCAACCCCCAGAAATATAAAGTGCTTTTATATTTCACTGTACCGAAAGGAGTGACAAGATCCTGAAGGTTAAAGAGGGAACTGTTAACATAGAAAGACAGTTGCTATGATTTCATAACAACTAAGCTTACCAAGTGTTTTCCATTTGTGAAACATTGTTCCCAGTACTTTACTTTTCTGATGCATATAATTTTCCTACCACCTTCATAAAGTAACTTGTATTATTATTCCCAGTGAGACATAAAGAATTTGAGGGATTTGAACATGATCATTCAATGGAAGAGTTATGATTTGAACACAGGCAAACTGACTCTGGAGAGCATCAATGAACCACTGCAACATAACAGCTTCTCATCCTAAAATCCAGACTGTGACATGGTGTGGGCTAGGCACATAATGGTGGGGGTCAAGGGGTAGAATTGGGAGGAGGAAAGCATAGAATGAGTAAGAATGGGTAAAACTAAAGAGAGAGGAACAACTCTACATTAATCCTGAGTTCTCTGACTCAGGCCAAAGTATAACTTACCAATAAAGTGTTTTGTGACTACACTATTCCATGTGACCCACAGGCTCTTACAAAATGCAAATTCATTTCCTCCACTTCTATTGCCTCATGGCTCAGCATACAATTATTTCCTAATTGTTGGTACGGGACAAATTTGTGAGATATGTGGGATGCAAGACCACGTCTTATATATTTTCTATTTCCATAGTACCTAGAACAGGATGGTCACACAAAAGGTATTTCAAAGTCATTTAGTCATTGACTGGCTAAAAGGATTATATGAAGTCAACTCAAGGAAATCAATTAATGTAAGGAAGAAAATTTCAAGAGCCAGAGATGATAAAAACTAACAGAAGCCCAGGCCAATAGAGAATCTTGGAAATTCAATGTCTTTCTAGGATTTAAAGCATATTGTAGAAATTGTGGTAGGAATGGTAGAAAAAGGATTAAAACAAATGTGGTCCAGTTGAATTTTAGGATTATATATGCCTCTGATTTTCTTATTCTATCA
>NW_012150674.1:475470-476023 GCF_000956105.1 Propithecus coquereli | reverse complement strand
GTTTCAGGTTTTACATTTAGGTCTTTAATCCATCTTGAGTTAATATTTGTACATAGAAAGAAATATAGATCCTGTTTCACTCTTCTGCATGCAGCTATTCAATTTTCCTGGCACCATTATTGAATAGAGCATCCTTTCCCAAGGGTATGATTTTGCCTGCTTTGTTGGTCAATTGGTCATAGCTATATGGTTTTATTTCTGGGTTATGTATTCTATTCCACAATGTTTTCAGATTTGTTCTTTTGTTTAAGATTGCTTTGGTTACTCAATCTCTTTTTTTGGTTTTATATGAAGTTTGGGATATTTTTTTTAATCTATGAAAAATAGCATTGGTATTTTGATGGGGATTGCATTGAATCACTTTGCACATATGGACATTTTAACAATGTTGATTATTCCTATCCATGAGCAAGGGATGTTTTTCCATTTGGTTGTGACATTCATTATTCCTTCGATCAGTGTTTTGTAGTTTTCCTTGTAGAAATCTTTCACCACCTTGGTTAAATGTATTCCTAGATATTTTATTTTCTTTGCAGCTATTTAAATGGTATTG
>NW_012150674.1:474834-475420 GCF_000956105.1 Propithecus coquereli | reverse complement strand
AACATGATGAGAGATTTAGAAAGCAACTTTTTGTGTGTGTACATATTGGTACTTTTCTCAGAGAAATGCATTTTTCTGGGGACAGCAAGATATGTCTCCCAGAGATCACTGTGCCCTAATTTCCAACCTCTAGGCAAATGAATACTTATGTTATTCATGTTCATCCTAATTGCTTTGCATGAGCACACAAAATTTTGAGCTGCTAACTCTGGAAGGACCATGAGGGGCTGGAAAGCCTAAGCCATTTTCTATAACTTCATAATTTCTGTCATGAAATCAGCTCTGTAAGCCCTGGAAAGTCATTAAACATTTTTGGATCTCTGCTCTAGTGATGTTCAGGGCCCTTGTATGTAGGACAAATATCAGGTTCATTCATTTAAGCCTAGTCTTCGTTTACTTGTTCAATTAATAACTATTTATTATATCCCTGTTATATAACTGAGCTTGTGCTGTGGCAAAATGAGTTCTTATTCTGTTATCACTTAGTCATGGGAGTCTATGTAGGTCACCTGTTGTGTCATCTATAATAGGGATGTAATAATGCACATTTTCCTGGGCAAAATTTTGTGAGGTTCAGATAAGTATA
>NW_012150674.1:459322-460993 GCF_000956105.1 Propithecus coquereli | reverse complement strand
GTCTATCCATAACACATGGAACAAGGGGCAAGTGGTAGAAAGGAAAGATAGGGAGGGGAAAAATAAAATAGTTCTTTATGTGTCATGGGAAAGATACTGTTTTAAGTCAGTTAATAAGTAGGGGAAATGTGAGAGACTCCAAACTAATGTTAAATCTCATATAGTCCATTTTATGAGTAGAAACATTATCTGCCACAAATACATAGGATTGAGATAGAGAACCATCAGGTCCTGCTTGATAAAGAGTCAGAAGGTCCAAACCAAGGTCTCTGATAAAACAGAACACATTAGAGAAGCAGGCAAAACCAGCTTTAATAGAACAAACAAGGCCACAAAAAATGATCTCAGATTATCTTCACTGTTCATTATACCTTGCTCATAATGTGTTAGCATATTAAAAGAAACTCCTACCAGCACCATGACAATTTACAAATGCCATGGCAACTCTGGAAGTTACCCTATGTGGTTTAAAAACAGAGAGAAACCCTCAGTTCCAGGAACTTCTCATCCCTTTCCTGGAAATCTTATGAATGATCCTCCCTCTGCTTAACATAAAATTAAACAAAAAGTATAAAATAAGACCCTGAAAACTCAAAAAGTGCTACTCTCTGTTGCTCTGAGAGATGGTCACTGCTCTGCCTATGGGAAAGTCTCCTGTCTGTTTCTTTGTTAATTTGATAATCGTTTGCTTTACTTTTTTGGCTGGCTTGCTCTTGAATTCTTTCCTGTATGAAGACAAGAACCCACTTGGCCTTTGGGCTGGACCTCAGTTTGGGGGTCCATTTTTCTGTATCAAGATTATTTATACATAATCCCATTTTTTCTATATATATGTGTAAGAAAATGCTAGCTTTTGAAGTTGCACATTATTTTAACATTGTTGTCCCTTACTTTAAAGATACAAAAGAACAGAGATGGTAGGAGATGGAACTTAAGAGCTCAGCCACTAGAATTTGAGTACTAGTTCTTACCCTTTTCTAATTTTAAATATAACCTACCCATGCCTCAGTTTCCTATTCTGTAAAGATGAAGATAATAATAATACTTAATAGTGCCAGGACTATAATAATACAAAAATATTTGATGAGGAATATAGTTTCTTTTACCTGCCATAAACACACCATAAAAGGAACCAAGTTTCAATCCAAGAAACTTTTATCAGGATAGTAAGAATGAATTCCAACAAAAATACCAAATTTGCCTTGAAAATGTTATTGTCATCCATTCTCAGGATTTCACTTATTTACTTTTTCTAGGAACACATTGAACAGGATTGGTCATTGCTGCCTTATTTGGTTTGTTTGGAGAGATCATGTTTTCCTGATAAGTGCCCCTTTCTCTCTGCATCCGGGCCAGCATCTGTTGCTTTGGGACTCTTTGATAAAAACCATTCTCATTGGAGTTAGGTGATATCTCATTGTGGTTTTGATTTGCATTTCCCTCATGATTAGAGACATTGAGCATTTTCTCATATATTTATTGGCCATTAGTCTCTCTTCCTTTGAAAAGCTTTTGTTCATGTATTTTGCACACATTTTATTGGTGTTGTTTGATATTTTCTTGCTTATTTGTTTGTAGTTATTTATAGATTCTAGTTATTTATAGATTCTTTTATTGGATGTATAGCATTCAAATATTTTCTCCGATTCTGTAGGTTGTCTATTCACTCTA
>NW_012150674.1:458753-459272 GCF_000956105.1 Propithecus coquereli | reverse complement strand
CTTGACTGTTATTAGTATATAGAAACGCTATTGATTTGTGTATGTTGATTTTGTAACCTGAAAATTTGCCAAATTTATTTATCAATTCAAGGAGATTTTTGGTGGGTTATTTAGAGTTTTCTGGATACAGGATTATATCATTGGCATGATAGTTTAACCTCCTGTGTTCCAATTTGGATGCCCTTTTTTTACTTTCTCTTGCCTGATTGCTCTGGCTAGGACTTCCAGTACTATGTTGAATAGAAATGGTAACAATGGGCACCCTTATCTTGTTCTAGTATTTAGGGGGGATGCTTTCAACTTTTCCCCATTCAGTATGATGTTGCCTGTGGGTTTGTCATATGTGACTTTTGTAATTCTGAGACATGTTTCTTCTATGCTTGGTTCATTGAGGATTTTTATCATAAAAGGGTTCTAGATTTCACTGACTGCTTTTTTCTTCATCTGTTGATATGATCATATAGTCTTTGTTTTTACTTCTGTTTATGTGGTGAAACACATTTTTATTATCATGATATT
>NW_012150674.1:454588-457348 GCF_000956105.1 Propithecus coquereli | reverse complement strand
TCAATGAGATGAAATATATTAATGTGCATTCATTAATATTAAATTACGATGACTATTTCAAAATTTGAGCATAGAAAAATAAAGAATATATACATTAATTCTCCTAATAGTAGGAAGTTATTTGCATTTATTATTAATACAAACATTGCTACATTTAATGTCCTTGTGCATGTTTCCAGGTAAAAATGGTTAAGCACAAATTCTAAGACACATACATTTAAAAACTGGTTATAACAATCTGATGTCTATGACTACTTTCACTTTCTTCATAAGTCATTCTTCCAGAGCTAATATATGACATCTTAGGCACCTTAGTTGGTGCTTTAAAGCATATTCATTCACTGTATTATAGAACAATTATACCAGTAAGGTGAAAAATTAAGCCTTGAACATACAAAGACTAAAACTTCAGTCAATTTGCTATAGCAACAAAAAAAATAGCAAGAATTGGATTTCAAAAGGAATATCATACATTCATGAATTCTATAACCACCTTATATGCACAGCATCTGAAATTACATTAAGTCAAGGGAAACAATGAATATACTCTAGCTTTTTCTGCTAAAACCAGAATTGTGATGGTTCATAGATACAGACTTACCCTGTCAAGAGCTGCTTTCTCCAGTTCATTTTTGGCTACAGCTAATTTTTGTTCCAAATCAGTAAGTTGTTGGGCCTGTAAAATAAGAGAAAGGCAAATCCTTTTAGTAAATTCTATAATCTCCCCCTCTACTTTAAACATCTGTCATTCACTGACAAAAAGAAAAAGAAAAAAAAAGGAAAAAATGTACCCTGTGAGATTCATTTAGATTCCAGGTTGAAAATGCTATATTCCATGATGATTTGACCAGTGTAAAGAAAATGGTACTCCCTCAATGAATATGCACTAAATTCTGTACCAAAACATTTAATTTTAAAATCTAACTTAAGTTCTAAAAGTACTTGTGATTTAAACCTATCAGTTATGTTTCTAGTTGTTATGAACTGAATTGTACTCCCCAAAATCCAAATATTGTACACCTTAGCCCTAAAGTAACTGTATTTGGAGACAGGGCCTCATGGGGATAATTGAGGTTAAATAAATTTATAAAAGTTAGGCATTAATCCCAAAAAGACCCATGTCCTTACAAGGAGAAGAAAAGACACCAGAGATCTCTCTGTAATCACAAATCAGAAAAGCCATGTGAGGACACAGTGAGAAGGTGTTGTCAGCAAGCCAGAAAGAGCCCTCACAAAAAATCAAACCTGTGAGCAACTCAACCTGGGACGATAAGAAGATAAATTTCCATTGTTTAAGCCATGTAGTCTACCATATTTTGTTATGGCAGCAGACTAATACACTAGTATTCACTTATTATTGAGTTTTAACCCCACATATCACTCTATTCTACCATATCTCTGTACCTTTGCAGATATCATACCTGTGAAATTAAAAGAAAAGAGTAATGGCGTCACATTTGGCCATTAAAATCCTACCTCTACTACTTCCTGGCTATGTGATTTGGGACAAAATATTTGACTTCTCTAAACAATAAATGATAATTTTTTTACACCATGCTATCAGAGCTCAAATGAGGAATATGAAGACTTGGAAATACCACTATCAGCTTACATACAGCACTTGCACCACCTTGGTTCATATCATTGTTATTTCATTTGTCAATTCATCCTTTAATTAATCCCCATGTTCTCTAGCATTCTAGGCACTATGTGCCAGACCCTGGGACTTGCAGTGTTACTACAAAAAAAAGTCTTTCCTTTAAATGACCTACAAATTTATTTTCTCAATTTGTTTACCTCCTCCAGCTGATTGTAGTATCTGTGAAGACCAAGGATAATCAAATATATTTATTTCAATTTGCTTTATGAATGCTGCCATTTTATTACTTACCACAACTCATTCAATCATGTCATAATTTAAGAAATGTTACTACACTTTTAATACAAATCAAACACTATTCTCAAACACTGATGATATAATGGTGAAGAAAAAAATCCCTATCCTCAAAGAGAGACAGAATATATAATATGTATATAAAATCAGGTAGTGAGAGTAGCTGTCAAGAAAATAAAGCTAAAAGAGGGAATGGATAATGTGAGAGGTTATATCACTGGACCACATTTAAAATCTTCATTGCTCTTCTTGCTGTATACATAGCCTAAGCCATATGATTTAGCAGATCCTGTCATCAAGAGGTAAAGTATATATACCTTCTTTTTGACTTGATTGTGTTCTTGTAAGTTATTTGGTCAATGGGATGCAAGCAATGTTTATGAAACTGGGCTTGTTCTCTGACTCTTCTGACATCACCATAAGAGGATATGACTGAGTTAACCTGTTAGAGGAAAGCTACCCCTATTAAGTTCCTATGGATAGAGTCAAAGTGCTGGTGGATAAGCAAGTCAGTGAATCTATAGAGCCATGCATGAACCCAGCCCAGATCACTGACCCCAGTCAACCCATATAAGTTTGTAGTATATTAAGAAATAATTCTTGCTTCACCCTCAGAGTTAGGTTTTTGCTTCATAGTAAAAGCCAATTGATAGAGATTATCAAAACACTCCTCTGATTAGATAAATTTGAGCAAAGATCTAAGTGATGAGAAGAAACAAATCATGCTGGGAATTTTTAAGACCTTCTGATATAAGTAAATTTGGTGATTTTGAGTTAAAACAAGTCTATCCATAACACATGGAACAAGGGGCAAGTGGTAGAAAGGAAAGATAGGGAGGGGAAAAATAAAATAGTGCTTTATGTGT
>NW_012150674.1:451722-452069 GCF_000956105.1 Propithecus coquereli | reverse complement strand
AGATCTAGAAAAAATAATTCTATGCTTCATATGGAAACAGAAAGGACCCTGAATAGCCAAAGCAAAAATAACAAATCAGGTAGAATCACTTTACCAGACTTTGAGCTATACTATAAGGCTATAGTAACCAAAAAAGCATGGTACTGCAAAAGAACGGAGACCTAGACCAATGGATCAGAACAGAGAACCCAGATATAAAACCATCATAATATTGCCATCTGATCTTTGACAAAGCAGGCAAAAGCATACACTGGGGAAAAGAAGCCCTATTCAATAAATTGTGCTAGAACTCAGATTTCTATACCTGGGGTAGTGGATTTCCCTCTGGTTGGACTGGTCTAAATGCT
>NW_012150674.1:448068-450822 GCF_000956105.1 Propithecus coquereli | reverse complement strand
TTCGGGGCTTTTTGAGACCCACGGAGAAGGTCTAGGCCCCCTGAGCTCCCGCTTTGCCTATAATCTTCATAAACTTATAAAACTATATCTTTGTCTCTGTGTATTCTTTTATTTTCCATTTTTCTTTATTATTTTCTTATCCTTTGCAACCCTACTAAAGGATCCGGTTTTTTGCTGGGAGCTTAGCTACCTCCCTGCACTGAAAGTGCTTTCTTGCATTGATGTTTGTTTAATTTGTGTTTTTGTGGAGGGGGGATCACTGGAGGTTTCTATTCAGACACATTTCTCCACTCACCCCCCATTTCCACTCTTTACTACATTGCTGCAGCTGGTTCATTATGTTTTCTGCCTTGAGTCTCTTGCTGTCTCCCCTTCTCTCCTCCAGGAAGTGATCCTGCATGCTCCAACATGTTTGGTTTTCATCAAACTTTGTTTTAACCAGTTTCCTCTTGAGTAAACAACTTTAAGGCTTTTTAATTATCTTTACAATAAAATGTGAACTCCTTCATATTCAATTTGAAGCTTTATATAGTCCCTACACTATCTTTAGTGTCTATTATTTTGGCAATCCACCGTACCCAAGGTATATCGATAATAGTATTGCCTTCTACCCCTGGTCATGCAATTAGTCTAGAATATGCTGACCTACTTCATTCAAACTCTCCTGAATAAGCCAACAAAAAGTGAGTTCTTCTGGAGGACTGTGTGAAATCACATCACAGGTTTATATTGTTAATTTGGAATTAACAATATATTCTGTCAGGGTTAATTATTTCAAATTATAAAATTTTCATTTTCTTTCTTTATGATATGTATCTTTACATGTAATTTCTTCATTATATCTTTCTCTTCTCTCATTTAATCTTTCAACAGATACTTACTGTAGGCCTAATAAATGCCAGCCATTTTGTAAATTTTATACTCCTCTAAAATAGAAGAACTTCTTCCCTCTCTCTCCTTTCTCTCTTCCTCCTTTCTTCCCTTCCTCTCTACCTCCGTCCCTTCCTTGCTTTCTTCATTCCTTTTCTCACATTTTCATCTATCAGATATTATTTTTAACATTCATTATAAGATCAGTTACAAATACTACACAATATAATGTAACATCTACTATCTTTATGAGACTTATAGTAAAATAGGGCTTCTTAAATATTTCTGTATTCACAACTAAAATCATCAATAACTTTTCAAAGAGTGAGACAACAAAATTATACTGATTTTCTGTTTCAAGTCTCAGAAATCCATCTTTATGGGTGGAATTAACAGTGTTTTCCTAGCTATTAGAGGAGATATTTTGATCTAAGTGTGTTAATGTAATGTATCTTTTGCCTTCTTTATAGTTCGTTGAATGAAAAATGTTCTCACACCTCTAGATGTTTTTATGTACTTTTCTGCCTAAAGTTGTGGCAAATTCTTGGCTACCCTATTCCCCCTTATCAATTCCTACTCATCCTTAAATCCTAATTGAAATCTTAATTTTCAGAGAGATTCATTTTTGAGCTACAAATATAATTTCAGCATCCTTGTTATATTCTCTTGTGGAATCTTATATTTTTCCTCCTATTAGCTCCACCAGCTGTGATATTCAAAATATAAAATGACTTGTATGGTATGGACAGAAACCAATAAAATCTGACTCTTCCCTGAATGCTGGAACAGGGAGAGTTTCCTGTTTGAGTTTTCAAGCTACTAAATAGTCTCTAAGAAGCAGAATGTTGGAAGCTCCTATGCTGGCTTGCCACACTCCCATAGATTCAGCCAGGAAAGATGCAATGAGCCCAAATCTATTTGGACAGTTTACTACAAACACTGACAGCATAAGGAAGATCTTCATGGTTTTGGCAACCCACATACCTGGTGTCTCTGGATGACACCAGATCAGAGATGCCAGATGACAAGCAACACAAGTGATGGGTCTCTCTGTCATTGTGGATTCAATTCTAAACTACAGCCAAGCATTTTTATAATCTACAGCTGTATGCAAAGGAGGGGGAGAAGCACAATGTGGAAGGTCCCATGCCTCACTGGCACAAGAGATAAGAAATGGCTTCATGGCAGCCTCTGGCAAGATAAGAAGGTAGATGAAAACAGTCTTGTAACATCTCCTAGTAGACTACTTACCATTCTATGTTCCATGGAGGTTCACAGCATATTCCACCAACATTTGAGTTAAACTACAGGTTACTCTTTCTTTTCTGACCTATGCGGAGTCTTGCAAGGATATCTAGGTGTTATGGCAAAGCCATTGTGCTATAATAGGTGGATGCCATTTATTGCTGAATTATAGCTAAGTGTCTGGGAGAAGTGAAGAATGCTAGGAGATGGGCCTGGATAAAGAAAGCAATGGTTATTTGCCAGCTGGTATAGTAGGGCTTTAATAGTTGAATGATTTGTATGGCTATATTAATACACACTGTTTAAATTCCATCCCTACGTATTTCAGTCATTTATCAATTTATCTGTCCATTTAATATCTCATCCCCTAGCCACACAATAGACTCATTCACAATAGGAATTTGTTTTGCTAAGCATTGAAGCAGTAATTGTCAGAATAGTGCCAAGTACAGAGTGAATGCTTAATTATTATTGGATTAATAAAGGATCAAGTGAATAAATTTGATGTGGATGCCACACACTGTACTAAGAAACCAGGATTCTTATATTCCTCCATAGCACATTAATTTTTTTTGTCTCCAGGTTTGTTTCTGAAAAGCCTCAGTATTTATTTACAAGAACTCTGTATTTACTTAAACG
>NW_012150674.1:442394-446393 GCF_000956105.1 Propithecus coquereli | reverse complement strand
ATTTCAGCAGTGATTTTTAATGTATTCCCATAGCCCATTTCCCAAAAGACTTCTTTGTTATTTTCACTTAAATTTATAAGTTGAAACAAAAGGCATAGAATTTTGCATATTTTTTTTTACAGGGAACACATATGCTTACACCAGGGAATAATGAAGCCCTGGAAATGTGAGGTCTCCAGAGATGGGCAAAAGAGCTCTCTGACCTATGTCAACATCTCATTTCTCATGTAATTGTATGTAACATGAGCTACTTTTATTAGTACATTCTATGTTATAATACACATAAATAACAGTATATGCAAGTCAAATTCTAAGCAATATACAAATATATTTCATAGTTAAACAGTGGGGTGAAAAGTATTCTTTTCATTATTTATACAAACAGAAGTCTGGAAGTCCAGCAAACAATTTGAATAAGTAAGTAAAATAAACAAAACTCAAATATTGATTATTTCAAGACCACCCTTTGGAATCCCTCACATCTCAAATCCCTCATCTCTTTCAGCTTTTGGTTCAAGTGCTACCTTCTTAAAGATGTTTATTCTAGATGCTTAACATTGTAAACTGCCTCACTCCCCACCTGGAATTCCAAATTCCCCATTCTTCTCTGTGTTCTCACCTTCCTATAGCACGTAGCATTCTAATATACTGCATAAATTATTTTCTGTTTATTGAATATTGCCTCTTATATCCACTCAAATGTAATCTCTACTAAAGTATTGAACTTTTGTTCACTAATGAATCCTAGAAGCACTTGGAAAAATGTCTGACAATATTAGGCTCTCAAAAATGTTGATTGAATGTATTATCTTTACATTATATGATTTAGAAGGTCTTTGTAAGGATTAGAAACACTTTTTTACATGTGATCATAATACATATTTGGTGTTTTGTAAATGATAATAATAACAATGGTGATGGCAACAATAATAATTTATATTACGATAAAAGGTAGTTGTTCTAATTTTTTTAATAATCAAGATACTTCCACATTATTTAATATTTGGTCTTCTTATTACCAGATCTAAGATTCTCCCTAACATCAGATATTAGTAAATACATCTAGTGAATTATTAGTGAAATAATGACTTGTATTCAAATCAATTGAGGTTAATTCCACAAATATTTATGAATTGGTTACTATGTGCCAGTCAACTTGTAAGTTGTGATGGTTATATAGATCATAAAATACAGACCCCATCCTCTAAGAATGCATACTATAGTGGAGGATATTATAAAAAAACCTAGCAGTTATTTCCCATTTTAAATAAAGTATATCGTAAAATAGAGGATGGTATGAGGGTCTGGTAAGGGTTTCCAATTTTGATTTGCTTTTATTACAATTGGAGGGACAAGAAGGTTTTAGGATTTCTTTTCATAATACAAGAAAAAAAAAATAATTACCAGATTGTACTATTGCATGGGAAAGGCTGATTAAAGACCTACTGATATGTAATAGCACAAATCTTATTTTTTATGTGTTTAAATATATTCTGCTTGAGCTAATTAGGATAATGACAAAAGCCACAAGTAAGAATAAAATATAATTGGCTCCTAAGCATAAATCTACACGGAATAATCACATAAAACTTTGTTGACTTGTTTTATCCAGTCCTATATCCTATAATTAATTAAATGCAAATAATTAGGGATATCAGAAAGAACATTAAAATATAACTTAATTATCTTGATTTTGGTCCTTCTTTTTCCACTTAGTAGTTTTGAGATCATGGTCAAGGTCCTTATTTTCTTAAATTATCAGTTTTTAATTTGGAACAAAATGGTATAATAGTATCATTGTAAATTTATGGAATACTCGCCATATTCTGAGAAGAGTGCTGACATTTTAGTGTATTGTCTATTTTAATAAATATTATTATCATAGCCACTTAATGAAGAAGGCAAGAGAACCATAAAGAGGCTAAACAGTCTGTATGGTCGACCAAGGTTGCCTTACCAGTATTTGACAGTTGGTAGCTATACACTTGATTCCCAGCTTTCACCTAATTATGAATATTCTTGCAAAGTTGCATAAAATGATGTGCATTTTGTTCCTAGTTGTTATGCTTTTTAGGGTTTAATTGCATCCCAAATGATTATAAATGGAAATAAGACATGAAACTTACTCCTCCTCTCTCTTTAACAAAAATGAACAAAAAAATGTTGAAATACAAACCAGGGATTTCACCTGAGATGCTTCGTGAAACTACAACAGATAACACAGAAAGAAAATGGGAAGCTTTCTTATTGATGTCTTGATAAATGGATTTTTCAAGTGATAGCTGTATTATAGTCTTAGAAATTTTAGAAAGATAATTAAACTAATCCCTCACTGGAATTTCTTTCTCAAAAAAAAAAAAAATATAGTACTAAGCTATGTATGTCAAAGGATTGTTCTCTGGTTTAAATGAGGTAATAAATGCAAAAAAAAAATGCTGGTGCACTTTTTTTTTTTTTGCCTTTGCCATAATTATCTGTAATTTAAAGCTATAGCTTTGGTTTCAGCAAAAATTGGTCTTTGTAACTCAATTCATTAGCTGTTTGCTTATCTAAAGACAAAAAACAACCTGCCTCATTTCTGTTGGTATTTCTCATATGTCACTAGTCTATTCTTACAGTTAGAGAGTTGCATCCCTTCAAATTGTATCTGTCAAAATGGGGGTCAAATGTTTGTTTTTCCTGTCTTGGAGACGTCACTTTGCTTTATCTACTTAACCTCCACAGGGCATAGTGTATCCTGTGTCATTATCATGACCTATTTCAGAGGCATTCACAACTGGATAATCAATAAATGAAATCTCTTCTAAACTATACATTTTTTACTGAGCATGAGAAAATTTTTTTTCTGGGTAATTTGGTATATAAAAAATACCAAGGAGCCATTATGTTTACTCTTCCTTTCCTTTATGTGCCCCGTATTATTTCCTTGATTCATCCTTCATTTGTTAATCTTACCATTCATCAATTTAGCTCCTAGTAATCCATCCATTCACATTTATGTTTTTACTTGCATACCTTATATCCTATTATTTGTGCATTCCTCTACTAACCTACCCATACATCTATCCACATCTTTTCATTCATCCATCTCTCTATTCTTCTATGCATCCATCATGCATCCACCCATTCACTATCCAACACAGTAAATTGTCCAAATATTGTAAAACGGATATATAAGATACAAAGAAGAGATACATTAAGCTTATCTCAGATAATAAAGGGAAAAGGCTTGATTGCTTTTTGTTAGAGAAGTGACAAGGTTGCAAACTGACAATATTTTGATTGATTTTTACCTGTGCATCTGTACACATTTAAAACATGAATTATTAGATCAGTGTCTCTGTATATGAAAGTATCCACTCTCCAACTCAAACCTTCTATCTCATGTGGCTTTTTCTGGGATTAAGTGATTTTGGAAAACCCACAAGAGTAAAAGCAGAATTCTCAGAGGAAACTTTACAAGCCAGAATAGAATGGAGTCCTATCTTTAGATTTCTTAAACAGAATAACTGTCAGGCACAAATTTTGTATCCTGCAAAACTAAGTTTAATGAATAAATGAAGAATAAAGTTTTTCCCAGACAAGCAAACACTAAGGGAATCTGTCATCATTAGTCCTACCTTTCTAGAGATACTAAAAGTGCTCTATACACTGAACAGAGCAATCAATACCAACAAATGTAAAATCAACCGAAAGTAAAAACTCATGAGCCTTATAAAACAGTAACACAAGAGAGAAAATAAAGCACTAAGAAGCAATCAACATGATGACTGGTACAGTATCTCACATATCAATATTAAGATTGAATGTAAATGGGCTAAATGCCCCACTTAAAAGATATAGATTGGAATATAGGATAAAAAACAAACAACCCAAATATATGCTATCTCCAAGAAACTCATTTAACTCATAAAGATTCTCATAGACTTGAGGTAAAGGGGTAGAAAAAATATTCCACACAAATGTTAACCAAAAGCAAGCAGAAGTAGCTATTCTTAT
>NW_012150674.1:437794-439509 GCF_000956105.1 Propithecus coquereli | reverse complement strand
CTTCATAATTTTTGAACAACTTCTTACTTCTCATCTGCCATATCCGGTTCGTGGGTAAGTGGTTTACACACTGTCTTTTAAATATATTTCAACTACATCCACTTTTTGCCATTCATACTTTAATAACATGGTCCAAGGTACTGCCATTTCTATTTGCATTGTTGCAATAACATCGTGGCAGAAAGGAATTAACATAGCAGGACTGAAATGTCCATCCTTAGAAAGACTTGCTTACTAGGTTGGCCTTTAGCTTACATCTGGGACCTTGAATTTTGTGAGGTTCCCCACCATTTTCTGATAAGCATGGTTCAGTGTCACTAAATTCTTCGCAAAAACAATATGAATTATGCTGAACACCTGCATAAAGAATTATGGCATATAATAGACCAAGGGTGCTTACATGTCCGGCCTTCAATAAAATTCCTGGACTGAACCCTAGATTCAAGCAAACTTTTCTAGTAGAAAAAAATTCACATGTGTTATAACAACTCATTGTTAAGTGAATGAAGCAGGTCTGTGTGAATCTACTGAGAGAGGACTCTTGGAAGCTAGCACTTGGTGTCTTCTGGACTTCGCTCCATGCACTCTTCCTCTCTGCTAATTTTGCCTTGTATCCATTTGCAGTAATAAAATTATAGTCATGAGGATGATTATATGCTGAGATTCATGACTCAAAAGGAACTGGTAACCTCACGATACTACTAACAAAAAGGGGAACAGCACTGCAACCGGAAGTTTCACAGAGAAAACCAGTGAAAGAGAGAGACTGGACCAGCTCTCCTGGCATTACACACAAACCTGAGTCAGCATACCACATGCATGTGCTAGGATACACCCACTCAGGAGCACTCAGAATAGGATATGAAACAGATTGAAAGCATTCCCTAAGCCACACTCAGACTTCAATGGCACTATGGGCTTAATTATAACTTCTGATTAAAAACTGTTTGAACAATAAGCTACTCTTATTCAGGGACATCTCCTAGGAAGCAAAGCTATAAATAAAATCATACTCATCCCTTATGATCTAGAAGATTGTGTGCATGTCAAAGGCTATATTCACTTAGTAGAAAGTACAGAGGAAACTTCTAAGGTACTAGTCCCTGGATGAACATGAGACAACATTGCAAATTTCTTAAATTAGTGGCCAACCCCCACACAGATCCAGCACAAAACACTGAAAATCTAACTGGCTAATGGCGTTTAAGCATAACCTTTAACCAAAAAGTCTCTTATGCTAATCTAGAAGTTGTACGTGGGTAATTAGTGTAAAAGTTGAAAACGAGGGGGATAATATCAAGAGGAGAAATAGACTTCACAGATTTAGTTTAGCAAAGTCACTAAACAAAACAGTAGATGGACAAGTAAATGATAATAACATAAGCCTCAGAAGAACATTGATATTGAGACTTTCTACAAGTACGTTATTTAAAATGTCCAATTTTCAATGAAAACATTATGAGACAAAGAAACAGGAATATATGACTCATATACAAGTTAAAGAAAAAAAAAAGCAACAGAAATGACCTTAAAGGCAGGCCAGATGGTGGACATTGAAAACAAAGAATTCAAAGGGGTTATAATAAATATGTTCAAAGAACTGAAGGAAATAATGCTTAAGTAATTAAACGAAAGTATGAAGATGATATATTAATAGAAAATATCAATAAAGAATTCACCATTATTGAAAAGAGCAACATGTAAAATTTAGAGTT
>NW_012150674.1:437241-437744 GCF_000956105.1 Propithecus coquereli | reverse complement strand
TATTAATAAAGAGAAAAACAATGTAATTAGGAATTACCTTAGCTTATATTTGTCATAAAAATTTGTTAGATCTCCATCTCTCTCTATATATATACAGAGAGAGACTCTCTTTGTATATATATAGAGAGAGAGAGGTCCAATTATATCTTTTTCTCTCTATTTCTATCTCTATCTCTATATCTCTGTGCATATAGAGTGATGTTTAATCTGTGTGCCAACTTCACTGGGCCAAGGGGTGCCCAAAGTGAACATTATTTTTGGATCTGTCTGTGAAGGTGTTTTAAATGAAAATCACATTTGAATTGGTGGTCTCAGGAAAGTAGATCCACCCTTCAGTGTGGGTTGACATTATCCAATCCTTTGAGCCCTAAATAAAACAAAAAGAGAAATTCACCCCCTTTGCTTCCTGCCTGCCTCCTGAGCTAAAATATCTGTTTTCTTCTGCCCTTGTAGTGGGATTTACATCATTGGCTTCCCTGATTCTCAGGTTTTTGGACTCACAC
>NW_012150674.1:434935-436084 GCF_000956105.1 Propithecus coquereli | reverse complement strand
AAATTGCTAATGGTGCTCAACACGATATTTGACCCAGAGGCAGAAAGAATCAGGAAAATTGATAACAGATGAATAGAGATAATGCAATTGAGGAAACAGAGAAAAAAAAAGTAATGTGTCAAATAAATATGGGATACTATTAAGCACACCAACACATGTGTAATGGGAATACCAGGACAGGAAAAAAATGGGCAGAAAAATATTTAAAGAAATAATAGTTGAAAATTTCTCAAATAGGAAGAAAAAATTAATTAACACATCCAACAAGCTCAACAATCTTCACATAAGATAAACATAAAGAGATCAAATCTCAGACATATCGCAGTCAAAATGTTGAAAGGCAACAACAACAAAAAAATTTGAAAGCAGCAACAGGAAAACAACTTACCATGTGCAAGAGATCACCCCAAGACTAACAGCTGATTTCTCATGAGAAACAATGGAGACCAGAATTCAACGTGATTTCATATTCAAAATGTTAAAGGAAAAAAAAACGCCACCCAATAATTTTATATCCATCAAATCTATCCTTCAAATATAAAGACAAAATAAAGAAATTCCTAGATAAACAAAACCATAAATTTTGTTGCTAGCAGGTCTGCCTCATAAGAAACACTAAAAGATACTTTTGGCCTGAACCAAGTGATGGAAGACAATAATTTGAATACGCATAGAAAAAAAAAAAGCACTGGTAAAAGTAATCAAATAAGTAATATAAGAAACAGTATACAGTTGACCCTTGAACAATATGGTGTGAACTGCATAGGTCCAGTTATGCACATATTTATTCAATAAAAGTTACCCTGAGTGTGCCTCCATCTCCTGCTTCCCCTTCCACCTCCTCCTCTTTCCTCTCCGCCACCCCTGAGATGGCAAAACCAACTCCTCCTCTTCCTCCTCCTAAGTCCACTCAAGGTGAAGGTGATGAGGATAAAGATCTTTATGATAATTCACTTCCACTTAATGAATAATAGCAAATACATTTTCTCTTCCTTATGACTCTTAATAAGATTTTTCTTTTCTGTAACTTACTTTATTGTAAGAATACAGTATGTAATACACATAACATACAAAATGTGTAATATGTGTTAACTGACTGTCGATGTTATCGATAAGACTTCTGGTCAACAGTAGGTTATTAGTAGTTAA
>NW_012150674.1:427177-433125 GCF_000956105.1 Propithecus coquereli | reverse complement strand
TCTCAATAAAATTATTTTTAAAAATTGGTAAGAATTATTAATGTGAAGAATACCTGGAAAGACATGGAGGGAAAAGAGGACAAATATTAGGAAAAAAACAGAGATAAGAAGTGGAAAACTATGAAAAATGCAAGACCTCTGTTATCAAGTGGTTTGGTGCTGATAAGACTAAAGAGATAGTTGGGGGCTGTGCATAGAGAAGTTTGCAAGATCTACTAAGGATGAAATTATGTCTATAAGGATTGGAAAGGTAATAGTGGATTTAGGAGTGGAAAAACAGGCAAATTTGATATTTAAACAGACCTCCCTCCTTTGCCAGTGTGAAACAGAGTTTGAAGGTGGAGAAGACTGAACACAGGGAACCCTATCAGTGATTCAGGAAAGGTAAAGAGAGGCTGGATTAACACAAAGAATGTGAGAACGTAGAAAAATATGTAGAAGGAAAATTTTATAATAACTTTTCTGTGTGGTTATAAATAAATATACACTCTTTTTGGAAACTTCTCTCTATGTCTTACTGTAGGTTCCTCAGTTCCAGAATAAGTAAGATCACCTACTTCATTCCTTTCAGCTTTTCCCATTGTGAAAACAGCAGGGAGGAGTGGAGAAAGATGCGGAAAGGATGCGTTTTGACATCCAATTATACTGATAATCTCTGGATCTGGCAAATAGGAGTCTATTCAGGGAAATATGCTTCTTGCCAGTGGCATCTGGCAATTAATGCTGAAATGTGGTTTCCAGTTTGCAAAGAACTTAGGATTTCACTGCACAGATTTAAAGAGGATTGGTTTTTACTGCTTTCTACTGCAGCATGCTCAAAATCAAAACCAAAGATGTACATATGAGCAAATAACATGCATTAAAGATTAATCTATCCATATTCATCTTTAATTAAATTCAGCAAGCTTTAATCAATAACAAAGTTTAAAGCCTTTATCCTGCAATACAAGGTACTCCAATACCTGAATACATCCTGTCAGTGACTCAGGAAAGGTAAAGAGAACCTGAATTAACAGAAAGAATGTGAGAATGTAGAAAAAATATGTAGAATAAAACTTTTACAATAACTTTTCTGTGTGGATATAAATAAATATACACTCAGTTTAGGTACAACCTTCAGCTCCGACTCCAGGTCCTTTTGCCTGGTCACTACCAGCTCTTTTCACTGTTTGCCAAATTGAAATTCCTAGCACTTTCTCGTTGCCTTGGGTCATTTGACCATGCAATTCCATCCACCCCCAAAGAAGCTTCCCCAACTTTTGCACTTGTATATTTATTTTTCTTCCCAAACTGAGTTCCAACCTCAATTTCTCTTCAAAACGTTTCTTAAGTGTTCCAAACATAATATCACACCCCTAAATGTCTTCAAAAGAGATACTAGATTTTCCATTTTTTCTACTCTCTATATTAATTGTCATGTATTTCCATTCTCTCTCTTTCTCTATATGTACATTTTATAAGTATGTTTATGCCTGTATATGAATTTTGTATGCATGTGCATATATTTAGAATTTTAATTTAATTGAAAGTTATATAATACAGTGTTTGGAAGCATTGCGTTCTAGAGTAGGAGGAGGGACTTAATCTTTCAGAGCCATGGCTACCTCATCTGAAATCTGGGATGGGTAATATTGCAACTGACCTTAAAGCAGTGGTTCCCAAACTTGCCTGCACACTTAAGTTTACTGAGGAGGTAAAAAAATGCTGATGCCTTTGACCCATCCCCAGACATTTTTATTGGCCTGGATGTTGTCTGGGCTTCAGACATTATAAAAGACTTCCAGATGACTCTAATGTGCAAACCATTTGGAAAGAATTTCCTTAAGGTGTTATTGTGAGGATTGAGAATTATCCCATGTATGAGCTAATAGCACATTGCCTGTTCCTTACTAGACATATTAAGATAATAGTTGGTATATTATTTGTGAACTTTTTGAAAGTAGAAACCATACCTTAGTTTTTGTCCATGGCACATTGGTAAGGTACCTAATAATAGACACGGTAGCACTCAACAAATATTTTATTGGTAAAACAAATTAAGATAAATCAGTATTAAATGAACTTCCTCAAAAATAACAGCTTATAGTCCTATAGGGAAAGATGACTGATAGATAACCACAGTGGAACAAAGTAAGGGACACAGCTCAGAGCATAATAGCAGTACAGAAGAGAATTAATTGGGCAAATGTATTTTCCCTGATTGAAACAAGGAACTAATAAAGAAGATGAAGGGAATGAGAAAAAAAAAAGTGGATAATAGCAAGGGTTAAGATTTATAAAGTATTTGATTCTCTGGTAGGCATTGCAAAAAACTGTGAATCACCTCAATTTTACTAATGAAGAAGTTGAAAACCTGAGGTTGAGTAATTTGCCCAAAATCATTCTAGTCAGTGGCAAACCCAGGATTAATTTCTGAGTTTTTTTACACTCCAGATTCAGAGTAAGTAAATGTTGTCCTTGAGCTGCAAGAACTTAGAATCACTGCATAACTCTAATCAAACGAGCTTTATATGGACTGTTTAATGCAAGAATCTACAAATTAAGTGACATAAGAACTTGTACACTATTCAGGGTGTGTTTGGCCAATTCTCAGCTCAGTCATTGTGATGTTAAAAATAAATTTTGATGAAACTGACACAAATGAATATAAATAAATAAATAATCCCAAATCATCAACTTACACATTATATAAAACATAAATTCAGGTAAATCGTAGATCTAAGCATAAGAGACAAAAAATATGAAATGTCCAAAAGAAAACACACAGAGGCAAAGACTAATGACTGCGTTAAGCAAAGATCTTTGCATAGATACAAGAAGCTCTAACATCAAAGAAACATTTACAACTTGGACTTCATCAAAAATGAAACATACTTTTTCTCTTTGAAAGTCATATTTAAGAAAATAAAAAGCCAAACCATGTATGGGGAGAAAGCATCTTCAAAATGAATATTTGATAAAGAACTTGTATCTGGAATACATAAAGAATCATTATGACTCAATAGTTAGAAAACAAAAAATCCAGCATAAAAACAAAACTTTGTAAATAAGGAGCAAAACATTTGAATAGCCTCTTCAACGAAGAAGTTATACAGATGAAAACCAAGCATATGAGAATTGTTCAACAACATCAATCTTAGGGAAATGTAAATTATAAAGATACGCTCATCACGACACACGCACTAGAAAGACTAAAATTTGAAAGACTGACCAAACCAAGTATCAATGGGAAAGCAGAGCACATGGATCTTTTATACGTTGCTGGTGGGGATGCAATGTTATATTCAATTAGAAGATAATTTGGCAAATTCTTATAAAACTAAGTAACACCATGTGACCTAATTATTTTACTCCAACGTTTACCCAAGAGAAAATAGAAATTTATGTCTGTACAAAGATCTCTGTGTGAGTGCTCATAGCAGCATTATTCAGAATAGTCCCAAACTGAAAACAATAATAAGTACATTAGTTGGTGAACAGGGAAACACACTGTGGTGTATCTATCTATGGAAATGAAATAAACATTAAAAAGGAACAAATGATTGACACAATAAATTCAATGACATGAATAAATTCAAAAATATTATGTTAAATATTTCCATTTCTATAACATCCTAGAAAAGGCAAAACAATATTGACATAAAGCAGAGGCTGAAGAGCAGGGAGGAAATTGTCTGCAAAGGGTCCCAAGGTAGTTTTTTTTTTAATGATGGCAATGTATTGTGTCTTGATTACAGTAAGAGTTACACACGCACTGTATGTGTATTCACTGAATTGTCCAACTAAAATGATGGATTTCATTGAACATAAATTGTACTTCAATGAAGCTGACTTTAAATATATTAGGAATTTTCTTTCTGATAGCAATGCAGGGTGTGCGGGGTGTTAGAATATGAAAGCACAGAGTACAGATGATAGTGTTTTGGAGAGTGGGACACTACTCAAATTGTCCACTTATCTATGCTAAACAGCATAAACTCTCTATAGTACATACATGTTTGAATTGTTTCTCAGTGTATGAACTGCATCTAACACAGTGTCTGACACTCGAGGATCATATGTTGAGTGAATTAATTTCTGCTTGAGCTAACTCATAAGATCTAACTTGCAGACTAGTTTTGCTTTTTTATATTTGTGCATTTAGAGTTGTGATTCACATATTTTTCTCTAAACAGAAAGACTAAAGAGGTGAAACTTCTAAATAAGAAATGATGGCATAATATATTGTATACAACTATCAGTGAAAATTCTACCACTGCTTTGAAAAAACATAATTATCATTAAAAATGTAAACTTCCACTATGATATGAGATAAAGCCTGTTGGGAGTTATAAGTCTAGTAAATTGATAGCCAACAACGTAATATGCCATAGCACCTTCACATTTCAATGCTGGAAAGACTGACTTTCCACGTATTTCTTGAGATTATGGAAGGATTCATAAAGCTATGCTCAGTGGGATATCCTGTGGATTCCATTTATGTTCCTTCTATCTAAACACAACAGTAACTCTCAGTCCTATCTTGGGTTTGTCTAAGAACAACATGAAAAAGGGCAAAAAAAAGTTTACCTTTCTATTTCTGTCTACAGATGTTAAAAAAAATAAAATAAAATAAGACAAAAATTAGAAGGGAAGATGAGTGCAGCAAGCATTTGCTGAGTGCCTATTAGGTTGATTCACATAACTTATCTGTACATGCACCATTTCTGTAGTGTGGTATTGATTTATGTTTTGCAATTGGGTAAATAGCTCAAATGCTACACAACTCACTGAAAAACAGGAAGAGTCCAGATTGAGTCTAAGCTTCTATTAGAATACAAAACAATTGGTTAGCAATATTATAGTTAAAAGGAAGTAAAATTTCCACTTTCTTTCATTTTGAACAGTAATAGGTAATACTAGTTGTGCACTTAATATGTGCCAGATACCATTATAAGTTGATAATTTACTTCTATGAACTCTTTACACCCTAATAATAACTATATCATATAGCAATTATCATTAATTTCATTTTACAGATGAAGTTAAAAAAAAACACGTAACTTTTCCCTGTTCAAACTCATACTATAGTTGACAATGTTAATATTAAACACATCAGGCCTGGATGCAGAATCTCTGCTTTTAAAGACTGCACAATCTTGCCTCTTATATGGGTTGAACATAAAAAGAATGAGCCCAGTTGTAAAACACAGGCTAATAAGTGCCTAAAATAGGAACAACAAACCCAAGTGCTCTCATTTTTTTTCTTTATTATCCATAATATTTGAGTCTATGTCTCCTTTCACACCCAAGTAGATAACTTTAAATGAGAAAAGTGTTATACCTCATTAAGTAGTAATACAGTTTCCATTCTTATTAAATTGCTTATTAAAGAGAAATATGAAAATATTAGATTTTAATGTGTTTTATTTTTTGGTCTGTTTTCTGAGTATAATGTACCAGCCTCCTCACTTCTCTCCTATTTTTCTATATTCACCTTAAAGTCAAAAGACATTTAAGTTGATAACTAGTAAAGGAAAGAAAAAATAGAACCAGAGACAGGACCAGTGAGCCTGCTGATCAGTCAGAAGCATTTACATGGTGCCAACTTGTTGCTGGCACAGGTCTCATTGGCTGAAAAGCTAAGCCATGCCCAGTCCTCATGGGAGGAGAGGGACAAATCAGAGAAGAAAGCTGATTTCCATATTTACAAACCAGCAGGAGCTTGAGACTTTTTTCCTAACAACAAAGAGAAGCACTATATACAAAATTACAAACACTTTTCTCTAAAACTTATTAATATCGCCGCCATCAATGCCTCTCACACTTTGGCAGCAATCTCCCTTCCCAGTCTCTTTCTTGCTTCCCTCCATATGCACCATACATTTCATCAGGTTTCTATGACAATTTCTTAAATAGCAATTCATGTCTAAACCACATTTCCTTTGGTTAGACTGTTTTCTCAATGA
>NW_012150674.1:420313-425687 GCF_000956105.1 Propithecus coquereli | reverse complement strand
GATGGTACTACTTGCCCTGATTGACTCATAAAATTAATTTGGGGCACAAATGAATGTGTTTTTAAAATCTTAAAGCTTGTGAAATCATGTAATAAGGTAAAATCAGTAAGTCCTCAAACCTCTTTTCCAACATGTCTGCATTTTGGCACCAAACCCCATTTAACTAGAGATAAATTGATACTTGTAACATATAAATGGCACTGAAAATCTTTTTGCTTATTAAAAATTGGTTTAACGTGTAGATAAGTGTAAATTAATGAGAGACAGATGCATAAAAATTACCTTAAATTACTCAAGAGTTTAAAAATTAAGGCATGACTGCTTCACAAAATTCCCTTGTAAATGACACAAATCATCAGGAAATTATTTGTCACTTTTTGGTATGCATACATGGAAATTCATGTGGCAATGCCCCTGTTTTCAGGAGCAGATGACAATGGAGTTGAATACGTCTAGTGTCCACAAAAAATATTGATGATAATGCATGCCATTTGTGATGTTTGAATTTCAGAAGGAATGAGTGCATCTGGTCTATCTCGACACACTCCAGGAAAATTAAATCAGTATTTTGATCCAATGTCATAAGCATATGCAGTAGGAATAGTTATCAAGGGAATAACTATTTAACCCCGAAAAATATACTTTACTCATGATATTGTGACAAATCTGTTCTATTTAAAATAAATAAACATTTAGAAATCCATGGAAATGGCTTCAATCTTCTAATAAATTTGTTTTGCAAGCAAATATTTTGGTGAACACAACTATCAAACTTCTCTAGGCCTTGATTCCTTCATTGTGAAGGAATCCTCTCTATGTCACAGGGCTTGCAGTGAAGATCAAATGAAATAATGCATATTAGAGTTCTGGGTAAAATATCAAAAGTTAAATAGGTACAGTCATCCCTTGGTATCTGTAGGCGATTGGCTCCAGGACCCCTATGGATACCAAATTCTGCATAAACTCGACTCTCATATATAAAATAGCATATTATATGCATATAGACTATGCATATCTTCCTGTATACTTTAAATCATATCTAGATTACCTATAATAACTAATATAATATAAATAATATGTTAATAGTCGTTATGCTGTATTTTGTTGTATGTTTTAATTGTTGTATTATTTTTATGAGTTTTTTTCCAAATATTTTGTAGCCGTGGTTGTATCTGCAAATACAGAACCTGTGGATACAGAGGGCCAACTGTATCACTGTGGTATTTTTGTCACCAGAATATAAACTCCTTGAAGGCAGTAACTTAATTGTCACCATATTAATTCAAACAATAAATGACACATAGTATATTACATTGGTTTCATTCAATAAATAACAGGAAAATCACAGAACAATCAAACTGTCTCCCATTACCTAGCTCAATAGGGAAGTGGCTAGATTGAATCTTTCATTGCTGAGGAGTATTGTGGAAATTGTTTTGAATTTACCAAAAACAAATAAAACAAAAGCAAAGGAAATTAAATGACTTATATTTTAAAGTGAATGTTAAAACTGCCCAATAATCAATTTTATGATAAATTAAAGCAATAATTTTCATTTTATAATCTCTTAAAAAAACAAAGTATGCTAATGTTTCGTTGCATTTATTCAATTATATAACTACTTACCTGCTTATTTATTTTTGTTTCTTTAATGAGAATACCCAGTACAAAAGAAGTCTTAATTAAACTCAACTTTCTTCTTCTTATGTAACTAAGGGGAAAGTAAACTGTCATAATTCTCTTGAAAGTAAACTGTTCAAAGTATAATAACATTAACATTTTTCAAAAACATTGGTGAACTACTTGAGAATCAGATACATATTTCATGAAAACTATACCTCATTAAAAATAAGAAAGCATTTTTCATCATAGCGCAAAGTAAAATAATCACACATATATATGTATATATGTATAAACATGTAAGTGAAAGGTTAAGTAACCTTTGGCATATCTATGTCATAGAAGATTATGCATTTAAATTTTTATAAAAAATAAAAATGAAAGGATATTTTTCTGTTTCAAAATTATATTAAGACGATATGTATTTACATATTGTGATTGATCATTCACAAGGCAGATATGGCTCCTATGAAAGGAACTAGATAGAAATATAAACTATATCAAAATATTGCTTGCATTTTTTCTGAGTGATGGGATTTTAAGTGTTGTGTTTTGGCTTTACACTTTTTGATATTTTTTCAAATTTTTTTACAATGAACAAATAACACTTAGGAAATTTTAAAAAACAGGTGCACTTGTAAAATTTTCAAAGAGTAGCAAAATGGAGAGAAGGTATTCCAGAAAATATTAGCTTCAAATGAGATCAAGAGTGATACCAAGCAGTTCAAGTCTTGGGCAACTAATAGTCAGGTTAGCCTCATCTCTCTCTTTAGCGGAGAATCTTTACTGCGGCTCGCAGTCTTCCCCAAGCAATAGCCAGCTCTCGAGCATCAATAAGGGCACTGAATTTATCATCATGCCTTGCAATTGTCAGCATACGCCATTATTTTTTAGGATAAAATTTAAATGCTTCAGCAGCAAGCATTACTCCTTCAAAGTCTACATTTACTAAAAACCATCAAATCTATTCGAAATTGAACATATCCTAAGGGGAAACTACTTGAAATAGAATCTTTCACTACTCATCTCAGGGTTCAGCAAAATGTCACCAAAGATACTTTGTAGACTCATTTTCAAAGATGCATAGGTGTATGTCTGTACCTTTAGTGCTATTTGTCTTAAGTTTTTACTGTTTATTTCCCTGACATGTTTATCTACTGAGCTAGCTGGTTATCTACCTATCTATCTATTTATTTAACATATGTTTATTCAAGACTCAAACTGTGCACTGTCGATGCAGTAGGAAGCAAATCAGGTAAGTTTGCTGTCATCGGGAAGAGTAGATGAATGCATTATAGAAGAAACTGTTGGCTGCCTCCCTCAGCAATTCCTTTCTTATTGTTTTATATCTAAAAGAAACAATGTTTTACAATAGAAACTGAAAATGCTAAGGTTTTACTTTTGCATGGATTCATGACCTAGTTTGGGGAGACTTCTTAAAAAATTCTCTTCCTTTATAAAAATAACGATACTGAAAAACAAGTGCCTCCCTTATCTATTTTGACTTTGTGCATATGAAGACACAACATATAGATCTTCAGCAGCCATAGTGATACAATGAGGAACCAAAGCTTAGAACAAGTCATCAGGTTGATGATTATGATATGGAATGATTGGGGTTGGGGGAACACAATAAAAAACAAACCTGGGTCTTGTTGACAGCATTGAGCTACTGAATAAACTCTAAATATGCCATGCTTCCAAACCTGTTGTTGAGTTAATAAAAATCTTTATTGCGAAACAGCTTTTGGGGGAAGAGTATATGCTGAAGACATCCTATTTCATGCAGCTTCATGGACCATTCACGCATTGTTCTCTTGATTCCATATATATGCGCTCCTCAAATTGGCATTAAATAACAAGGCTTACAAATAATAGGCCTCATTTTTCAAGTCATAAAGATTTTAAACCAATCCTTATGTAAGTAATATCTGAAGGATGATAAATTAGTAATCTACAGTCAACTGGCATATTGCAAAAATGTAAATCACTGAACAGTACTGGATCTTCTCATTCTCTTCCCCTAATTTTTCTTTCTAAAACTTTTCAATTTGAGAAATAAAACTCAAAACCTTCAAAAAGCCTCATATGATCTTCTATCTTTGTGTAAATCAGCTTAATATCTATAACTCATAAGCTCTAGGAAACTTGGATTTGTTTTATAATACCTCTGATCTTATTAAGTTAATTTATAGAGAACTAAAAATTTCTTTCCAAATAAACACATACACATACATACACATTTTGTTGTTAATTTCAGCTGTTTGTTGTTTGACTATGAACAGCTAAGGCCAGGCTGAATATAATAGTTAAGATATTCTGAGCTCAAGAGTATCAACATGAAGGATTAAAGGTAAAAAGCAAATGCCTTGGGTTTCATACTTTATCCTATCTATTTTTCACACAAAATCAGCTGAGTGCTGGGAGGTGAGGGTTAGTAAGCATCAGTGTGAATTAATTCAGAATTGCTTGGGATGCTAGGGAATATCTTGCTATAAATGAAGCCAAAGGAATGGCACGAGGCATATTTATGAAAGAGCAAATGGCACATGTACCCAGATTCATTCCTTTCATGGAATGAGTGTTTAATAAATATTAGTTGACAAAATAGGAACACTTTCCTATGACTCTAAGCCAAAGGTAACAGTACTGACTAAGAGAGAGGTCTTTTCTTTAGTTGTCATTATAAAAATTCCAGAATTTCCCTACCATTAAATAAAATATGGATTCATTCCTCTTTAATGCAAAGAGGAATAGATTGAGCTGATAGTTGTAATGAAAATGTTTTGAAAAGTAAATATTACATATAAAATAATTCACATTTATTTTTACTAAACAAATTATCATTCCTACTACTAAAAGCCTAATGCTCTGTCATTCTACTGAACTTGGCAAGGCAGATATACAACAAGCACAATTAAAAATACCTGCCTTTTACCTGCTCAAGGGGGAATAAAGTATCTGTGTTAGTTTTTCTTACTGCTATAACAAATTATGACAGACTTAGTGGCATAAAACAGCACACATTTACTATTTTCCAGTTCTGGAGGTCAGAAGCCTGACATGAATGTCATGGAACTAAAATCAAGGTGTCGGCATGAATGGTTCTTTCTGAAGGCTGTAGGGGAGAATCTGTTTCATTAACTTTTCTCCCCCCGCTTCTGTGATCACATAGCCTTCTTCTTTTGCCTCACTTTTACAAGGACTTATGTATATGATTACATTTAGAACACAACTGGATAATAAGGACAATCTTTCCATCTCAACATCCGTAACTTAATCATATCTGCAAATTCTCCTTTGCCATGTTAGAGAACATTGACGGGTTCCTGGGATAAAGAATCGGATATCTTCAGAGGACCACTGTTCAAGTCTACCATATCCATAGATTGCAGCAGATTCTTATCTATTCATAAGGTTTTGACTGGATAGTCTTGTAAAGGAAAGTATCAACAACCAAAATCAATTAGTAATGAATAAAGATGACGAATTTTTTTTTTTCCTCCAAAGAGGTTGTATTATTTTACTTAACAGTGTGTGAGCATTCTTGTTCTGCCACATCCTGGGGAATATTTAGCCATTCTAATAGGTATGTAAAACAATCTCATTTTTTTAAATCTCAGCATATTATGGGAGGACAAATGTTTAGGTGACATATATTGCCTTTGCCCCACCCAAGTCAGAGCTGCAAGCATGTCAATCCCCCAGAAAGTGCATACGACACCCATTAGGTATGAATATACCCATCCCGTCT
>NW_012150674.1:408548-409113 GCF_000956105.1 Propithecus coquereli | reverse complement strand
TTTGCGGGGGGAGGGGGCGGCAAGGGAAACATATGTAACCTAAACATCTGTACCCCCATAATACGCTGAAATAAAAAAAAAAAAAAGCATTTCTTTGATGCTGTAATAGTGACTGACCATTATGATAGATGACATTTGTAGTAGTTTCCCTTGCTAATATCCTACCATTGAAAATTAAAACATTAGCAATCCATTGAGTGTAAATGGGATTTCAATATTTTATTCGTATATGAATACCAAAAGTCTTGGGCCACTGATCTAGCAGGTAATGTCCTTTTTAGCTCCTAAACCAACAGAAGACATTATTGTTTTGTTTCTGATAATGATGAATCAAATAATTAAATTTGCCACCATATTATTTTGAAATGTTTACTGTGATAGACAAAAACATGTCTTCCACATTACCTAGAATGTAAAGTTTTAAATCTACTCTATAAATAAATAATGAGATTGGACAAATGACTGTATTGTAATGAACATATCACAGTATATTTGAACATTAGGCAATACAAATATATGAAGCATCTAGCAACATATACATAGGTATTCAGAGATAATATTTATT
>NW_012150674.1:402747-406863 GCF_000956105.1 Propithecus coquereli | reverse complement strand
GTGCACATAACTGTCGATCAGTTAATACCAATTTGATGGTGAGTACATGTGGTGCCTGTTTTTTCATTCTTGTGATACATCACTTAGTAGAATGGGCTCCAGCTCTATCCAGGATAATACAAGTGGTGCTAGATCACCATTGTTTTTCGTGGCTGAGTAGAACTCCGTGGTATACATATATCACATTTTATTAATCCACTCATGTATTGATGGGCACTTGGATTGTTTCTACATCTTTGCAATTGTGAATTGTGCTGCTATAAACACGACTCTTAATAATAAAGAGATTTATACAGAGGTTTCTGGAATTCAAGACTGTGGGTCAGCAATGAAACTCATAGCTGGAAACTACCTCAACACATGCTCTAATTTATGTAAATATTCCAAAAGACAATATTTCTCCATGTTGAATTAAAGTAATTGGAGATATAAAGGAGTTTAAACACTTTGGAATGAGGCCTGCCTTTGATGAAGAATGTACCCAAAAATTATTACTTGCATTTGTCTCGGCGAATTAAGTAGGCAAGAAAAGGAAAACAACTTCAATTCAGTCAAATACAAGTCAAATTCTTAAGAAAGTCAGAAATTAAATTTAAAAGAAATAATGTTTTTGATAGTTTAGATATTGAGTGGCAAAACAGAGGGGGAAAGGGGGAAAGATGCTCACCTTAAATAACAAATCCTTCTTCCCATAACGAAGTTCCTTCAGGTGGGCTTGGATTTTTTTTGACTGCAAGAGCAGAAACATGAATTACGGCCTTAATTCATTTATATTTTCAAACTTGAAGATTAAAATTCTTTCAGACTGAACAATAATAAATTTTGCACCCAAGCCAAACAGAAACCAACTACTTTGGAAATAAAAACAGAAAAGCTTCAACTCTGCTTTGAGAGTGGAACATTCAGATATTCTAGGCAGAAAGAAAAAAAAAAAAAAAGCCTTTTCAAAAAAATCATATTGTTTAAAATATATTATTTAAAGAAAGTTGCTCATTGTTCTTTCTCCACTCCACACCCAAACACACAGAATGTTTGTCACCCAGACATGGGCAAAACTTTAATTTTAGATGCTAAATACCTCTGTGCATATGGATGTCTCAGTTTTCACTGCTTATTTTCAATGACTTACTTTTTAAGATTAACATGGGTAAATTTGGATTTGACACATATCCAAGGCAAAGGCAGAAATCAAATGGGAAAGGAGGTGAGGAAAGCCACTAGAATGCTAAGATGCTGAAGTGAATGGTGTTTGCAGTTAGAATTCACTTTTTAAGAGTGCCATCACAAACATAAAAATGCTTAACAAAGAAATCTTTCCCAGAAGACATGATTGGCTACCACACTGGATCTTGTTCTCTTAAGACACAAGTGATGACCATGTATTTCCAATTTTCCAGTCAGTCTCAATGTCCAACATTCTATTATAAAGATCAGTTAATTATATTTCTAAAGGTAAGATTATAGGTCTTGATGCTTTACTCAGGAGAAAATACATTCACACACACACACACACACAAATTACCATGCCTATGTGAAGAAAAAATAGTAATTAAAAATAGTTGAGTAGGAATATAAAATGGTACAGTCACTTTGAAAAATAGTTTGGCATTTTCTTATAAAGGTAAATATATGTACACTGCCTTACAGAGCAATCCTTCCTAGGTATTTACCCAAGATAAATTATAATTGTCTACAAAAATGTTTATAATATCTGTTTTCATAATAGCCAAAATCTGGAAACAACTCACATGTCCAGTAACTGGTGAAAAGATGCACAAATTGTAGCATATTCATGAACTGGAATATTAAAATACTGTTCATAAATTAAAAAGAAAAGTAATAAAGTAATAAACCATGTAACAACATGGATGGATTTCAAAAGCATTTTGCTATGTGAAAGAGTTCGGTTACTAGAAGCTATATTTTGTATAATTCCATTTGTATAATATTCTAGAGAGGTCAAATGGACAGGGATAGAAATCAGGTTAGTAGTTGATATGGGCTGAGGGTTGAGAGTGGAGATTGAATCAGGGGGTGATGGAAATGTTCTATATCTTGAATCATACGTTGGTCAAAGCCACCAAACTATACACTTAAAGGAGATGCACTGTATGTAAATTATATCTCACTAAAATTCTATTTTAAAAGTAGTTGGCCATAGTAGGTAATAACCACAAAATATTTATGTGACTATTATATCTTAATAAACTGTGCTGATATGAAATGTGTCTTTAATAAAGTCCACCAAGGTAGTTGAAATATAATTTTCCAAGCACACATGGCATATATATGATTCTTTCACTGAACCAATTGCAAATGTACTGGGATTCAGTTTCCAGTTATATTCAGAACATTTCTAACCATGCAATGTAGAAGAGCTTGCTAAGTGGGAGGCTATGTTATAATTGTGCCATCATTTTTAAATCATCACCAAATGCTGTAAACACCGCCGATGGAAGTAGAAACTTGGAAGTGCTATCAATAATAGAGTACTGAAAAGTTCTACTATTGGAAACACAGTTTTTCATAGAATCTTTATTGTGAGTCACGTGCATTTCACGATCCATTGAATCAGGAAGTTAATAAGACAGAATAAAAATGAAATGAAATGAGAAACAAGAAGGGAAGGAGACAGAAAGAAGAGAGATGGAGAGGGGGAGGTAGAAAAGAAGTGTCAAAGGAGAGAAGAAAGAAGGAAGAAAGAGAGAAAGGGAGGAAGGAAGAGTTTGACATATTAATAATTCTATATTATGAAATTGAACTCTACACATAGAAACATCAAGGATTTATGGTTTCTCACAAAGTAGTTAATGTTTTCTCATTTCCATAGAAAATTGTCCTCTTTTCCTTGATACGGATAGTGAAGGT
Source organism: Propithecus coquereli (assembly GCF_000956105.1). Taxonomy (NCBI): domain Eukaryota; kingdom Metazoa; phylum Chordata; class Mammalia; order Primates; family Indriidae; genus Propithecus; species Propithecus coquereli. Next base: position 403,995 of record NW_012150674.1, on the reverse strand, counting down.
GAAATGTATGATGCATAAGAAGGCAAAAAGCACCATTGTGTGTGTATGGTTTTTAATGGCTCTTAAGAGTGAAAACTCACACTTGAACACTCAGCACCTTGAATTTATACTTCTGCTTCAGAATTACATTTACATCTCTGTCGCTCCCCACACAAAGTTTCCCAAGTGACCCAAAATAATCTCCTTCTTATTATTCTCTGTAAGATAATTATGGTTTACATGGCTATCATTATTTTGTGCTACTGATTTCAGTAATGGACAGTTTATGTTCCCTTTCACAATTTCAAATGTATGGTTGATTGGCATCTTCTCCCTGGTTTTCCAATCTGTGTCCAAGACTCATTTACAACAAGGATAGATAGTCTTTCAGGAAAACAGACTTTTTTTCTCTTTTGTTTTTCTTTCTCTTCTTCTTCAAACTAATGTTGATGAATATCAATGGGGAATGGGAGATTACTTCTACATGTGGTACACGTGATTTGCCCAATTGCACTTCTATTCTTCCACAAAATTGATGCTCTATCCATTATGATACAGTGGAGGACTCATTGAAATCATGTGGGGTATTCATTTTTAATGCATAATTAAGCTGAATGCATAGTATATAACTTAACCATTTCTTCCAAAACTTGGAATTATTATTAGAATGTCAATTATAGTATTATTCAGTGATTCATTAACGAACTACAACAAAACTTAGATATCTTTTTTCTGTATTTAATGAGCATGAATGGCCAGATTTCTTGAGCTTTGTCATAATATAAGCATATTTTTTAGAAGTTTTCTTCACAATCACCCATCTCTTCTCTTAATAGCATATTTCAGCCCTCTTCTAATTTTTAGTGAGTTAAAAAACAAAGTCCTGTCTAAGAATTTGATGAAAGATTATGCAAAGGATAAATCCATTCTGAGTGAATGCACTTCTTTTTGTAATGTGTATTCATTTGAAACCCAATTGATGCTTTGACTCTTTTCTTTTAGCTTGTTAGCAACATTTTAAAAAATTAAAATTAGCAAAAGGATAATCTTCAAACAATTGAGATATCATTATATTGGAAATTTTAGTAACTTTATGTTTACTACATAGTGACTCTAAATGCATTTCTAAATGCTGGCACCTGTGAGTTATGAAGTTTTCACAAGTCCACGGCAAAATTAAAGTTAGCAATAATGATGATGATGAGTATAGTAAGATGAAAGTGAAAAAGATGAAAAAGAAAATATCCATGATAGAACATTTTAGCTAAG
>NW_012150674.1:396885-399937 GCF_000956105.1 Propithecus coquereli | reverse complement strand
ATAGACATTTTAACAATGTTGATTCTGCCGACCCACAAGCATGGTATGGTTTTCCACCTGTTTATGTCCTCTGCTATTTCCTTCCTCAGTGTTTCATAGTTCTCCCTGTAGAGGTCTTTTACCTCCTTGGTTAAATATATTCCTAGGTACTTTATTTTCTTTTTTGCTATTGTGAAGGGTTTTGCTATCTTAATGGTAGCTTGTTTATGTCAGCAGAGAAGAAGCCTGGCGAGCAACTGGCGATAAAATTGCAAAAGGTGTTTTCCACAGCTTGCTGAAAATGGAATATTTTTCCTTGCAAGAAGTAGTCCAAAGCCTGGAAGAAGTGGTAGTCAGTTGGTGCAAGGTCTGGTGAATATTGTGGGTGACAGAGAGTTTCCAAGTCCAGCTTCTGCAGTTTGAACAAAACTACAACATGTGTGCAACCTGTGGATGAGTGTTTATTGTCTTGCAAGAGGATTGGCCTGTCTCTACTGATCAATCTCAGCTGCTTCATCACAAGCATCCTCATCATTTTGTCCAATAGGTTGCAGTAGACATCCATTGTAATCGATATTTCAGGTTCCATTGGTGATAATACCACCAAACACACACCATTTGCTTTTTTGGTAAATATTCAGTTTTGGACTGTGTTTTCGTACTTCGTCTTTATCCAACCATTGTGACTAATACTTGTGACTGTCAAAAAGAATTTATTTTTCATCACACATAACAATATGGTGCAGAAATGGTTCATCTTTATGTCATGACAGCAAAGAAAGGCAAGCTTCCAGATGACTTTACTTCTGACACTCATTTGATTCATGGGGTACCCACCTATCCAGCTTCTTTACCCTGCTGATTTGTTTCAAATGGTCTAATGTTGTTGAAATAGTAACATCAATCCTTGCTGCTAATTCATGCATAGGTTAAGACAGATTCTTTTCCACTACAACTTTCAGCTCATCATTATTCACCTTGGTCTCAGGTCATCCACATGGCTCAATTTCAAGACTAAAATCACCAAAATGGAACTTCTCAAACCATTGGTATACTGTGTGTTCACTAGCCACATCCTTCCCAAACACTTTATTGATATTTCCAGCTGTCTGTGCTACATTGGTTCCATGACGGAACTCATATTCAAAAATAACACAAATTTTTGACTTAGCCATGGTTTCACAAAAATTGCTTTTAAAAATGTGAAAGATAATCACAAGCCAAAATGTGCATTTGAAAGACTGGGGATGTACCTTCATGATAAATATAAAACAAAAAGTGTCAAAGTGAAATGTCAGAGATATCAACTGTCAAACCCAGTACTTAAGGAAATGGGACATTTCATACTTAATAACCTAATATAATAATCATTCTTGAACTAAGAGGCTAAAAAATAAAAGTAGACCCCCCTTTTTTTCCCTAAACACCACAGATACTTTCTCCCAAGAGGCCCCGATTTTTCATGTGTGTGAATGTTGTATGGACCCTCAAAATATGTTGACTATCTCAGAACATAGCTTCTATATAGATATTCCTTATTCAAAACATCATCCCACTTGCTTACCAGCTTGTAAATAATATTCAGAACATGCACAAATCACATTTGCACTATTTCTGGAAAACTAGAAAAATTAACAATGTATAAGTCTATTTCTATCTAAATAGAAAAATACAATGAAATGAAACACTACCCTGGATCAGATCTACAAACCATTTAATCTGATTTTTCACCTTATAGAGTCTAAATATCTAGTTTGTTTGTATTAAAAATTTTTATCCATTTCACACATGATATTATTGGAAAGATATTATAAAATGAATTATTTTATTGCATGCTATATTTGAATGTCAGTGCTTGTGATAATGACTTTTCCTTGTTTATCAAATAGTATTTTCATCTTCTTAAGAAGAGAAACCCCAAGTGTGGGCTGGACACATGACCACTATCCTAAGGACATTTTCCAGCCTTACTTCATCTTGGCTAAGCACATGACCTAGTTTTAGCAAACAGTATGCAAATGTGATAGATGACACTATTTCCTAGTTGGCCCCCTAAAGAGCAATGCTTGTACTTCACCAAGTAATCTTCCCTTTCCTTCCAGCTTGGAAGATGATAGTGACAGGAAAAGATAACTTGGAACCAGGGGCTGTTTCATATTTAGAAGACAATGGAGCTGTTTCAGCAGCTCTTTGCCTTACTTCCAGACTACTATAGGAAAAATGGTACATTTTAACTTTTTTAAGCCACAGTTCTCATTTTACCTAAAGCTTTACCTTCCCTCTTCTACATAGGCATCTGATCTTTGTGGTTGAAACCTTCCATGTCTGTCTGTTCCTTATCATTCACAGGCTATTCCTGGAATAAATTTTTTGCACATGCAATATATTTTTATGTGTGCTTCTAGTAGGATCCAATTTTAACAGGGACTCTTGTTTTCTCATCTTGAGGTATAAACAATCATTTGTTAATAATATGACAGTATCACCAACATTCCATTGCTATCACTGAGAATTATTTAATATGAACTGTATTTCTTCATTAAACACAGAATCATAAGAACAAATATATTGTCAGATGAGAAGTACAGAATATTGAATATTTTATTTAAACCTGGATTAATCAGAATGACTTTTTGTTCCCTAAGAAATACAAGAGACAATTTTGTTGCTCAGCAAACAAAATCAATGAATGTATTTGTCTGTAAATTTTATGGCCAATCCCAGAATCCTCACTCTGACAGTCAGTTGTCATTGTAAAACTTTGTAGACATCACACAGATGGCACACAAAAAAAGGAAAATTTCATGTACTCCAGAATTTTCCATTATGAAAACCCTGAAAATTTAGTTTAAAAAAGTAGTCCAGAAAGTTATTTTATGAAAGTAACACTTAACTGTTTCTGTTATTTTGTTCCTTTAGCCATGCAAGTGAAAACACTCAAAAATATTCAATAGTTTAAAATATGTTTCATTTTGTTATTCAAAAGTTTATATTTGTGTCAGGAAAAAAAAAGTTACCAGATGTCTGGGTAAAACAAACAAATTTCATGTACTCCAGAATTTTCCATTATGAA
>NW_012150674.1:394628-395674 GCF_000956105.1 Propithecus coquereli | reverse complement strand
AAACATATAAAAAATGTTTAATGTCAACTAAACGTTAGGGAAATGCTAATCAAAACCACAATGAGATATCACCTCACCCTAGTCAGAATGGCTATACTAAAAAAGATGAAAAAAAAAAACAAATGCTGGTGAAGATGTGGAAAAAGGGCAGCTCTCATACAGTGTTGATGGAAATGCAAATTATTACAGTCATTATGGAAAACAATACAGAGGTTTCTCAAAAAATTAAGAATAAAACTACCATATAATCCAGCAATCCCATTATTGAGGAGTATATATCCAAAGAAAATGATATCAGTATGTTGAATAGATATTTGCACTCTTGTGCTTATTGCAGCACTATTCACAATAACCAAGATACAGAATCAACCTAAATGCCTATTTCCAGATGAATAGATAAAGAAAATGTGGTATATATAAACAATGGAATATTATTCAGCCATAAAACAGAATGAAATTCTGTCATTTGCAGCAACATGGATTAACCTGTAGGACATTATGTTAAGCGAAATCTGCCACACACAGAAAGACGAACTCTGCATGATCTATATGGAATCTAAAAAATTTGATGCATCAAAGTAGAGAGTAGACTAGTGGTTTACTAGAGTCTGGGGAGGTTAGGGAGGAGTGTGAAGATCAGGAAAGTTTGAGCAACAACTACAAAATTACACTTAGGAAGAATTAGTTTTGGTTTTCTATTACACAGTAGGATGACTATAAATAACAATGTAGTGTATATTTTAAGATACCCAGAAGAGAAGATTTTGAATGCTCTCACTGCAAATGATAAATGTTTAAAATGATAGATATGGTAACTAGCTTGATTTGATCATCATACAACATATACAGGCATCGAAACATCATACTGTATCCCATCAATATGTAAAATTATTATGTGAATCATAAAAAAATTAATTTAAAAAATTAAAAACTTAATTGGGCCTAAATTTAAACTTCTGTTTATTATATGTATATGTTATTTTATAAAATAATTTTAGTTTCAAGTCAGCAATAGATGCTAGTGTCTCAAACCATCCCTCTAGACT
>NW_012150674.1:390548-394578 GCF_000956105.1 Propithecus coquereli | reverse complement strand
ACTTCTGTTTATTATATGTATATGTTATTTTATAAAATAATTTTAGTTTCAAGTCAGCAATAGATGCTAGTGTCTCAAACCATCCCTCTAGACTGCAATTATGTATTCCTACTACTATCTGGGTGTTGGTCATTTCATAATCTATTATAATGTAGCCACAGAACCATCAGAGAATCTGCATTCCCTTTGAAATCTATAATTTTACAGTCCTCTTACATTCCTGATGGCTGCACATCGCACTCGAAGGGCTACTTGATGCTCAGAAGCCATTTTGTCTTCCAGGCCTCAGAACTGTGCTTTTTCTTCTGGGAGTGGGTAAATAAAATCCATTACCCATTTGAATTTCTCATAATTGACCTATGTTCAAAGACAAATGTTTGTTCCTTTGACACTTCTTAACCATTTGAGCCTCAACCCTCATAGCTGTGAACTAAAATAAAATCCTAAGACCCCTGCCTACTGAATGGACCCCCATCTTGGACAAGGGGATCTCAGAGAAAACTTAAAACTGAGTTCCTACCAACGGTGGGATGAGGGGTTGGACATGCCTCATTATACCCCCTCCCTTGTTAACCACTCTCTGGCTTTCTTCCTGGCTTAAACATAACCAGCCTTTTGAAAAGGCTAGCTCCACCTCTGATTTCAATCGGCCACTTAATGCTGCTCCTCCCTTTTGTGGTTACTACACAACAACAGGCTAGTATTCCTTCCTGATAAGAGACCACTGACCACAGAGTGGTTTTGGCCAGTCTATGGAGGATGTGCACAAAGAGTTTTTGTGTCCTCTTTTTTTTTTTTCATGCAAATATCCAGTTACTTAAGCACCAATTTTTGAAAAGACTCTTCTTTATGCATGGAAATATCTAAGAAACTTTGTAAACAATCAATTGAGAAAATAACTCCTTTGGCCTTTATGGAGCATACCACACTAGACAAGCCCTCTTGTCAAAAACAACTAGATGAGACAACTGAACAAAATATAACAAATGTTTCAGACATTAGACAACAATCCCTGTCAAATCATGCAGATGATGCAAACAAATGGAAGAGTATCTCAGCATATCATGTTCATGGATCAGTACAATCAACATTGTTAAAATGTCCACATTACACAAAGTGATTTGCAGATTCACTGCAATCCTCATCAAAATACCAATGTCATATATCACAGATCTAGAAAAAAAAAATCTATACTTTGTTTGGAACCAGAAAAGAGCCCAAATAGCCAAAGAAATCTTAAGCAAAGGGAATAGATGTAGAGGAATCACATTACCAGCATTCAAATTATACTACAAGACTACAGTAACCAAAATAGCATGGTACTGGCACAAAAATAGAGACGTAGACCAACGGGACAGAATAGAAATCCCAGTTATAAAAGCTTCCACATACAACCAACTGATCTTTGACAAAGCAGACAACAATATATACTGGGGAAGAAAACCCTATTCAAAAAACAGTGCTAGGAAAATTAGATAGCCATATGCAGAAGAATGAAACAAGACCCCTACCTCTCACCACTCACAAAAATTAATTTAAGATGGATAAAAGACTAAAATCTAAAGCATGAAACCATAAGAATTCTAGAGAAAAATGTAGGAAAACTCTTCTAGATATTGGCCTAGGCAAAAAATTTGTGACTAAGACCCCAATGGCAATTACAACAATAAAAATAAACAAGTGAGACTGGATTAAATTAAAATTTTCTGCTACAGCTAAGGAAATAATCAACAGAGCAAATACACAAACTACATAATGGGGGAACATATTTGCAAACTATACAGCCAATGAAGGGCAATATCCAAAATCTACAAAGAACTCAAACAAATCAGCAAGAAATAAACAATCCCATTAAAAAGTGGGCAAAATACATGAACAGAAGTTTTTCAAAAGAGATAGACAAATGCCCAATAAACATATGAAAAATGCTCAACATCACTAATCATTAGGGAAATGCAAATTTAAACCACAATAAGATCTCTATCATTTTACCCCTGTTCTCTTAAATGAGAATCTGTTCAGCTAGAAGGGCTTTCATAGAAAGACCTTTCCCAAAAAATAATATGGAATTTTATGTATCCCACAATGTATAATAAACATAATGCTTACATGAAGTCCAGTATGCTATGCATTAAGAACTACAGTAATTTTTTCCAAACAACAGAAAAGTTTTTACAGAGAAAGCACAATTGCTTTAATATAGGTCCATCAGGGGAAATATCAAAGATGGGAAATTTTGTATTACTTTCAAACATTAGGTAGATATGCCTATTTCTCACATATGTACAACATAAAAATAGAATTTTCTCTGGTCATCTATAGCTACGGTCAAGCCAAGTCTGCATTGATTTACAGGTCAGCATGAGTAATATAATTCAGTTCACAAAAATGTTTCACTTCTTTTTATCACAGAGTAATCTGGATTCTACCTGACTTAATTCATAAAACAAATTCAGCTGTGTTAAATTCTTAGCACTGATTAGATTGTGTCTTCTGAATGTTGGCTAAAACAATTAAGCTTATTTAAAGCTTACAACAATTAGATGATTGCTTAGCATTTTCTATTTAAAAAAGAAGTTCAGATTGTTCAATAGAAAAGTTTGAAGAAAATGCAACACTAAAATCAAAATGTACTATATTTGGTGTCAAATTCATTTGCTACTATCTTTTAATAAGCTGTAGTTTGCTCAATCCTATCTGAAAGTCTTTGCTCATACACCTTAAATAACAAATATTCTACTAGTATCTTTTTTTGGTTATTTCAAACTTAATAATGCTGCTACAATTGTACTTCAAGTGATTGGACTTGCTATGAGAACGGCCACTGCTAGCAGCATACATTTCAACTACTTTGAAAGGTAGTTATATCGGTATGTGCTTTTTGCATGTGAATGAGTATTTTCATGTGGGAGGTAGTATCTGCTTCCAGTGTGCATTCCGAATGCTGTGGAGGAGGCAGCTGTTCATGTAATGATTCGGAAGCATTCCATGGAGAGCCTACCTCTCCTTAACTCAATCTTGGCCTCTAATGATGTCAGAAATTTTTTTTTTTCATTTGCAGAGATAGCATTTATGGTAAGAAATTTCATCATTAAAATCAGATCCCTGGTTTTGACTTTGTCATTTTATCATTTAGTCATTCATTCATTCTTCAAATATTGAATAAGTGCTCCTGTAACCCATGTATGTTGTGTACAAAGAGGCATTAACATACATCATCAATGCTAAACAGCCTATGTCATTAGGGAATTGCCAATTAAAACAATGAGATATCACTACACACATTAGAATATCCAAGATACAAAACATTGATAACACCAAATACTGACAGGGATGTGAAAAAATAGCGACTACTTTCCTTGCTGGTGAAAGTGCAAAAAATGTATAGCCACTTTGGAGGACAACTGGCAGTTTCTTACAAAACAAAGTACAATCTTATGATAGAATCTAGTAATCAATATTCTCTGATATTTACCCAAAGGAGCTGAAAACTTATGTCTATAAAAATACCTGCACATGGATGATTATAGCAGGTTTATGTGTAATGGCCAAATTCTGGAAGCAAGCAGGATGTCCTTTAGTAAGTGAATAGATAAATAAATGGTAGTACATCCAGACGATGGATTTTTATCAGTGCTAAAAACAAATGAGCTATCAAGTCATAAAAAAAATGTATGGACCTTAAATTCATATTACTAAGTGAAAGAAATAAATCTAAAAGGATACACACTATATAATTCCAACTACACAAAATTTTGAAAAAGGCAAAACTATGGAGGAAGTAAAATGTTCAGGGGTTTCCAGGGGATAAGAGAGGGGGAAGAAGGGAGTAATAAGTGGATCACACACGATTTTTCTGCTATTGAAACTACTCTGTATAAGACTACAATGGTGGATACATGTCACTATGTATTTGTCCAAACCCTCAGAATGTACAACACCAAGAGTAAATCCGAATGTAAATTATAGACTTTGAATGATAATGATGTTTCAGGGTAGATTCATTGATTGTAACACATATATCACTCCA
>NW_012150674.1:387828-389068 GCF_000956105.1 Propithecus coquereli | reverse complement strand
AAGAAAAAAGCAAAGCGGCTAAATTTCAAACCCAGGTTTTAGCCTGCATCAGATCTCCTGTCGCTAAGGCCCAGGCTCATAAAAACCATATTCCTGCCTTTTACCCAAAAGCATGTCTGTGCAAATAATTCGCCTTAGGAGGGATTCTCTCCCATGAAGCAATTGTCGCTGTGCTATGAGTCTACAAAGCCATTTCCACAATACAGGTACATTTGAAGGGACGTATTACTGTCTGCAGAAGTGCCACAGTGAAGGATATGTAGGGAGACTTCATCTAAAAGGAGGAAAAAAATCTGAAGCAGCTAAGAACTGTGCAGCACTGTGCAAAGTGTCCAAGGTACAAGAAAGAAGACAAAATATTTGCCATCTAGGAATTTGTAATCTAACTCTTGTGTGTATAGAAAAAGAAGAGGCACTCTACAGCCTTAATAGATGCAATACGACCAATTTGCTTGCCTATCAAACTCTATAGGGATTTCCTATAAGCCAGTGGTTCTTAAAATGTGTTCTCTGAACCAACAGCATCAGCATCATCTGGGTACTCATTATAAATTCTCAGGCTCCCAGCTGATTCCAACCTACTGAATCGAAACACTAAGAGTGGGGCCTGCCTATTTAACAATCACTTCAGGTGATTCTACGTCTCACTCAAGGTTAAGAAGCATGACTAAAAGTAAATGTAATAACTTGCCCCTGATTTATCCAGACAGAATCTTACGGGCAACTCCTTTTCTAGTTTTGTGCTCACAGCTGAGGAAAATCTCTCTAGTATATCAACTGCAAATATTTTAAATTGACTACTCCCATTCTATCACTTCTGCCATCCCACCTTGTGCGATTTTAAGTAATGTGGATTATGTAACACATGGCTACCTTCATATGCTACTCTGGTACCATTACTATGCAGTCCTCTCAAATATGGGAAAAGCAGATCCACAAATCCTTCAGGCTGCAATATTGTTATGGAGCTAATTTTCATGATGATGAGAATGTGATTCAAAAAGCCTTATAACTATGTGATGTAATGCATGTGTTAATTACCTAGATTGAACCATTCTACAATGTATACGTACTTTAAATCATGTTGTATATGATAAATATATACACTTTTATTTGTCAATTAAAAAATTTTAAAAGCCTTTAACATAAATCTTGCACTATACACTCTTCATGAATAATGAATCAGCCACCTGAACTACTCTTTTTTTTTTGAGACAGAGTCTCGCTTCTGTTGCCTGGG
>NW_012150674.1:376345-377711 GCF_000956105.1 Propithecus coquereli | reverse complement strand
ATTCAATATTTTATGATAATATACAATATGGAAGCAATATAAATGTTCTACAGAAAGAAATGGTTAACTAAATAAATAGACGTTTATCCAATGGATAATTTCTTTCCCCCCTCTTTCCCATGCACTTAGATTGTGATCTGGGACATCAGTAGAGAACAATAGCTATTAAATTTCTTACAAGGACATGATCAGGACTAAGACCCTGGTTAAATGAATCTTGTGTTTCCCATAAAAGATTCAGCTAAGAGCAATCCCTTTAAGACTTTTGTATAACTAAATGAATCTGTGTGATAGACATAAAGATAGACCAAATTTCTTGGGTAATTTTTGACCTAGATGCATCAAAAAACAGAGAATGCAGGATACTTTGGGGAGGATTTATTATAAGTTTCTCCACTCAAGTCCATACTCCAAAACCAGGTAATTATACTTTTAAGAGAGAGATTTCTTGGTTGCAAGTAACAGAAACAATGCTAGCTATCTTACAAAGTGTGTGTGTGTGTTTGTGTGTGTGTGTGTATGTGTAAGAACTGGTGTGTACATAGATTGCAATATGTATAGGGTGCCTGGGGGATTAAGTTTGGAAAACAGTCAGGGCCCATGGAAACTCAGGAGGCTGTGCAGGTGAACAATACTCAAGATTATACTGCAGCTACTATTATTGGATCCTCTAAACATTAAAAATCCTGGTGGAAAATGTTTAAATGGGAGACTTAGGTAATGTCACCATGCAAGAGGACAAATTGCAGGTGGTTTGGGCTTCCCTCGGCTTCTGTAGCAGAAGCAGCAGAAGCAAGCAGTAAAACTACAACCGATAGAAAATACTTCAGATGGGAAAATAAAATCTAATAGGAAAAGGGGATAGGCTGAATGTTCTAAAGCTAAAAATTGACAAAGCCTGCTGTGATAACCTCCAGGCTGTTTGGTATTTATCATGGGTAATCTCAAAAACAATAAAATATTCTATTTTCAGGGTCATATTCTTAATAACAATAATACAAACTCTTCCTCCATTCAGGGTGCCCCTGGTCACTTTCACTTCAGATTAGAATGTGATGGATTACTCTTAACATGAGTTGCCAGATGATTCCATATAAGTTTCTCTTGTCTGTCAGATTTGAACTGTCTGTGCTTAACTTATTATAGCATTTGTTACTTATTTTATTACCTCTGGCTCCCACCTCTCTGTCTCACTTGGAACAACACGAGTACAGGGTGGTACTGTGCTTTAAGAGGTGATATAGTTCTCTAATCTCCTTCTTTAATTGGCTAGATGATATTTTCTGCTTATTTGGGATATAAAATATTTCCTTCTAATATTGTTGTCTATTAATACTTCTGAAAAGTTCTGTAAAACTATTTCCCC
>NW_012150674.1:374196-376295 GCF_000956105.1 Propithecus coquereli | reverse complement strand
TTTTAATAATATAAATAATACCTGAAGTCAAAGGATTATCTTGAGGGAAAGGGAGGAAGGTCATACTTAGTGAATGGCTATTTCAAACACTGAGCTAGGTTTTTCATGTAATACTGATGCAACAAATCACGCAGACTCTTTGCAAAGACCAATGTTATTGTCACTCTAGCATTCTAACTTATGCTGGGTTCACAATGTATAAATGACCTATGATAATGATTTTATCTTTAATTATTTTCAAAATTTGAATAATAATCACCCCATAAAGAATTCATGACAAATGTAGGATTTTGAAACACTAAATACCATTTCACTTTCAAAATTCTGACAGACCTATAACGTGTACAAATCTTGTGCCCACATTTAATTCTTCTTGTGGTATTCCTGCTGTGATCTGTGCTTTCAGCCTAGCACTGGGGTTTGAAAGCATTAGAGTCTATGAATGAAGTGTCATCACATCTGTCTTAATTGCATTTCCATCTGCTCATGCAGTGAGCACCTGTACGTGGCTGATTAGACAAGAACAAGGGAAAAATTTCATAATACTCTTTTCCTTATAGTTAAAACCAAGGTTTTTTCATTTTTTTATATAAAAAACTGTTATAAAGGAAGAAATACGAAACAGAATTCACAAGATGAATGTTCTAGTCTTGGGTCTCCCATTTACAAGCTGTCACCATGGTCATATCTGTACCGTGACATTTCTAAACCTTGATTTTGCCATCTGTAATGTCTGCCTCTTTTCTTTGTTCCTGTGAGAATAAAAGGAAACAATGAATGCGCAAGTGCTTTGTCAATATTACATAAAAAACAAAATGTTTCATGCGCCATATATTCATATGTCACCAATACTGGAATGTACACTAAAACTCACAGGATGTAGGATTTTACTAAAATACTTGGTGTGCTGGTTGACTGAAAACAATTTGTATGGGCTTCTACTGTTTCCATATGGTTAAATTGCTCTCCATTTTGGTGAGTTTAAAATGGTGGATAAAAACAAGCAGGAAGAGAGACTATTAAAGAATTGATAGGTAATTAACATTTTAAACATGCTTTTTAATCCTCCAAAATGTTTTAATCCCCTTGAATGGTTTAATAGTTACACTACTGAGCTGTTACAACAGGGGCAGAGAACAAAGCATTTAGATTAGGGAGTACAGCTGAGACTGCAGCAAATAGAGCAAGCAAATACAGCATGAAATCGTTCCAGATGGATGTAAGTACTCATAATTAGTAGCAAATATTGTGCAGAGCATATTGGAGGGAACAAACCTCCTTTAGCATGCCATTGAATTACACTAGCACTGGTATACAAGGTGAATTTTCAGTAATCGTAAGCAAAGACAGAAAAAGTCTACAAATGATAATAACTACTCTGATATAAGAAATTGATAGCCAAATCAAGAGTGATGTGGGAAAGATATTGTCTGATGCATATAAGGAAATCAGAACAACCTGGACATTATACATTACACGGAGGTAGAAGGCAGAGGATGGGGAAGAGGGTACTGAGGATAAAGAGATGGGGTGGCGGGGTTGGGTTGGAGAGGAAAGAGAGGTGGGAAAAGGAAGAGACCCACATGAAACCAGAGTCGAATAGAACTAATAGTTTGTATTAGTTCCTTAACAAGGTTTGATTAGAAATGGAAGGAAAATCTTGTGAAGACCTCATTGTTTATCAGTATAGTTTGGGAAAATTACTTGCTAAAGTAACTGCATGGCACATTGCTCAAAAAGCCCACGCAAAATGTGCATCGGTCATTCTCAAAGAAAGGCTTACGTTGACTTCACGAAATTTTGAATTAAACATTTTCTCCAGATGCTATTAAAATTTTTTACTGCAGGTTCTAAAGAATACTGGCTCAATGGAATAGTCATAGTAATAACATCATGGACAAGTTTGTGATTAAAAACATTTGAGAAACCTTCCCTTTTGCTGAAGGACATCTCAGAACCTGATTTTTAAAGAGAGCCTGATGAGTCTTCAGGGGCAGAGTAGAGGTTGCATCACTTGTAGTAGAACTCAGTCTCCTTGGAAAAGCCTTTCTGACAATTAAATCAAAACTGAAGTAGCCAGAGGGGATAAACTCAGGTTA
>NW_012150674.1:372745-374146 GCF_000956105.1 Propithecus coquereli | reverse complement strand
CATTGCCACATGAGAAAAAAAAATTCCTTGGAGCAATAGTGTTTTATTACCAAAATAGAATAAAAACTTTGAAAACAAAATGGTCCTTTCTAATTTAATGAAAAATTTGTTATTTTTTTAATTGTTTTCTGTGTGTGAGTTATATGCAACTTTTAAAATAGTTCTGGCGGCTCCCAAGGTGAAGAGACATGTGAGTTACATATGTTTCACAGAGCCCCAGGCTCAAAACTAGCGTGAGCTAAATACAACTTGTGTGGTAGTTACTGTGATGATAAAACTGCCTTCATTTGCATTAAGTGGCCTTAGACCAGGAAAGCTATGTGAAAGTTTCTAAAGTAGCAGATTAATAGTGAAGAATCTAAAGTCTAGTGAAATAATGAATTGTATAACAGAGCACAGATTAAACTATGACTATCCTTGATGTTTACTATAATGAAACATATGATAAATAAGCACACTGAATAAAAAGGATATTAGAAATGTTTTCATGTATACATATTTTCACAAATATACGTATTTTAAATAAGTGAATTTTATATAATTGATTGTATTTTTCTTCTTTTGTCTTTATAAGCTTTCCGTAAAATCTATTCACTGCAATTTCAATGTTACGTTTGCAAATGCATTTTGCAAAAATATTTGCTCCATCAAGGATATCATGATTGTTAGCAAACATTTCATTCTATTTGAATTGATTTTTCCATTGGAATTTTTTTTTTTTTTGAGACTTCTGATTCTAATGTTATGTTCCTAGACAGAGAAAATATCTATGGTGGGTAAATGTTATCTTCTCTGAATATTTGAAACATTTTGATTTTACTATCAGACCACTTTCAATATTTTATGATATTTAAGTAGTTATTCTTCAATTATATCTCAAGTAGCAGAATTATGAGCCCTATCTTTAGCCATAAAAAACTCATGCAAAAGTATATGCCACCGACCTCCATGCCTCGCTTATCATGCCCACTTTGTAGACGCAGAGAAATACATCTAGCTTTATCTCTATTGTATTGCCAAACTTCTCTTGCTAAGACAGATGTAGTACTTCTACATTTTTTTGGCCATTACTCAGTCTCTCCTTTTTATTAAAATATCTTTATCAAGAATAGCTCTTATTTCCCTTAAGGTAAAACCAAAATCTCTCAGTTGAATGAAAATTAATATGATTGTACTTTAAATATATTAGCTCATTAAAAACTTGAAATAACATCATAAGTTATGATTGTTTCAAAGGATTAAACATATACAACATCAAGGTGAGGACACTTAGAAAGATTAAGTGAATCTCTTAAACTCACATGGCAAGAAAAAAGCAAAGCGGCTAAATTTCAAACCCAGGTTTTAGCCTGCATCAGATCTCCTGTCGCTAAGGCCCAGGCTCATAAAAACCATATTCCT
>NW_012150674.1:371391-372695 GCF_000956105.1 Propithecus coquereli | reverse complement strand
GAGCAATAATATTTTGAAATAAATCTTTTGTTCTTAGAAGTAGGTCTCAACAACGAGCTTAAAATATTCAGTAAACTATGCTATACATAAATGTACTGTCATCCAGGCCTTAGTGTTCCATTTATAAAGCACAGGCTGGGTAGGTTTGACATAATTCTTAAGGGCCCTAGGACTTTCAGAATGACAAATGAGCATCACCTTCAACTTAAATTCACTAGCTATGTTAGCCCCTAACAAAGAGTCAGCTTGCCCTTTGAAGCCAGGTGTTGACTACTTCTCTCTAGCTATGAAAGTCCCAGATGGCATCTTCTTTCAATATAAAGCTGTTTCATCTACACTGAAAATCTGTTATTTAGTATAGCCACTTTTATTAATGATCTTAGCTACATCCTCTGGATAACTTGCTGCAGCTTCAACATTAGCATCCACTGCTTCACCTTGCAGTTTTATGTTATGGAGCTGACTTCTTTCTTTAAGCCTCATGAAATCGCCTCTTCTAGCTCAAACTTTTCTTTTGCAGATCCCTTCTCTCTCTCAACCTTCATAGAATTAAAGCGAGTTAGGGCTTTGATCTAGATTGAGCTTTGGCTTAAGTGAATGTTGTGGCTGGTTTGATCTTCTATCCAGACCACTAAGACTTTCTCCATATCAGCAATAAATCTGTTTCACTTTCTTATTCATGTATTCACTGAAGTAGCACTTTTAATTACCTTCAGGAACTTTTCCTTTGCATTCATAACTTGGCTAATTGTTTGTGACAAGAGGTCTAGCTTTCAGCATATCTCAGCTTCCTCACTAACCTTCATCACTTCTAGCTTTTGATTTAAAGTGAGGGACATGCAACTTTTCCATTCACTGGAACATGTATAGGCCATTGTAGGGTTATTAATTGGCCTAATTTCAATATAGTATGTCTCAGGGAATAGAGAGGTCTGATGAGAGGGAGAGATGGGGGAATAGCTATTCAGCAGAGCAGTCAGAACACAGACAGTATTAACTCGTTAAGTTCCCAATCTTCTATGGGTCCAATTCACAGCTTTCCAAATCAATTTTATTAGTAACATCAAAGAGCACTCATTACATATCAACATATTTAATAATAATGAAAATGTTTCGAAGATTGTCAAAATTACCATGTGATCTAGAGACACAAAGTGAGCATGTGCTGTTGAAAAAACGGCACTGATAGAATTGCTTGATGCAGGGTTGCCACAAACCTTCAATTTGTAAAAAAAACCACAGTATCTTCAAATCTCAATTAAGCTAAATACAATAAAATGAAGTATGCCTGTACTCTCCTGTTT
>NW_012150674.1:369112-371341 GCF_000956105.1 Propithecus coquereli | reverse complement strand
ATTTCTTTCTATTTTTTTTAGTAGAGACGGGGTCTCGCTCTTGCTCAGGCTGGTCTCGAACTCCTGAGCTCAAACAATCCGCCCTCCTCGGCCTCCCAGAGTGCTAGGATTACAGGCGTGAGCCACCGTGCCCGGCCACCTGAACTACTCTTGTAATATCCACATTCACAGACATTTCTTTGATATTTTTAAGAGCCTTGGAACTAAGCATTGCCCTTGCTTGAATTTCACTCCCATTTTCCAACAAGTTAATTAGGGTACTGATGTCAAATGTAGACCTGACTAATGTTTTAAACTCAACATCTTTTGGCCTGGAGTTCATTTAGATTCCCGCTTAAATCTTAGAGTTAAAGGAAGATTTTTTTCTATCTAAGTTACTCTCACTACCTTAGGAGAGTAAATATCTTCATCAAAGAGTGAATTGCATATAGTCATAAATTATGATTTATAAAGAAGTCATTAGTAACATAAATATAAGACTGTACACTTAAAAGTTGCACAAATGTCATCAGGCAATTTTCTTGCACATTTATTTGTTGAAGTTCTCCTAACAACCTTATAAGACTTGCTATAATGCCCATTTGCAAGTAAGATAAATAAAACTCTGAATTTCACATTATAATATTACATAGTCCTAATCCTGGGAGCTTATTTGATCCTTTTATTAGTTAAAACAAACTGGGTTTGAGATAGAAACCCAAATAGCAGAGTCTTAAACTGGATAGAAAATTTCTTTCTCTGACTTTCTGACATAAAAGTCAGTGTTATGACTCTGTTCCATGAGGGTGTTAAGGACCAGACTCCTTCTGACTTGACGTGTTGTCACCTCCTTGGTGTTGCCTTTGCCTGTTTGTTCCACAATATCCTCATCTTTGTACCCACATTCTGCCATCAAGGAAGGAAAAAAGAAAAAAAAAAGAGGAGAGTAAATGCTTTTCCTTTAAGGCTATAACCTGAAAGAGGCCAACATTTCTTCTGTTTATATACCAGTGGCCAGAACTTAGGAACATGATCCCAGCAATCTGCAAGGGAGGCTGAGAAATATGTATTCTGGGTGGTCAGATAAAGGTGGAATATCTTTACAGAGCAGAGAGAAGAGCTGTGGGGGGACAACGATCAGTCTTTGTCACAGTTCGTCACTCTTCTCTCATTCCAATTCAGAATCTAGATCTTAATTCTTAAAATAGAAAGTGAAAAGTAGTAAACAACAAATCTTCAGTACTGAAGTTAATTAGCAGAGTGTATGAGAAGCACCTTTTTAGTAGTTAACATTAGTCCTACAAGTGTCACACACTTCATGAGACTGTAGGAATCAACTAATTAAGAACTCTGGTCCTTGTTCTGAAATACTTAATATCCATTTGTTGAGGAAATGGCTACATTATAGGCGAAGGATTTAATCAATATTACTCACCCTGGGGTGCTCAAACTACCTTCCTCAGAATCACCTGGGGTACTTCGTAATAAATCAGAATCCTCATCCTAGCTCAGACTGGGTGAATCAGAGTTTCTGATCATGTGGCCCAAGAACCTGCATTTTAGAATTGCTCCCAGGAGAGTCTTATGAACACTAAAGCTTTAAAACTACTATAGAGTTAGAGGGGGAAACAAGTAGAGTTTAATTCTTTCAGAGTATCTCTGTCTTATCTTATGTCCTCCCGTTGATAACATTATTCTAGGTTGGCCTCTTTTTTTATGGATTCTAATCTCTGTCAGGTGTTAGAACTCAGACGTTACTGGAGGAAAATACACAGAATCACCAAAAACAATTAGATTTTAGCAGTTATTATATTATACAACCCTCTTAATAGCCCTTAACCTCTCCTTAGCTAGCAAAATGTAGTATTCATATTTAACAGACAGGTAAACTAAACTGACACTCAGAGAGATCAAGAGACTTGTGCAATGTCACACAGCTCTATAAAGGCAGAGAGGGGTTGAAGATCATTACTTGAACCCAGGTTTTGGTCTCTTGCAACTGTCTCCCAATGATAAGGAGTGTGAAGTCATCATCTCTAGTATTCAGACCTTCGGCGTGGCCACCTCTAACCCATTAGGATGTTTTAACATCTTTCTCCTCAGAGCCTACAATTTATCCCAAAGAGAAGGTCTACTTAGCAATTTTTAATAATATAAATAATACCTGAAGTCAAAGGATTATCTTGAGGGAAAGGGAGGAAGGTCATACTTAGTGAATGGCTATTTCAAACACTGAGCTAGGTTTTTCAT
>NW_012150674.1:356148-357652 GCF_000956105.1 Propithecus coquereli | reverse complement strand
GGACATCAGATGAGACAATTGAACACATAGATGGCCATGATAATTTGTGAAGAAGAATACAAAGGATAATTATAAAGGAAAGTAATATATGTATATATACACATATATACAACATACATACATGCACACACACATACTATCCACACACACATGCATGCCATGGCAAATTGACCAGAACAACAGTTTATATGCATGCTCTTGGTTAACATGGGCAAACTGACTAGGACAAGGGTTTACATGTACACTATTGTTTAAACTTCTCAACAACTTCTCTTAGATTTATTATTCTATTCATAAATGAGAGAATTAAGTCAATAGCTTTAATAAAAAAACAGCAATTAACATTTACTAAGCACTTTCCAAATTCTAGGGATTATGGTAAGCATATAACTTCAGTTTTCAGATGGCATTACCTGAGAGAAGTTTAAATCCCATTTTTGAGGTCACAAAAGTTGTATAAGGCAAAGCTGTTATTGAAACTCATCTTGTCCTGACCTCTAAAAACCTTGCTTTTTACTGTCATGCCATAAACTAACTTTGGTGTGATGTTTGCCTCAGGACCCTTCGTGATCATATCTACAGTATCAACACTTCACACCTTTAAGTGATAAATGTATAGAAATAGGAAGTAGATAAGTCAAGGGGTGCAAAATTCTGTATTCAAGTTTTTTTTTCAAGTTTAGTTGTGGGATTCTGAATAAATCTATAATTCCCTTAAGATCAGCTGTTTCAATGAAAGGTAGTAAACATTTGTTGTTTATCCTCTATCTATCCCCCTTTCACTAACATGGAACGTAGATGAATCAATTACTACTATAGCTGACAAACAACTTGCAACCATGGGGACACAGCCTGTCTGAGAATGGAGTCATCACACAGAAAGCCAAGCCCAGAAATGGAAAAAGGGAAACTAGTCCCAGGGAGATCATTGAGCTGTATGTCTAGACGAACTTAAAAACCAATCTATTGCCTGAAGTTAATTATCACAGCCTTTATTTATTTTTGAGTCTGTTTGAATTTCCTATCATGACCAAAAATATTATAAATGCTATAAGTATATAAGTACTCTTTGAGCTTAAAATTCTGTAATTTCTTTGTCAAGGATTGTTAAGGCAACCTGGCTTTGCATTAAACATCACTCTATGTGAATAACACTCATTCTTGATGAAGATACAATAGAGTTTGCTTTATAGGTAATGGAGACATATATATCAGTGTAATGACCCAACACCTAATAAGTACACTATACTTACTCTTATTAGTAGTAGTACTCTTACCATTATTATGGGACAACATTTGATTGATTCATTTTCTTAACTACAGTATATAACAATGAAACTGAGAATGTTAGTGATACAGCCATTTTTTACCCAGCTCCCTCTAAGTTACCTAATGCACACTAACTTTGATTAATATTCCACTGAAACATACTCTCACTTTTTTCATGCAGAAAATCATCCTGTTACAGTTATAATTTGTTGTTTAATCATCTTAAAGGATGATT
>NW_012150674.1:343561-345553 GCF_000956105.1 Propithecus coquereli | reverse complement strand
TTAATTTTTAAAACTCATACCCAGATATTCTGATTAAATTTTTCAGAAGTAGTACCAAGAATCAGATATTCTAGTGGAGAGGCCAGAGGACAGGTGTTTTTTTACAAGCTTTGCACGTGACTCTATTGTTAGGATTAAAAACTACAGATTTAAGCCATGTATCTACTGTTTTTCTACCTACAAAAAAGGACAATAGACTTGGATAATTGTAAGATCCCTTCCTGCTCTTGTACATTATGATTTTTTCCAATAATTACAGAGGCTTTATAATTTGAACAAATCTCAGAATAAGAGTTGATTTGGTGTCAAAGTACCATCTGTTATCTGTCAAATCTTTCATATATAAGGCTATGCCTCTTCCTAGTGTATTCCTATTATAGAACATGCTGGCATTTGTCTTGAACAGGGATAAACCTTACTCTGTTTTAAGCCTAAGAGTGAGAGTTGTAGACATAAGAAGGAATAGTTGAGGAGAATAAGAAAGAAGGGTATTTAGGTTAAAAATTATTAAGCAGTCTACAAATCTTGAGCCCTTAGCCTTTGAGACTTAAAAATAAAATTGCTATTTAAATACCATCACAGAAAAAAAAAATCACCCCTTTCTCCCCCACACATATTCAAGGTGCTATCACATGAAATTAAGAAAATTTCACAGTCTTCCTTAATGTATTATCAATATTAAATAGGAGCAGTAAACTACTTTTCCTCTCCTTCTGTGGCAAAATATGACAGGGGCTAGATGCCATGATAGTTGAGCAAATAATCGATACAAACATTGTAGAGTATGAATCATGTTCAGAAATATTCCAGTTACATTACTAGGCAGTGTCATCAATATCAAGGGTGAGAGTTGAGCCTTATTTCCATTTATATTCTAGCTTGCTATCATTTTGGTTCTTTCCTCTTGAACATGAAAGACCAGACAAGAAGAAACTGAGACAGCTATAATTTGACCGTCACACAAAAGCACCCCTAGAGTTCCATATCTTAACTCCTTTGCTGGTTTCAGGGGTATTCATATTCTTTGAAAGTAATTGTGTTTTAACAGTAAGATGCCTATGAGCAGATAAGTCATCAGGCTTTCTTCAGGAACATTTGCAATGATCATTTAGCAGTGACAAAGGATTCCATAAAGATAAAAGCCTAAGGATTTTCTCTCGTCAATATTCAATTGTGTTATAGTATTAAATTCAGTAGCACATGCAATTTGGGATATTAATGATTGATAACTTGACTTGATTTTATTTAGCATAATTTTTATGGTGTCAGAGTTTCTTCAGCCTAGAATTTTAGCCTCTATAAAAATAGATGGTTTCTTAACAAAAATGCTAAAAAATAGAACAAAGAGATTTAATCGCTGGCATGAGCCTTGTACCATGAAATAGTACAGCATAAATGAAATCAGATTAATGATGGAAAACCAGGTTTTCAATAAAGGATATTTTTCCATGGGTATAGAAATATATATAATGGGATTCCTAGGGAATCCTTTCTAATCTAGTTGGGATCAACCTTTTAATAATTATTTGGAAGAATATATATAAAAAATGAAAAATGATTACAAGTAGAACTCAGATTTAATTTTGGGAAAAAAAATGATTATGAGAATACAACCTATGGCTATATTTCCCTGTATATAAAAATGGGTTGATAAGTGTAACCATCTCATATGGCTGTTAATAGAATAAAATATCAAATATAAAGCATTTGTTAATAGAATAATGCCTGTGATGTAAATGCTAGCAGTTAGTGGCAGCAGGGGTGATAAGGGTGTGAAAGAAAAAGGATTCTTAATTTGAGATTAAGCACGGGCTTCATAGACTTCAAAATGCCTGAAACTGTATGAAAATCTTTTATAGTATATACATTTTTTTCGAGGAGATGGTCCAAATCTTTCATCATATTCAAAGTGCCAGTCATACCAAAATATTAAAAGTTCCCTGATATACTGTCTCATGGTACTATACAAATCCAATTTAAAGTAGAAAATAG
>NW_012150674.1:328476-329676 GCF_000956105.1 Propithecus coquereli | reverse complement strand
TAGTTATATTGTCAATGAAATCCCACACCTTCAGTTCATGGACAGGCCAGTGTTTAGAGTGAATTCAAAATAGTGAATATTGTAGTGATAAATTAATTTGCCTTGTTTTATTGATAAGGTTGCTGCTGAGATACCAGTCATCTGGTGAGGCTGCTGTTAACAAGATTTTGGAAACGGAGTGAAATTGGCATAAAAGAAAAATAAAGTTTAATACTCTTTTAGGAGTAGAGTTTTCTAGTGCTTGGTGAATTTACAACTCTGAGGAAAGCTTGCTGTATCAGTGTGTATTCTGTATGACTTTCGATAGAATAGGGATATCAAGCTTAATTTCCCAATTTACTGAGAGTCAATTTGGTTTTGTCTTCTTTTAAGCCATCCCTGAGTCTCAGAGGGACACAAATACTATACCACATTCAGTATCTTTAAGACTAATTATAGAACACCAGTCTTGGAGAATTTAGTAACATAAGCTAAGATGAAATGAAAGATCAAAAGTCCTAAATTGTTCTCTAAAAAACTGTTATTGTAATTTTTTAAAAATGTATTTCACTTATAGTAGAGCTGCAAACTATTTTTCTAATCTATAATGAAAGCAAAATCTATTCCAAGGCATGTAGCAATCTCAAATAATATCGATCCTATTCGAGAGGAAGAGAAGTAGGTGGGGCAGATGGTAGAGCTTCTGTGGAATAAGTAAACAAGGAAACATTATCATATTTTAAGAATCAAGAGCATGGAAAGAATTATGATTCAGGAAAAATTTATAGTTTTTCTTAAATATTCTCTTTATTTTGAGAGAAAATAAAACTGTCTACTTCTCTCAGATCCGATTCATGCTTTATTGAAATGATTTTGATAACTGGCATTTCACTACTAAGAACAATGTCAAGTTTAGTACCACTTGAAAGGGTAGTTGTGTACAAAGATAACTGCAGACCAGACCGGACATGGTTCTCTGAAAGACGAAGTGGGAAATAGAGAAGGAGAGAGGATTAGAAGAGGGAAGAATAGGGAAGGGAGGAAAATGGAGCACTAAGTGATTGGGTTTTCAATTTGGGGAAGCTGGTGTAGATTATCAGTATGACCTTGGGGAAGCCCTATCTTATAAAGATACAATTAAGTGGTCTTACTAAATTGTTGCCTTTAATCAGATGAGGATGTAGTGGAAATATAAACTTCTCTCACACTCATCTTAACAAA
>NW_012150674.1:322176-324650 GCF_000956105.1 Propithecus coquereli | reverse complement strand
TAAACAACTGTATGACTTAACTCTCTGATGTATACTGCCTCTTCCTAAAAAATATTTCTTATAAGTCATTGTGAGAAAAAAAAAATCTCTGTGATGAATGTGTAAAAGGAATATCTAGCTTCCAGGCAGGTTAACAGATTAACAGATAGAATCACACTGTATACCATGAATGCTTTATGGTCTGTAAAATTTAAAATGTGAAAAGTAATTCGAAATGGTGAATTGGCAAAACACTCTAAATAAAAAATACAAAAAACAGAAAAAGTTTTAAATTTCAGGCATAATTATAAGTATATATTCCTATAATGAGTTCGGGGCATATATGTCAACAAAAGTGTCTAAGTGACTTAACTGCCCAAATAGCCCAGGTGCGTAAGTGTGGATACTTGAGGCCAGAAATAGTTGCTCATCCAACAATTTACTATAAGAATGTTTCTCCTCACATGGAAATTGAACCCTATTATTCTCTAATTCATAATTCCTTAAGATCTTTCCAACAACAAAAAGATATAAATAAAAATTCCTTAGGTGTTATGGAGTGCTTTCAAAAGCCTGTTTCCACCACTGATCTGAAATCACTCCCTGCCAAGCTACACCTCTCCTCTGCTCCGGCTTATGGTTTCCCAAATACACCGTGCTGGAAGATATTCTTTTACTTCTCGTTACATTTGCCTCCTCTTCCTTTTCTTTCCAGAAACAAACAAATCTTATCTCAGCGTCACCTCCACCATGAAGTTTTAACATTCCTAAGTACCCAACTTTTGCCTACCCTGTTATCCATGGCACTTTTTAATAAAATGACATTAATAAGAAGATTAATATTATTTCAAGTTTTCATTCTTTTCATGTATGCCTTTTTAATGTATTCAAAAATATTGAGCTTCTGCTATGAGCACTGGAGTTAAAATAATTAACCGAAGAGACATGGCTCCTGGTCTCTGCAAACTTACGGACAATTGGGAAAGATGGACGTTATATAAGCAATAACAATAAAATATACAATTGAGAATTAAGAAACATATGAGAATATATTTCAAGGGATTAAGCCAAGTGCAGGGGTTAGGGAAGGTGAAAATGATGTTTACACTGAACCCATCGGATAAGTATTAATAGAAGCAACCTCTCTTACCTAACACAGAGCATGATGTATAGCCATCTCATAGTAAATATTTGATGAATGAAGAAATAAATGACAATGTAAAACTTTCCTGCCATCTTTCATATGATATTTGCAAACTTCTGATCATTTTTGAAGAAATTGAATGTTTAAACGTTCAGATTTTAGATTAAAACATATGATTTCAACACAAATAACTTAAAGTAGAATCCTGTAATCATTACAGCCTTACATGTGCTTCCCACCTCTAGGACACTGGTTATTATAGTCAGAAAAATATGTAATATGTCAAGCTCCCAGCACCATGCCAATGTCTAAAATCCCATTTGTCAGCTATGGTATAGAAACAGAATATGCCCAGCATTTTTTAACTTTGCTAATAAATGTAATCAACCATTCTTATAAAGGCAAAGTAAATTGTCCTATCTAAACCTTCCTAAAGAGGAAATAACTTTCGTTGCCTACATTCTTGATGCAAACAACCTGAACATCATCTACCTATAAGACAGATCATCCATCTTGCCATCTGTCTGCAAATATTTTTTTAAAATTTTTCTATTGAAGATAACTCTATTTTGCCAATCTATTTAGAGGAATGGAGCCAAAGTTGTTTTAAAAACTAACTTGCTGCCACTAATAGAGCTTGGGGAATTTTCTAGCCTAGCTTCTAAATATCTTTATTTCATCATAATGTGGCCCATGCCTGCCATTTTTCTAAAGCACTAATTCAATAAGTGTATGTAATCTGCCAGTAGGGACAAAAAACACACTAATAAATCTTATTATCCCAACATTTGCAAAAATGAGTTAGAAGATATGTCCATAATACATGAAAATATTATAGTATATGACAGGCTACCACTGGGAAGGAGAAAACCAAGTAGTACAACTAATTCTGATGCACTTTGCTAATTCCATTTCCAGAACAATGATTTTTAATGCATTCTACTCTGTAATTGAACAAAACTGCCATGTCTTGTCTTTGCAGAGCACAAATCTGCACCCTGTGCTGCAGACTAGAAAAAAAGGTCAATCTCTCCTTGTGTGGTTTTCTTCAGGAAACTAAATTCTTGCCATATCTTCAGAGATTTTGGAGAACTAACTTTGTTCTTTGAAAATTTGTATTCCTAATCTTTGAAGTTTTTTGAAATTTAGTAGGAAAATATGTGAGCTTTAAAGACAAAAAGGTCTGTTGAAATTTGGATTTCAGATTCCAACTCTGCTACTTATTAGTCGTATAATTTTCATTGGGCTGGTCCTCATTTGTAAATTAGGCATATTATATACCTTCGCATAACATACCTATGAAATTAGGAATATTATATACTCTTGATATGCTTTTCAAGAGTATTGTAAG